>NC_140589.1:1056736452-1057123452 GCF_964204655.1 Triturus cristatus
CAGAGCGTATCCCTGTTAACAGAGGAGTCGGACAGGGTTGTGTCTTGGCTCCCACCCTGTTCTCTCTTTATATGAATGGGAAGGTTAACTTCCTGCAATAAGATCCAGCCGATGCACCTACCCTGGCGGGCGATAAGGTACCGACCCTCCGGTTTGCCGATGACACCCTGCTGGTGTCTAAGACCCCAGCAGGGCTGCAAAGACTACTCAGTAAGTTCCAACTCTTTTGCAATAACCGGGGGCTGGTCATCAATACCTTAAAAACCAAGTTCATGGCATTCAACCCCCACAAGTCCTACAGGAGCAACCCTTCGCTGGGTGGGACATCCCTGGAAAGAGTCGGTACCTTTGACTATCTCGGCATACAACTCTCCGACAAAATGTCATGGAAAACCCACCTAGCAAAGATGCTGATGGTACACAAACGAGTGGCTGGAGCACTCGGGAAAGAACATTGCTCTTCACATAGCATGCCGGTTGCCACAGCCCTCTTGGTTTACGATGCCAAAGCAGTTAGCTCAGCTCTTTATGGATCTGAGCTACGGGGATTCGACAAGGTTGTTGATCTCTGCAGATCCGAGCACAAGTTCCTCAGGGAACTGGTGATGTTGCCCCAAAATGTTCCCCTCACACCTCTAATGCTCGACATGGGCAGGCGGTCGATCGGCGGTGCAGCTAGGTTGCGCCCACTGCTCTTTTGAGACCGCATCAGGCACCCCACCGAGCTTTCTAATTATGCCGAAGCCCTCACAGAGGTCACACGAATAGACACTGGCCGCAAAATAGGATGGATTCCAAATGTTAGGAAAATGATGTCAGTCTTGGGGCTCCAAGCACATTGGGATAGCCAGGAACCACCAAGTAAAGATGAGCTCAAACGTTTGCACTGGGAATGAGTGGATCACCGGGAAACCTGCATATCCGATGTGGGCAAATTGACCACAGAATTTTATTTACATAAGCAGAAAAGACGCCTATAGCCCTTTTTAGATATAATTCAGGTCCCGAGGGACAGAATGCTGTACATTCACTTTAGGTTTGGCACACTCCCTGTCTTTGAGATACCTGCAAAATGACACCCACCCAAACAGACACCAAACGATTGTCCATGTTGCAGGGCCCCGATGGAAAGTGTTGCACACGTTATGTTTGCTTGCTCAGCATATAGCGTCCTGAGGTCCAAGTGGCTAAAACCAATCTGCTGACAATGGCTCACACTGGATCATCGGGCTGCCCTGCGCATTCTCAGGTCTGACTCTAGACCACTTTTCGCCTGCTGCATGGCTATGTTTCTATGCCATGCATGGCTAATTAGAAAAAAAGCCTTGTCAGGAGTGGCTGGGCTCTAAGGTCGATCAGTTATGCTTCAAACTATATTTTATGCATGTGCACTTTATATCTAGACTCTGCCCGTAGTCACCCTAATGAGGCTTTAAACTATTCTAATTAGGCCTGTTTGGGGGTTTCAAACTGAGCCCATAATAAGGCTTCTATTATGATGGACTGCCATGCTGCTTTCTTCTCATTTCTTTTACTGTGTTTTTAAGTATGTTTTTACTGGTGAATTGTATATTAAATTTTAACTAATAGATTTCGCCAACCGCACCTCGCATAGAGGGTGCAACAGTGTATTTATTTATGGACTGTCTGTGTGTATCAGTTTTATCATGTTGCTGCATCACATGTTCATCCTGTATTTCCTTTATAAAATGTCTTTTATAGCTTTTATGACACTAGTTGTCGAAATAAAGCTTATACAGCAAACTATAACAAACATCTATAATGATCACAGTAGATAAGTACAGACATACTATGGAGAAAGTGAAGTAGCGAAAGAAATCACGATGGAGGGCCAGATTTTTGCACGTTAGTTAACTGCACAGCATGAATGAAGCAGTGCACTGTCAGTGTGGTGCAAGCTGACTTTTGTCACATAACAAAACTGTATTGTCCTTTCAACAGAAACATACCATTTACATTACTACATACACAGAGATAGGTTGCCATTTTAGCTAGTATAATTAAAGGAAAGCCAGTTTAGAAGCAGACCTTTAGGGTAGTGTGCATTTGAAGACTACATCTACCAGCTGTGAACATTCTGTTTACTCACTAAGGTGACAATAAGGTAAAGGTTTACAATGCTTCAGGCAAAATAAGTAGCCCTCTCAAGTGAGTGTAATGAACAACCGAAACACCATACTGAGTTTTCCTGCTTAGTCCCTACACTAACAACATAACTCAATTATACAACACTTGTTTAAGTGTCACAAGAGCATTTGGGAGGTACAACTTTGAAATTCCAAATACCTCACATTTGCATTCCTCAGATACCCACTGTGTTGGTGTTTGACATGCGTCGGAAAAATCAGGAAGAGCAAATGATTGCAATTACAAACTTAGGAAAAGTTACAGATCTACACCCAATATGCATTACATATTAACTAAAACAAACGTATAAAGAGATAGTATATCTGTAGACATAAGGTATCTACATGTATTTATGTAAGCAACAAGCTAAACTAACAAAACTTCTGGGTTGTAAGATATGTTAGTGAAACGTGCATTAGCACTAGCAGCAATTACTTGGATAATGGGAAGTAGGCACTATCCCTAAAAATATTTAATAAATCTTTCAGCACGTGTCCTTTAACTTGCATAATCATATTATTGATATAACTCTCACTGTTCTCATAGCTATGGCTACTAGGTCTGTTATCAACTGGAGGATGGCCGGTACCTCAGCACTATACTTGGATATTACTAATAAGAAACTGCGTACTAAGCAGACAGTCTAAAGCACTGGCGTTTGTCTTGCTACTTAGCTAAACGAAAAAGACCATGCATAAAAATCAAGTACAACCTAGGCTGGCTTCTCTCATGGCAACAATAAAATCCTAACTCTGTACCTTTAAATGTTACCACTGTCTAGCCAATGGTGCCCAGGGGGACAAACTTACATTCTTCTTTAGTAGGATGACCTTACAATCCCAAGATAAATAATGGTGCCAGCAAACAACTTTTTACATACATTTTATGCAAGGCTGGAGAGATGACCTTACAAACCCAAGATAAACAACGATGCCAGCAAACAACTTTTAAAATAAATTCTATGCAAGGTCGGATACTGTCTTCAGTGTGCTCTGAGGTACAGAATTCACACCCCTTTGAAAGAAGTACTACACATTCAATGCCCACATTTAAGACTAAACTCAAGTCCTATCTATTTAAGAACCTCTTTATGACAATGTGAGCATACTGTAAAGACAAATGTGATTGTATAGCTGTGCTTCATTAAATGTCTTATATTTACATTTCACTTCATCCACTCCTTCACATGCTTTCAGAATGGCAATTTGTAGTGAAATTGTGATAAACTTACAAAAAATGTATGATGCACATCTTTCGATCAGGTGGCCAGATCCCTCTTATGGGCAAAACCAAGATGATGGGCTATTCAAGAAGAAACTTTGATAGCAATTGAAACGTTATATACTGATACATGGATTCAAATTAAGGTGGCAGATGGTAAAAGAAAATCCAGAAAAATACCAACTGCAAAGGGTCTTCAAAGATTAATCAAGGAAACCGCGGTATTCACAAAAGTCAACAAATTGGACATCCATATCACAAAGACAAAAAATATGTCCATAGGAAATAAACCCAATGTCCATTTGATAATCAAACTACGTAATGCAACCATGGAAAAAGTCAGCACCTACAAATATCTAGGCTTCTACTTTGATAAGAACGTTAACTTTCAGGCACACCAGCAATATATGGCTAGAAAAAAACCATATATGCGCTTGGAATTTGGAATAACACAGCAAGAGATAGCAAGAAGCTATCACTCAATCCAATCCTGGCATAAAATGCGAAACAACCAGTCCAGCCCTCTAGTCAGCGCTTTATGACAGTCACTAATGAACAATACAAACTCGAGTTATATAACGGATACTTGCTATCTTCATTAGAAATAACCAATACAGCTGACTAATGGGATCTAAATCTGTGCATTCCACTTTCTGCTGTGAGATCAACAAATCAGGAAAAACTCATTCACTAGTGCAGGATAAAAACATTTTCACTACGACCACATGCCAGGATGACAATTCAAACAGTCACCTTGCAACCAGCAGCATACATTATTTTAACTTATCGTGTGCATCTTAACAAAACGTTACTGGCTATACGCTTAGTAGAACTGTCATCCTTAGCAGACAGACCCTCATGGAGTTACAAAGGCCCGAAAAGGTGCAGGCTATGCGGCGCCCCCAAAGACGATTTTTTGTGTTTGGTTTGTATATGTCACATATTAAGGAAAGCACGCCTCATATTCTAAAGACAGTTATTCATCGAGAGGGGGATTCGTACCTACAGAACGACAATAATGAGGAGTCTTGACTCTATGGACCCCCAGCTAAATTGTAAACGTTTGACATTTTCACAATCACAAGATAAATCACTCAAACAGAGATCCAAGGGAGCAGTTCCAGTTCGAGAAAGCGGGTTCGCTTAATAACTAAACAATCAGATGATTGTGAGAGAAGACAACAACACTAAATTAACAAAAAATATGGGACTCTAGTACCTTGCACAATTTAAGAATCAGAACTTAATTTCTCATTTTGATGCACACGCCACTTTATAACAATTCAGCTGAAAGTTATTGTTCATAATTAGAAGGAAATTAAATAATATTACGTCCGAGATACTAATATCTTGTATTGTTGACATAACAACGTGCACATTTAAGAAACTAACTAGAAAAGCAAAGCATTTTATTCCAAACAGTTTTATTATCCTGTATTAATTGTAAAATATTTGACGGTTTTTATTAACTTATAACAAAAAACATGAAAATCGACAGGTAAATATATGTTACACCTTTCAGGATCGTAAAATGTTTATGTAGTCCACTATTAACTCAAATTCAAGTGAAGCACTATGAACCAGCAATGGGTTGAGTGAGAAAGTGAGCTTTTTGTATAGCACACACAGACAACAGTATTTATTTTTGGGACTTTCAAATTAGGATAGTACAGGATAATCAACCTGCTGGGTTAAGATCACACAACCAGACTTTGACTTGTAGGAATACACTGATGTATGCCATTGTGTTCTATTTCTGTACAAGTTTGGTTCATCTGACTTTTACACTCTGATTGAATGAGAAGTGTGGGCTGATTGATCTACACTGATAACTTTACCAAAAGAGCTTCCAAAATGTTCTCTACTGCTTGATTTCATCAAGTTGCATTGACTATACAGCAAAATACTTATTAGAAGGTTATCTTACTAACCTATGCAATCAACTACTGGACTATTAAATGTGATCTCAAATTTATTATTTCTCCTCTTTTGGACGTTAACTTCAAAACCAGGGTGCCGCTACATTAAAAAGATGGTACACTGCTGACCGTGTATGTTTATCTTATCCTTAAAGGTACTTACAAACGGAAGTACTGTGCATGATCAGAATGTGTATGAGGAAGGGCTTATTAGCAGATGTTATATGATTTTGTGCTTAACTGTACCAAATCAGTTCTGGATTCCCCAGTGTTACTATTGTCGCCAAACCTTTCCCGTTTACGCATAACTGTCTAATTCAGGAAAGTATTCCACCTAGATGTACTAATCCTTGCCTTAAAGATGGTCATTTGAGTTTTTATCATGTTCTGCAGCATATGCTTCATTTATATCATGATATCACATTGCTCTGTACGTGATTTCTACTTTATTAGAAACCAGTTACCACATTCCAATGAAAAAATAATTGAAACATTGGCCACTTGGCAGAAGCCGATTGAGTTTTCATGGTACGGAGTGTGAATCAAAGAAATAAAAGAGTTCCACTCTAATCTCTTTCCTAAGAAGTGGAAACATTCAAGATGAAAATAAACACACTGTTGGGTGTTGCATATTGTAACTTTAAATTGATCACCTTCAATGTTTAATAAAGCTTAGTAATGTCATTAAAGTGTTTTTTAAGATATTCCAGTTTTGGCTGATTAGAAAATTGAGGCACTGGGAAAATGAAGGGTTGGGCTAAAAATCATACACTTTGGCCTGTGGTGTAGCTCAGTCAGTGAGGTTTGTACTGTGTGAATCTCAAATGTCACAACTAAAAGACCAGTGGGCCACAGGGTGAATGTGCGAGGTGGCGAACGATCGGAATGCACTATTTTCATGAGGAGCAGGGACAGTACTGATTTGCATTAGGTGGGTTTCATGTGGTGCTTTAGAGTTTGACTGACAGATACTCTGTTGCAACTCAAGGTACGCCTGCCCAATTTGTGTCAGGCCCATCGCAAGATTCACCCCAAAGGAGTAAAATGTACTCCTTCAGTGTGAAACTTCCTTTGATGGCCTGGCAGAGTAACTGCCATAGGAAGTAAGCCACCTGACTGCCCACCCTTTTTAGAGTAGACAGTTACATTACTTTTTTTTTTAACTGACCATCACTGCTGGGTATACCTTGGCGGTGAGAAACAATAAAAAAAACAAATTTAAAAAAAAAGAGAGAAACTACCCATACTATAGGAGAAAACTAGTGTGGGGATCATTAGTATTTTTCATTTTTCAAAAGGAATATGCTACTTACCAGTATGCATCTGTTCTTGGCATGTAGAGCTGCAGATCTATACACTGTGCATAGATCGCCATCTGGTGTTGGGCCCGGATGTTTGCAGTTTGTTTTTCTTCTTGGACAATGTTTGGAAGTCACGAGTTCGGTGACTCCTCCTTCGGTCCGTACTGCGCATGGGCTTCGGCTCCATCCTCAGATTGTTTTTCGCCAGCAGGGAAATGATGGAGCGAAGTGATAATAGTAAAGAAACCCATGTGTGTTGTATCTAAATAAGATAGACTGGAACGGATACAGGTAGCCGGGGAGGCAGGTGGGCGTGTATAGATCTGCAGCTCTACATGCCAAGAACAGATGCATAGTGGTAAGTAGCATACTCTGTTCGAGGCATATGAGCTGCAGATTATACACTGTGCATAGATTATATAGCAGTACCCAACCCTAGCGGTGACCACCGGTATCCGTTGCAGTGGTTTGAAACAGTGTCTTTAGTACAGCCTGGCCCACACAAGCTTGTTGTTTGGAGTGCACGTCTACACAGTAATGTTTTGTGAAGGTGTGCGGTGTTGACCATGTGGCTGCTTTGCAGATGTCATCTAAGGGTATGTTCCCTAGAAAAGCCATAGAAGCCCCTATCTTTCTTGTAGAGTGGGCTTTAGGTGGAACAGATAATTTTCTTTTTGCTTTGTGATAGCAAATTTGTATGCACTTTACAATCCACCTAGCTATCCCTGATTTTGAGATGGGGTTGCCTTTATGCAGTGGAGAGAACGAGACAAACAACTGTTTAGTCTTTCTGAAAGATTGCGTTCTTTGTATGTAGTAAAGTAAAGCCCTTTTAACATCAAGTGTATGTAGAGCCCTTTCCGCAACAGACTGAGGTTGCGAGAAAAAAAACGGTAATTCCACCGATTGATTGAGATGGAAGGGGGAAATGACCTTGGGCAGAAATTTAGGATTTGTGCGAAGAATCACCTTGCTGTGATGTATCTGTAGAAAGGGTTCTTGTATAGTGAACGCTTGTATTTCACTAACCCTTCTAAGGGAAGTGATAGCTACGAGAAAAGCTGTTTTCCAAGTAAGGCACTGCAGCTCACATTTATGCATTGGTTCGAAAGGCGGACCCATCAGCCTTGTAGGAACTACGTTTAGATTCCACACAGGTGAGGGTGGTGCCCTGGGCGGAATTACTCTTTTAAGGCCTTCCATGAAAGCTTTAATAGCAGGCACTCTGAAAAGTGATAAATGCTGTATGTTTTGCAGGTAAGCAGCAATTGCTGCTAGGTGTAAACGGATGGATGAACATGCCAGGTTACACCTTTGTAGATGGAGCAGGTAGCATATGATGTGCTGTATGGATACATCTAAAGGGTTGATTGTATTGTTACGGCAGTAAACAACAAATCTTTTCCACTTTGCAGCATAGCATGCTCGAGTGGTAGGCCGTCTGGCTTCCCCGATAATGTTCATGCAATCAGGAGGAAGGTTAAGGTATCCAAATTCTAAGATTTCAGGAGCCAGATCGCAAGGTTGAGCTGAGCTGGGTCCGGGTGCCTGATTTCTCCATGATTCTGGGTTAGGAGGCATTGGGACAGGTGCAGTTTTTGGTGTGGTACCACCGAGAGCTGTAGTAGTGTGGTGTACCACGGCTGCCTGGCCCATGTTGGAGCTACCAGAATGAGTGTGAGGGAGTGCTGTTGTAGTTTCCTTACCACTAATGGAATTAGCGGGAGAGGTGGAAAGGCGTATGCAAATTTGCCTGACCAGTTCATCCATATCGCATTGCCTTTGGACAATGGGTGTGGGTATCTGGCGGCGAAGCTTGGGCATTTTTTGTTTTCGTGGGTGGCGAAGAGGTCTATATGAGGATGCCCCCACTTGTGAAAGAATGGGCGAAGAACTTTGGATGCAGTTCCCATTCGTGCATTTGCAACGTTTGTCTGCTGAGCAGATCTGCCATGGTGTTTTGTATCCCTGGGACGTGTTGTGCCAGGAGAAAGATTTTTTGTGGGATTGCCCATATCCATATGCTCTGTGCTAACCGAGAGAGCTGTGGAGAGTGTGTCCCCCCCCCCTGTTTTTGAATGTAGTACATTGCAGTCATATTGTCTGTGCGAATGAGGACTGCTTTGGCTGAGATTTGTTTCTGAAACGATTTCAGGGCTAGAAAGATCGCCAATAACTCCAGATGGTTGATCTGGAGTAACTTTTGTTGTGGCGTCCATATACCTTGCACTGTGAGGTGTAATAGGTGCGCTCCCCAGCCGGAGAGCGATGCGTCCGTTGTTAGAATTACCTGAGGAACCGGGTCCAGGAACGGTCGCCCTTTGGAAAGGTTTGTGGTGTTCCACCACTGCAGAGAGCGAAGGGTGCGACCGTCCACCAACACCAGATCCGTCAGCTGTCCCTGGGCCTGGTTCCATTGGCGTGCTAGGCACTCATGGAGTGGACGCATGTGGAGTCTTGCATGAGGCACTATGAAGATGCAAGATGCCATCATCCCTATTAGCTTCATAAACACTCTTGCTGTGAGAGAGTGCTGAAGGATGAATCTTTGGCGCAAGGCTTGTATGCTTGCGATTCTGGCTGAGTTGGGATAGGCTATAGCTTTTGAGGTGTCTATAGTGGCACCGAGGTATTGCTTTGTGTGAGACGGTATTAGCTGGGACTTTTGGTGGTTCACCGTGAAACCTAGCTGGTGGAGTAGTTGGATGGTAGTGTTGAACAAGTTACTTACCTTCGGTAACGATGCATCTGTAAGAAACATTAGTTAGTTAGAATCCTCACCGTAGAATATCCCCAGGCGTCAGACTGGATCCGGAAGATTTTTCGTCAGCAATACCCCTTGCGCGTCGCTAGGCGTCGTCTGCGGCTCCGCGTCCGTCGTCGGCGTCGTGCGCCGGAATGACGTCGTCGGAGTACTTAGACGCCGCCCTTGCGCGCTGACGTCAGTTCTTGTACACAGCCTTCAGCGCCAGGAACGCAGAGCCATGCAAAGACCGACACTGGTGCCAAAAATAAAATCTAGGGGCCTGAAAAGGATAACCTTAACCCTAGATGTCAGTTCGCAGAACGGGGAGGATGGGTGGGTCGGTGAGGAATCTAACTAACTAATGTTTCTTACAGATACATCGTTACCGAAGGTAAGTAACTTGTTCATCTGAAAGAAACACGTTAGTTAGATTCCTCACCTTAGAATAGATACCCAAGCAATACCATCCCCGGTGGTGGGTCTGCGAACCAAGATCACACCAGAAAGTCCTGGAGGACAGAACGGCCAAAGAAGCCATCCCTCCGGACTTGGCTGTCAAGGCAATAATGCCTGGCAAACGTGTGTAGCGAAGCCCACGTTGCCGCCTGACAGATGTCCTGCAAAGGGACACCCCGTCCCAAAGCAGTAGTAGCCGCCGTGGCCCGAGTAGAATGGGCGCGCAGCCCAACAGGAGGGTCCTTTTTTGCCAAGGAATAACAAATTTTGATGCACAAAACGACCCACCGAGAGATGGTCCGTTTGTGCACAGCTTTCCCCTTCTTAGCACCCACGTATCCAACGAAAAGTTGGTCGTCCACCCGGATCTGCTTTGTGCGGTCCAGATAAAAGGAGAGCGCACGTTTTGGGTCCAGACGGTGGAGCCTCTCTTCCTCTTTGGAAGGATGCGGAGGCGGAAAGAAGGTGGGCAAGGTGACAGACTGCCCAAGATGAAAAGGAGTCACCACTTTCGGAAGAAAGGAGGGACGAGGCCGAAGGACAACCTTGTCCGGATGAACAGACAGAAAAGGAGGCTTTGAGGATAAAGCCTGGAGCTCACTCACCCGTCTAGCCGAGGTGATGGCTACCAGAAAAGCAGTCTTAAGAGTCAGAAGACGAAGAGGACAATTGTGAAGAGGCTCGAAGGGAGCGCACATCAGGAATGTCAAGACAAGATTCAAGTCCCACTGAGGCATTACAAAAGGGACAGGAGGGAACGTGTGAGTAATGCCTTTCAGAAAGCGTGTAACTACAGGGGACTTGAAAAGAGAGGGCTGATCAGGAAGCCGCAAGAAGGCAGAGATGGCAGCAAGATAACCTTTCAGGGTGCCCAGGGCAGAGCCCTGCCGGGCCAAAGAAAGAAGAAAGAGGAGGACCTCAGAAAGAGGGGCGGAAAGGGGATCCACAGCCTTTGCTGTGCACCATGCCACAAATATGTTCCACCGGCAGGCGTATACCGTCTTTGTGGAGGGACGCCTGGCTGCCAGAATGATATCACAGACTTCAGGAGGCAAGTCAAATGGCATCAACTGCCGCCGCTCAATCTCCACGCATGGAGGTGGAGGCTGGACAGGTTCGGGTGGAGGACCGTCCCCTGCTGCTGCGACAGAAGATCCTCCCGAAGGGGCAGACGTATCGGAGGATCGGTCAACATACTGAGTAGCTCGGGATACCAGTACCTTCGTGCCCAATCCGGAGCCACCAAGATGACTTGGGCCCGGTCGTGCCTGATCTTCTTCAGCACTCTGGGCAGAAGTGGTATAGGCGGAAAGGCGTACAACAGACCGCAACTCCACTCGTGACGAAAAGCGTCGCCGAGCGAGTGCCGCCTTGGAAATTCCAACGCGCAGAACTGCTGACATTGTGCGTTCTCTTCGGTGGCGAATAGATCTAACCAAGGCTCTCCCCACTGCTGAAAGAGACATTGCGCCACTTCGGAGTTCAGACGCCATACGTGATCCATCATGCACCGGCGGCTGAGTTCGTCTGCTCTGGCGTTCAGAGAGCCCGCCAGATGTTGAACCACCAGGGTGACGCCCTGGTGTTCCAGCCATGTCCAGAGGCGCAGAGCCTCCTGACAAAGGGTCCACGACCCCACCCCGCCCTGTTTGTTGCAGTACCACATGGCGGTGGTGTTGTCCGTGAACACCTGCACGACACTTCCCCTGACAGAGGGGAGGAAGGCTTTCAGTGCAAGTCGGATCGCTCTCAACTCCAACAAGTTGATGTGGAGACGAGACTCCGCCGGAGACCAGAGGCCTCTGATCTCCGCCTCTCCCATATGGCCACCCCATCCCAGGAGGGACGCATCCGTCACGACGACATGCTCCGGTTGGGGAAGGGAGAGGCTCTTGCCCTTGACCCAATCGCGGTCCGTGAGCCACCACTGCAACTGCTGTGCAGTGCCCTCCGAGATCAAGACATGGTCGGACAGGTTGCCGTGATGCTGGGCCCACTGAAACTTCAGGTCCCACTGCAGAGCCCGCATGCGCCGTCTGGCGTGATGCACTAGTAGGATGCAGGAGGCCATCAGCCCCAGAAGCGGCAATACTAGCCTGACCGAGACCCAGGATAGAGGCCGAAAGATGGGAATCAGGGCCTGTATATCCCGGACCCGCTGTTCCGGTGGATGGACCCGGAACTGCGCCGAATCGAGAACCGCTCCGATGAAGAGGAGCTTTTGAGAGGGGCTCAGGTGTGACTTCGGCACGTTGATGGAAAATCCCAGCAAATGCAGGAGATCCGCCGTAGTCTGGAGGTGGGAGACGACTGCCTGGGGCGAGCCCGCCTTCAACAACCAGTCGTCGAGATAGGGGAAGACTGGAACCCCTGATCTGCGCAGATGAGCCGCGACCACCGCCATCACTTTCGTGAACACCCGAGGGGCACTGGTGAGGCCGAAGGGGAGCACGGTAAACTGAAAGTGCTCCGGGCCCACCGTGAACCGCAGGTAACGCCGGTGGGCCGGCAGGACAGGGATGTGGAAATATGCGTCCTGCAAGTCCAACGCTACCATCCAGTCTCCGGGGTCTAGGGCAGCTAGAACCTGAGCCAAAGTTAACATCTTGAACCTTTCCTTCCGGAGGAAGGTATTGACGTTCCGGAGGTCCAAGATAGGGCGTAGGCCCCCTTTGCCCTTCTTGGGAACCAGAAAGTAGTGGGAATAACAACCACGAACTACTTCTGGGCTCGGAACGCGCTCGACGGCCCCCTTGGCCAAGAGGGCCGAAACTTCCTCGTGGAGAAGATTCAAATGATCCCCCGAGATACGGTGGTGCTGCGGTGGCATGGCTGGAGGGGTCGTCTCGAAGGGGAGGGAGTAGCCCCTTCGGACGATTTGCAGCACCCACCTGTCCGATGTGATGGACCGCCAGTGGAGCAGGTGATGGCGAACTCTGCCGCCCACTGGCGTGGAATGGGCCTGAAAGCTCGGACTAGGAAGGTTTTGAGGCGGATGCTGCCGGGGTGGATGTGGGCTGACCTCGTCGTCCTCCAGAACCGCCTCGGCGGAAACCACGTCCGCGACCGCGCGCAGGTTGATTCTGTGGCTGGTGGCTAGTCGCATGTGAGGAGGCACCCCTTCCTTGGCCACGAAAGGCGGAAGTTTGCGACCGCGGGGCCGAGAGGCCCAAGGACTTGGCCGTAGCCCGGGAGTCCTTAAAGCGATTCAGCGCACTGTCCGCTTTCTCGCCAAAAAGGCGAGTGCCATCAAAGGGCATGTCCATGAGAGAGCTCTGGACATCACCCGAAAATGACGTGGACCGCAGCCAGGCGTGACGTCTAAGCGCCACTGAGGTAGAAATCGCCCTACCCAGCGAGTCCGTGGTGTCAAGCCCACATCGTATAGCATGTCGCGCGGCATCCCTCCCATCGGCCAGAGCCTGGGTAAGTCGTGACCGGACCTCCTCCGGACACAGGGGCAGCGCGTCCTCCACCGCATCCCACAGAGAGTGGGAATAACGGTCCAAGAGACAAGCGGTGTTCAAAGACCGCAGGCCCAAACTAAGGGAGGAGAACAGCTTCTTGCCAAACTGCTCTAGTCTCTTGGAATCCCGGTCCGGCGGGGCGGTCGGGAAAGAGGATTGGGAGGTGGAGGCCTGGATAACCAGGCTCTCAGGGGTAGGGTGTTGGGACAGAAAACTGGGGTCGCCCGGAGCAGGGCGGTGGCGCCTGGCGACGTTCCTGTCCACAGGAGGAACTGTGGAGGGCTTGGACCAGGTGCCCTGTAGAACGTCAGTGAGGGCCTCATTGAATGGCAGCAGAGGCTCAGTGGAGCTTGCTGCAGACTGAAGCACCTCAGTGAGGACGTTCGTCCTCACAGCCACGGCAGGTAGCTCGAGCCCAAGGGCTGCGGCCGCCTTGCGCAGCACCACAGAGAAAGCAGCACCCTCCTCCGAAGCCACAGTCGGAGGAGAGATGAATCCAGTGTCTGGCGAGGTATCCAGGCCACTTGCCTCCCCCAGTTCATCTGCCCAGTCCTGGGACAGTTGGGCCTGAGCGGCCATAGGATCCTCGGATCCCTCCCAGTAGTCCCCATCATCCGACTCCTGGTGTAGAGGAGAAAGTAACGGAGCCGGGTGGTAGACAAAATGTGTCTCTAGCGGCGCCGATCGCGTCCATCGACGCCGTACCGGCGCCGGGCCCGGAGTGGGACTGAACCGGGGCTCGACGTCGAACGGAGTCGACGTCGGCGTCGGGGGTGGTACCGGTGTCAACGCCGGCGGAGGAGGCGTGACGAGGTTGACCGGCGTCGACGGGGACTCGAGAACGGGTCCCACGGGCGCTTGCGGCGTCGAGGCCGGAGCCGTCAACGGCGCCGGGGCCGGAGCCACCGGCAGGCAATGCAGCCCAGTCGGGTCCGCGGAGCCCGAAGGCGCACCAGCGGGCGCCAACGGCGGAGCCAGCTTCCTCATGGCCGAGAGGAAGGCACTGACTTCCGCCGGCGTCGCATCAGTCCCAGGGACCGGAGGGTATGGGGACGTGCGCGGCGCCTGCGGCTCCGCCGGAGCCGTGGGGGTGGAACCACCCTGACCCTCGGCCGAGTCGCGCGACCGGCGAGGGGAGTCCGAAGAGCGGTGTCGCCTCTTGGACTTCTTGGAATGCTTCGACTTACCCGAAGACTTGGATCCCGACGACCGATGGTGAAGTCGGCTGCGGCTCCGCGACCGAGTGGCGAATCTCGAGAAGCTTACGGGACCGCTCCCGTCTAGCCTTCGAGGTCAGGGCCTTGCAGTCCGAGCACGACGCCGCGTCGTGATCGAGGCCCAAGCAGTAAAGGCACCGGCGGTGATGGTCCGTAATCGACATCAATCGGGTACAGTCCGTACAGGCTTTAAACCCAGGCATCCTACCGGCACCGGTGTCGAGACACGATCAAAAAGGATCAAAAAAGTTAATCAAAAATTGACTAAAGGGGTAGCTCTCCCGGATCTGCGCTTACTGGCGCGGTAAAAAGAAGAACTGACGTCAGCGCGCGAGGGCGGCGTCTAAGTACTCCGACGACGTCATTCCGGCGCACGACGCCGACGACGGACGCGGAGCCGCAGACGACGCCTAGCGACGCGCAAGGGGTATTGCTGATGAAAAATCTTCCGGATCCAGTCTGACGCCTGGGGATATTCTAAGGTGAGGAATCTAACTAACGTGTTTCTTTCAGATTGTATGTTGCACACACTGGTTGTAGGACGCGGCTTTTATTAGCCAGTCGTCCAAGTAAGGGAAGATGTGAATGTGTTGTCTTCTGAGGTGTGCCGCCACTACTGCTAGGCATTTGGTAAACACTCTTGGTGCGGTTGTTACCCCGAAGGGGAGAACCTTGAACTGATAATGTTGCCCGTCCACTACAAATCTGAGGTACTTTCTGTGAGAAGGGTGTATTGGAATATGAAAGTATGTGTCTTTCAAGTCCAGTGTAGTGAGAAAGTCGCCCTGGCAGAGGAGTGGGAGAACTTGTTGGAGAGTTACCATGTGAAAATGGTCTGAATGTATGTATGCATTTAGAGGCCGGAGGTCTAGAATGGGCCGCAGGGTCTCGTCTCTCTTTGGTATCAGAAAGTACAGAGAGTAGACCCCTAAATTTTGTTGATTGATGGGGACTTGCTCTATAGCTTGTTTCTGCAGGAGGGAGATTACCTCTTGTTTCAGCAGCGTGGTATGTTCTTGTGACATTGTACGGTGCCTGGGTGGAATATTTGGGGGGGTAGATGTTAGTTCGAGACAGTGCCCTGACCGAAAAATTTGGGTCACCCATTTGTCTGATGTTATGGTCTCCCAGGTTTGAAAAAAGTCTTGTAGTCTGCCCCCGACTGGAGTGGAATGGTCTGGGGGAGCGGGGGAAAGTCATTGTGTGGGCTTTGTGGCAGAACGGGCGGTGTTGGTTTTGCCCCTGCCTTTATTATTGTTCCCTCTATATCCACCTCTTTGATAGCCCTTTGTGAAGGTAGTCTGAGGAGGGGACTTGTAGGACGTAGAGGCGTTATCGGCAGAGTAACCTCTGCCAGTGCCTCGAAAGGAGGAACGGCGAAAGGAGCGTCTAGGAGTGTGGGATTGTAATGCTCCCATAGACTTCGCCGTATCTGTATCCTTCTTCATTTTTTCCAGGGCTTCGTCTACTTTTGGGCCAAATAAGTGTTGTTGGTCAAAGGGGTGGTTCAGTATAGATGCTTGGACCTCCGGCTTAAAGCCTGAGATTCTGAGCCAGGCGTGGCGGCGATGCAGAACACTGGTGTTTATAGCCCTGGAAGCTGTGTCTGCTGCGTCCAGTGCACATTTAATAGAGGTGTTGGTAATGATCTTTCCCTCTTGTATCAATTCATGAGCTTTATTTTTATATTTTTCTGGGAGATGTTGCATGATAGCCTCCAGCTCATCATAGTGCGCTCTGTCGTACCGTGCCAGCAGCGCTTGCGTGTTGGCGATGCGCCACATATTTGCAGCTTGCGAGGCAGTGCGTTTGCCAGACGCTTCTAAGAGCTTGGACTCCTTATCGGGTGGTGGAGCCTCCCCCGATGACTGAGAATTGGATCGCTTCCTAGCTGTGGATACCACTAATGAGTCTAAGGGAGCAGGTCCTTTAATATAGGCAGGATCTGTGGGGGCTGCCTTATATTTCTTCTCTATTCTAGGGTTTAAGACCCTAGCCCTGACTGGGTCTTTGAAAACCTCTGCCGCATGTTTGGTCACCCCTTTAAGCATGGGTAATATGGCAGTAGATTTATCTGCGGTGTCAAAAGTGTCAAGTAGGAAGTCTTCCTCAACTGGATCACTGTGCAACTCCACCCCATGATAATGTGCCGCCCGTTATAACAAATGGTGGAACCCCAGGGAGTCCTCTGGTGGAGATGGCCTGGATGGATAAAGATCATCCTGAGGCACATCTGGGACATCTAGATTGTGATAATCCTCCCATGGGTCTGGTGTTCCCGGAGGAGTGGGGTCCTGTGGGGCATCTGTTGGATCATAGTATGGATCCCCTTGGTCATCAGGGTCTGGAGACGGGGTTGGAGAGCGATGAGGCAAGGGTGGAGAAGGTGGAGGCGGAGATGGGGGAGGTGGAGGTGAGGGTACTCTGAATGGGGATGTGGCAGAGTCCTTCCGTTTTGGCGGTGGAGGAGGAGCTGGCTTGTCTAAATGTCTTTTCTTTGAAGACAAAGTCAAATGTCCAGTCTTTGGATCCTTTGTTAAAGTCTTTTGACGAGGATCTGGCGTGAATAGCTCCTCCGGCACCGATTCATCTGTCGGTGCCGATGTTTTCGGAGCCGACGGCTTCTTCGGTTTATCCGTGCCATGCTTTTTCGGGGCCTCCGATTTTTTGTTCGGTGCCGAGGCAGGCTTCGGCACGGGAGCGTCGGTGCTGAGGGATTTATGTTTGGTCGGCACCGAGAGGCCAGGTTTCGACACCGATGGCTTCGGAACGGAGCTTGGTGTGGTTTTCTTCGGTGCCGAAGGGTGTTTTTCGGCGCCGCTAGTCGGCTGGTTCGAGCCCGAGCCGCCAGGAGACTTTTGATGCCTCTTCACCGGGCCCGAAGGTGGGGTGATGGAAGCGGTATACTTGGTTTTGCCTAGGCCCGGAGGCGAAGGTGTAACCGGAGTCTCTTTCGGTATGGGCGCGGGAGTGGGAGCGGGTAGAGTACTCACAACCCTCTGCGCCGGTGTGATCTCCTCCATGTCGGAGTCGTCGGCCTCGGAAGCGCTGACGATGTCGTCCTCCTGTTCGGTGTGCTGCTGTCCCGAAGCTCCGATGTCTTCTCCGAAGAGGTCAGGTGGAGCCGAGGTCGATGAGTGCGCCATGGTGCGTCGAGCTCGTCGATCCCGAATAGTCTTTTTCGATCGAAAAGACTTGCAGGCGGGGCAGTCTCGGGCCTCGTGTTCGAGAGAGAGGCAGAGGTTGCACACCTGATGTAGATCGGTGTGGGGAAATTTAGACCCACATTTTGGGCACTTCTTAAAGGGAGTCCTTTCCATCGGCCGGGACCGGAGTCGAGATAGGCCCGAAGGCCGCTGCCAATGCCTGGAATCGAGGAAGTGCCGAAGAGAGAGATAAAGAAGATGATTCCGTCTGAAGAATCTCGATGGACGAGGATTTTTCGTCGAAGGTCGAACTGGATAGGTTCGAAGCCGGAGCACTAAGTATTACATCCGAGCCCGATGGCGGAAAAAAACAATCTGAGGATGGAGCCGAAGCCCATGCGCAGTACGGACCAAAGGAGGAGTCACCGAACTCGTGACTTCCGAACATTGTCCAAGAAGAAAAACAAACTGCAAACATCCGGGCCCAACACCAGATGGTGATCTATGCACAGTATATAATCTGCAGCTCATATGCCTCGAACACAAACTTCCAGTTTGGGAGCTTTCTGTTGAAAAATGAATAACTCTGGGAACGTTTGACGGACAGTTTGGCGGAACCGTCAATTAAACTTTTTCTACACAGGCAGGAACCGCCATCATGGCATTTCTAGTCAGTGTATAGAGATGTCCTCCGGGCTGAAAGACATCTCTGAATTTGGCTGGTACAGTAAAGTCATCTGTGTCCCTGTCTGCCTTTACTCCACCTGCTAAATCCTAAATCAGGTCATCTGTCTAGAGTAGCACAGTGGATGAAAAACAACGGTTTGAGTTTGTATCCTGAGTAATTGTACATGATGAGACTATTTGCAAGCAATTGCCCCATCACTGTTTCAGTGTTTGATTACCTGTAGTATGCCTAGAAACCGGAGACTGGTGTATGTTTCCAAGCCTACTAATGCTAATTTTAGTGGTTTCTAAAAAGAAGTAATTTGCATCCATTCAAAGAGAACGTCTATGAGTGCAGATTTGTTACTTTTTTGGTAAGTCGGTCATTATGGGTCATATTTACAAAGAAGTGGCACAATGAAGCAACAAGCAAAGATGCTGTTCTGCGTCACCTGTAGAGAGCAGAACTGTGCTATCTCTTCAAAATCATGCTGCAGCTGTGCTCTTTCCATCCACTTAAGCACTTAGGGCTGCCTTGCACCAACTCAGGCACCCTTGCGCCATGGAGCAGCAGTGTCTGCGTTATGGTCAGCTTTTTCCTCTCTTGTTTGTGTGCTGCAGACGGCAACACACATGCCAAGAGGGATTACCAAGGAGAAATAAAAATATTCCTCCGCGTTACGCCATCCTCAGCAGGCGCAAAACCATGTCACAACTTAAATATGGGTTTGTGTCAAAATCCATAGGTGAATGCGCAGGAATGCCCATACACCACTCACAAACACCGACCTGAAGCAAAGTAATGCAAGGCAGTACAAGGCACTCTGTTGGTTTTTTTCCTTTTTTTGTACAAAGCCACACAATCCTATATTTATGTGTTTTGTGAATACAAAAAAGGATTTAGCATCACGCTGTGTCAAAAAAAGCGACACAACTACAACACAATATCCTAGTAAATCTGGTCTTAAATATAATTAAGTTCCTGACTCCAAAAAGTTGGAGGCAACACACACAAAGGCGCCCCTCTAAAAATAAACACTTGACCCTAACAAAATGTCAGTCCTATTTCTTTGTTAGTACTTTTTAGCTTGTTTGTGCCATCAAAGAGATGGATAATGACTTGACTGTACCACACCACACTAGAAATCTTGAAAGACTGTGCACTGCATTACTGGGCTTCATCGGTATGATGCAGTTTGAGTCCCTATGGCACAGTGAGCCCAGGGTCTGCATAAGGAGAAAATGCATTTGGTTCAGATTTATTCAAGCATTTCTACAGATCACCTTTGCCTATGCTGGTTAGCCTTAGTGATTTGGGTATCTGGAGACATAAGTCCTAAACTTTGTAATCATACTGCAAGTTTCCATGAAGGTGTAACAAGGTCGAATTACTAAGATTGGTGTTGTATTCATTCAGAGGGATGTGGCAGTGAAGTTCAGGTTGGACCATTTCTATAGTGATGAGTAAAATTGATTTACAAAAAGTCAGGGTTACAGGGGACTATAGGTAGGAACAGTGGGAATAAGCGAAGACTTGTACCACACTATGTTGATTACCTATTCAATAACTGGTGAAATTATGAATGTAAAATATAATCTATCATATAAGATATGTGGAAAATGTTTCTTGATGTACTGTTGGATGAGCACTTTGCAATAAAAAGAAGTTTGAAGAAAAGAAAAGTTATGCACAAGGGTTAATTGTCTGTTGTTCAGAATAACTGAAGTATTTCCATATATAACTTTATACGGAATCTGTTTAAGTACCCCATGTTTGATTCCAGCACCAAACAAAACATCAAGGAGGGCTCCAAAATTACCTGTGATGATTCATAAGTAATTGTTTTAGTCTCGGTTTGGACTAAAGGAACTTCTTTAGTGCAGATTTCTGCTCTCTGTGAAGCATCAGAAATAGTGACCATCTCGGTTTTCACCACTGGAGGCTGGGTAAAAATGCAGAAAAAAGTTATTGCCAAACACAAAGAATGTGACAAAACCATTTGTTGGCTAATGTCTTCCCTTCCTTTCAAATAGTAGACAGAAAACAAGTACTAAAGACACTTCTACTACCAAACAAAATTTCAAGGAAGAAGACAACAAAGAAGTATAGGAAATGTATTGCGAAATCCCATTATTTCTCAAACTGACTACAACATCCCCGTCCTTCATGCTTTGAAACAAAGTCTAACTTTGATTCTCTTATGGGTAAGTTATCAATTCACTCAGCAGAAATGAAATGCTGCAGCTCTTAAGTCAACAAGAGAAATGTGGTTTTGAAAAGTCAAAAATGTTCTAACGGCTGCTGACATTTCACTACATTCACGGAATCACTGCTCTAGCTTAGGTGCTCAACAGTAATAGGCCAGGAGAGCACTGGCACAGCTGGAGCTGCATTTAGAGGTCTCTAAAAGAAAGCTGTACTGGATAATAGAGAGTATGTCAAGTAGAGTGCAAACATGTGTATGTACAATTTCTTAAAGATCTCAACATGTATTTGCTAGGTGTAAAATTGTTACATTTACAAGGACACAGCAACAGTTTACAAAACGTAAAGCAATACTGATTTTAGGATGTTCTGATCTATTATTTGTAAATTCTTTCTATTGCATGGTCTTGCAGTAATTAATTAAATCAATTGTGTCACATCACTTAGGAAAGTAATACTTACACCAAGATGTAAATGTACATTGAAAAGGTAAATAAAACGGTAAATGACAGACAAGAAAGGAATACATACAGACTGTTTTTAGCATTTGGAAAATATGAACAACAAACACAGAGTGAAACAAAAATAGAAACATATGAAGACTTCGAGAGAGGAATGACAAAACATGAAGGGCAAACAGAAGACATAATACAGAAATGATGTATGGTTCTGGCACAAGTGTTTGCGCTTTTGATATTCCAAATGTTGGGATGGAGACAAAACCATGAGTGAAGCAGGGACAGTTTACTTGCTCATCATTGGTTTCCATGAAAGAAAAGATCCATATGTTGTGATCACCCGAACACATACTGTGGATGAAAGCATAAAGGCAGGTTTCAACCCTTACAAGAAACTATCTCTCATCTCACTCCCATTCGGTGCAGACCATTTACCTCGGAACAAAACAATATTTGACTTGAAACATCAGTGTCCGAGTGAGAGGCATCTCCATTCATTTTAGGATCTTCTTCTGTTGTTCTGCAATTGATCTCGTCTGGTAAAAGAGTCTCTGATGACTTGCATGTGGTAACTGTGAATTCATGGGTCAGAATTTCAACACCACTTTGGTTGCACGTGCTCATCACTGTATCACCACTCGCATCTACAGCTTCGATAGGATGTAAACTCACTTCTGGGCACAGTTTCTCAACATCTTCCAGTTGTTCTTCAAGTTCCTCCTTTATGACTCCATCTAGAACTCTGCAGTCTGCCCGGTACTCCGCACCCTCCTCCTCACTCTCACTGCTGCTTCCAGAAGAAGAAAGAGAGCCAGAGGCTTTCTGAGTTGAAACTACCATGTCCTGATTCTGTCCTGTGACTTCTTCATAATTGTGAAGATGGCCATTTAATTCATTCTTCCATTTTTTATCAAATATTTTGTTTTCGGTCACAAATTCCACCTTGTCATCGGCTACCTTCTGAATCTCACTTGTGCTCTATACTCAAAAAAAGTGGATGGATAAAACAAAATTTCATGAATAACTTAAGACAAAATATGGGAAAACAGAAAATAGCAAGCAAACAAAAGAACTGATGACGATCAAATGAAAGGGAATGGAGACGTATGTGGAGGTAGCCAGAATTCACAGATAACATTTGATTACGCCTCTAAAACATCAGAGGGCACAGTGTGAGGCATTTGTGCTCCATGAATATGCTCTGTGAAACACAAAAGCAATCCAAGAGCATGCAATGAACATAATAACAGCAAGATGCACGTTCCAACATCAGCTTGCAAACCAAAAAAAAGATATCCCTAGCAAAAAAAGACAAATGCAATACAAACAAAGGGACACAGGTATATTATATGGAGTAACAATTATGAAGAAAACGGATTTGTGTGGAATCAAGTCCACTAATGAGAAAAGAAGGTTGTTGTGAAAATTACAGCTATTCTTAATACAACCAGCTTTCGGGGTCTTCTTCAGCACAGATATATGTATGTTCTTATGAGGCCCTTTATTATACATTACTGAAACATAATAATAGTAGAATCAATGCTACAGAACTTCTAGTGTGATGCCGACGGGGTCTCACTGATGATAACTCATGATTTTTTTTGTGTAAAAAAAAGATAATGCTTTTAATACAAGAACTGCAGGGAAATCCAATTTGGCCATTGTTTCATTTCGGCAAATTTTGTGTCAGGCAAGATTATCGCAAAATCTCATCCGCTCATTCAACTACTTTGCAGCAGATTCCTTTCCATTTGTATGGCTTTACATGCCTTTTGCAACCAAGTTAAGACTTGGGTAGGCGTGGCCGGGCGATAAGGGCGGAAGGGCACCGCCCATCACCTTTTTTTGGAAACATGACATGTTCAGATCAGGCAGCCAGACGCTATACATGCTATAAATGCGCGGGTGCCTGACTGCCTGAGCTAACCTTTGCCAGAATAAGGATTTCACAGCCTTGTGGGTGTGAACTCCGCAGCCTGGCAAAGCGCTTCGGGGTTATCCCCTTCATGTTGATTTTGAGTGTCTCTGATAGATTCGGACCTGGGTGCTTCAGTTTTAAGTCCTGAAGTGCCGGGGCGCCGAGTGTCCAGTAGTGACACCTCGTCACAGGGTGAGGTGCGGTCAGCAGCCTCATGACCCCCTCACACTCTGTGACGAGTGAAGGACTGGTGCCTCCTCTCATTGGTTGCCCCAGGAGTCTCACTGGTTAACGCAAGGTTAGCTATTAAGAGGAAGCATTAATTCCAAGCATCCAGGAACCTCAGAGGCTTCACTCCTGCCACTAGAGATCACTACCATGGCCTGGTATATAGAATGTATTCTATTAGTGCATGCTGTGCAAGAGTGTGTGCATGTTAATGTGCTTGTGAATGATGTGTGTGTGCTTGTGAATGTATGGGTGTGTGAGTATGTATGTTTGTGCTTGTGTGGTCCAGCCCCCACCTGCTCAAATGACCGCTGGCACTGGACTTGGGACCAAAGGTATAGTATTAAACAATATTACTGACGTCTTTGATTCGCATGTAGAACAGCTCTTGTCTATCCCCACATAGGGGCTTCTGCTTGAGAGGGAAAAGGCTTTTTTGCCGGCTCCTACCCAGTTAGAGTGTGTGGTTTCAGACTCCCTGCTGTAATCTCTGCTTAACAACTGAAGGAGTTCACTGACAAGCATACTGAGAGATAGGAACTTACCATTTTGATCTTACGTGAACTGCATGCAGATTTACCTGTTAGCGTTCTCTCAAAAGGACAAGATCCATATATAAAGTAAAGCTAGGGACTGCTATCGCAATTTGTACTTTTTGAGACCACAACAAGTGTTTTGCTTTTATACATCTTTTTATATATTGGTGAGAGCACGCCAGCTTCCTGAACAATAAAGTTTTATACAAAGCAATACAAAAGAAGCAATGAGAAAGCCTAAAGGCTGACACCCGATACCACACTTACTGGCTTTGCAAATGCTTGGTTTTAAAGGAACTCTGTGGCTGCACCAAAGAGTGAATGGAAACTGGTTGATGATTAATGGTGCAACTATAAAGGTGTACTGCTTGACATCCTCCTCACTCTCAACTCACAGCAAGTGTCACAGTGGGATCACAACAAGACTGAGCAACCCGAATAAAAGTGGCCGCCATTACTGGATCGTCCCTTTCATGGATCACCATTTAGTCAGTCTCATTGGACTCATATTTAAACCAATGTTTGGTAAATTAAGCATTTTAAATCTTATAGAGCCAGTAATATTGGTGAAAACTAGAAGTACTGCATTTTGGCCGGGCAGGCAAGATGAAATACAATTGTACAGGAGGGCGAGGTGAACTACAACACCTGATCTGGCTACGGTTGCCAACTGGCCATTTTTTTTACTGGCATGACCTCTATTTCATTGTCCTGGCTGGAATGAAAATGAAGAGAATCACCCAAAGCCAGTATTGTTTCCACAGATCTGATTGTACTCTAAACTGTAAATGTAAAATGAAAGCACTTTACAAGATTTTCTAAATCTACCTAATAGTTAAACTAAACAGATTCAGAAAAGCCATGTTTAAAAGGAATAGGGGTGTTTTTTTAAAAAAGAGTCATATTTAAGTTTCATGCTGTGGCCTTTGCAGAGTCTTAAAACATGAACAAATAGCCAGTTATGTTTTTTTTTTTTTTTTTTTTGTAGTTTTATAAAGCATGAACTTGGCCCAATGACATTGGAGCACTTTACATGAGCACCGGTTATATTATACAAAATCATGCTCATTTATGATCTAGGCCTTGAGAGATTAAGTGATTTGCGCACAATCACAGATGTTGAGTCAACAACGGGACTTGAACCATGTTCCCTCGTTCCAAAGCCTGCAGCTCTGACCGTAACGCCACATTCTCTCTTTTGTTTCCTCTGGGAAAGGTGGCCTCAGCCACCCTCCTCCAAGGCATAAAGGACACTGGAGCAGAGGTGACAACACAGCCCACAACGGGCTGCTTCTCTTACTTATCTTTTCCCCACCAACCACAGCCTCGGGGCAATGGCCTGGAAGGGGAAGAATCAAGAAAGGAACACGGCTGCTGCTCCAGGGTGTTTGAGTTGCCCCCCGCCCCCTCGAGGCCCCTGCACTCTCCCACATTGCCCCGCCAATCACGGCCTGACTAGGATGGTATGGCCGGGAAGGGTTCAGGAAGACACTGCTTATGGGGGTGGCCGGCCACAGGGAAGGCTGAGGTGAGAATGACCCAACAGACAGAGCAACACCATGTCTGGGCGCGGGAGGGGGGTGGCTAAAGTGAAGATGGCCCAACGGCCACATCACCTGCTTCTCCCTCGGGAAAGCCTCTCTACCTTCCCCATTCCCCCGTCTCATTTTGGCAGAACAGCAGGGGAGAGGACCCAGCTTCTGGGTGTTTGCACTGGTCCCACGGGGGCCAAGCTGAAGTCTGCTATGGCCAGAACAATACTGACCCAGCAGCACTGCTACAAGTCTCTGCCTCGAGAGCCCCCCTGCCCATGATGCTTGACCCACATTACAGTGGCTTGGCAAGGCTGAGTAAGACAGTAAGGCTCTGTGGACTGGTTGACAGAGGCCCTAAAAAAACTGAAACAGTCCACAGATGAGCCTTCGGCATCGATTCATCACTGAACGCTGGACCGCCCGCTTTCCCAAACTGACCCTGCTCTCAGCCCATAAAAACTCTTCCACCTCAACTCGAAGCCGTTTTACAACACTTAAGGCCTGAATACAAGTTTAGGTGCTTTCTATCACACCTGGCAAATTACGATTCCACTGGGCTCGTTACTTATTGAGTGCAATACATAGCTCAGATTATGAATTTCTGGGGAATAACATGCAGGTTCTGGTGTTTTTACGCACCAAAATCCGCATGATACAGTAAAAACTGTATGCTTTTCCACTGTTAAATTTAACGAATATTGAGTTATTTAACGCACTCGATAATTATAGTATGGGTTAAATACTTTCACACTCGTAATTGCGACCCATGCGTAAACAGGCATTTACGCATGGGTTGAAAAATTACGAGGAACTCATCAGGCCCTTTTCAGGAAAACCCACCACTTGAAAGTCGTATGGAACTAAAAAAGAAAAATAGGGACTGGGGCTCCAATAGAATCGAAGCTTAACTTTGAAAGCTAAACCATTTTATGCAGGCACCACCTCGAACAAGAACATAAGTACTTCTTGACGACTAACCCGGCCAAACTCAAGGAGAAGCGAGGGAATGTTTTCAGTCTGCTAGCTCTGGGAGGTTCTGCCTTTCAGCATCTGCCTGCTCCTAATTTGAAAACAGACTTTCACACTAAAGTCCAGTTTGCAGTCTGCCCATTACAAGGGTGAAATCAAGTGCAATCCATTTTTTACCCTTTATCGATTGCAATTGCTCTTCCTTCTTCCATCGTTGCTGTAATCGATTTTTATTTTCTTCTAAGCTTATACAACTTTATGTGCATATATTGCATTTTCTTAATGTTTCTTCATTTTGAATTCCTTCCTAATTACTCTTTCCCAGGGGAGAGGGTATGTTTGTTCCTACCTAGGTGCATGGCTCTGTGTTTTCTTGCGCTGTGCTATCTGTAGCTCATGCACTAATTTGATCTTTGTTTCTGGGACCGTAATACAAAAGTGCCCCAAGGGCGCAACAGGCATTAGCGCCCGCTTTGCATACCCCCGGGACACTATGGTATTACAGAAGGGGTTGGAGATGCTTGTGCGTCCCCTTCTGTAATAAAGAATGCGCTGGCGGTCATATATTGCAAGCACTATCACAAGAGGGCGATCTCCCATTTGCATGGGGGCATGACCCAATGCAAATGAGTGAATCGCTTTGTCTTTGCACCTGCGTAATATTATAGATGCACCCGAAGAAGCAAAGAAGCTGTCAGGAGGCGCACTAGCAGTGCGCCACCTAAAAGGTGGCACACTGTCAGGTCGCTTCCTGATGTCAGCCCTCTGGAGGGGGAAAAGGGGGTCCTTTGGAATCCCCAGACATGCCCTTGCAGGCGGGTGCAGTCACTCAATGTATCCGCCAGCAAGAGGATCTCTAATTCCCCTTAAAAGGGCAGGCACCTCTGGAGGCCGAGCTCACGTTGGAGGAGCTACAGGCGGCTATTGGCGCATTACAGCCCGGTAAGGCGCTGGGGCCTAATGGTGTTCCGATAGAGCTTTATCAGCGGCTGCCGGAGACACTGGCCCCGCACTTGCTAAACATGTTCACGCACAGCTTGGAGATGGGAGAACTCCCCGTTGACCAACAGACGGCCACTATTGTGGTGATACCGAAACCGGGTAAGCCGCCAGACCAATGTACCTCTTATCGTCCCATCTCGCTGATCAACGCAGAGGCCAAGATCCTTGCGAAATTGTTGGCCATCCGGCTAACACCACACTTAGTTGACATAGTACACCCGGATCAGTCGGGTTTTATGCCCGGGAGAAGTACATCCCATAATCTGAGACGGCTGCATGGTGTGCTGGCCCGGGTGGAGCGGTTACAGGAACCGGCTGTCATTCTCTCCCTTGACGCGCGCATGGCGTTCGACATGGTGGAATGGCCCTTTCTCTTTGCGGTGCTGGCGCACCTGAGGTTTGGACCGAAATTTTGTGCCTGGGTCCGGCTCCTCTACACTAAACCGCTGGCCCATGTCGCGGCCAACGGACACATGTCGGAGGATTTTCCTCTGGCGCGTGGCACGCGTCAGGGCTGCCCACTGTCGCCACTGCTTTTTGCCCTAGTGTTGGAACCGCTCGCGGCTTGGATACGGTGGGAGCCCATGATGAGGGGCCTACGGTGGTCCGTCGACTGGGAGGACCGCGTCTCCCTCTATGCGGACGACATACTGCTTTACCTGTCTTCCCCTAGACGCTCCATCTTGACATTATGAACATCTGTGACATATTTGGCCGGGCATAGGGCTATACGATAAACTGGTCGAAATCGATCCTCCTGGTGCTACGGGGCCCCCCTCCGAGGCTACCGGCGGGATGCCGGCTACAGGTGGTGGAGGGGTCGTTCAAATACCTGGGGGTGCATGTGACGCTGGATCAGGCGGAGTTTTTCAGGCGTAACCTAAGCCCCCAGATGGACCGTCTCAGGCGTGATGTGCAGCACTGGGGAGCGTTGCCTCTGACTCTGGTGGGGAGGGCAGCGCTCTTCAAAATGATGGCCCTGCCGCGGTTTCTGTATGTGTTGGAGAATACCCCGTACCCGGTGCCGCCGACCTACTTCCGCACGATAGCAGTGCAGGTTTCCAGCTTACTCTGGGGAAATAAACCGGCGTGCATTGCGCAATCAAAATTAGTTCGCGGGTGGTACGATGGGGGAATTGCGCTCCCAGATATCCAACTCTATTACTGGGCGGCGCAGCTTAAGGTGATCAACCAGTGGCTTCACGCGCCTCAGTCTGATCCCGCATTTAAGGCGGACAGGGATGTGTTGGGGGAGAAGGGTATGCTCTCCCCTCTGTATGATTCCCGACTGGCCTCGCAGCTGATTAGCCCCCTTAAGCAAACTGTAGCTATCTGGCATGCGGCGCGGGCCAGGTTGGGGTGGCGGGGGGTCCTGACTCAACTTACGCCCCTTTGGGACGCCAGGCAGCTGGGCCGCTTAAGGGACAGCAAAGGTTTCGACGCTTGGGACAATATTGGAATCTCGGTGGTGGGCGACGTGTGGCAAAAAGGGGCGATCGTCCAGTTCTCATATTTACAACAGCACTATGAGCTGGCTCCCTCAGAATGGTTCAGATACCTCCAGATGAAACATGCACTGATGGCGCAACTGACTCCTGGCGTCCAGGTTCCGGAGGCGTCCCCATTAGAGGATAGACTGTTGACGGAATACATGCCAAAGAAGGCTACGTCCTTCACGTACCGCAAGCTGATTAACAACTTGCCAGATCCCTTGGGGCTCCTGAGGGAACGGTGGGCTGCGGAGATCGGTGACTTTGATGATCCGGAGTGGCGTGAGGCGCTGGCCTCGCCGCGTGAGGCAGGTATATCATCACGACTGCGGCTGGTGCAGCAGCGTATTTTGCATCGCTCGTACTTCACCAGACGCTTGTTGCACAAGATGGGTAGAGCGACTCACCCCTTCTGCCTGCGGGGATGTGGGGAGGAGGGAACCTTTTACCACACTGTCTGGGAGTGTCCCATCCTTCAGGTGTTCTGGAAGCGGGTGCTGCGCACAATGTTACAGGTGTGTAGGATATCGCTGGTGCCAGAGCCCCGGCGCTGTTTGCTGAATGTGTGGGAACCCAATGATCTTGATCGTCAGGCGCAGGGCTGGGTGTCGCTGGGGATCATGACTGCCAAACGGAATATAGCCCAGAGGTGGGGAGCGGTGGAGGCGCCGTTGCCGTCAGTGTGGAAGAGGGAGATGGACGCAGCCATGTTTGCTGAGCGGTCAGTGTTTGTCAGGCGGGGATGCCCTCGCAAGTGGGCCAAGGTTTGGGGGGCATGGAACAGGTACAGGGGAGGAATATGTGATCCGCCGCCTGTGTCTGATGAAGATTCCTGAGTCCGATGGTTGAGTTGGTCTGTGGGGTGATGGGGAGAGGGGGAGACATGGTCCTTATCTCTGCATTAGCGGTGGGATTGATTGTGGAATTATGCATTTGGGTGGGAATTTGTCATAAGATTTCTGAGCAAGGTCTGTCTCGATGTCCTCAAGTTCTAACTGTTGTGAAAACAATAAAAAAAAAATTTTACAAAAAAAAAAAAAAAGGGCAGGCAGGTGCCTCCTGTACAGTTAAAAACAGAGCAGCTGCTTAGTTTTTCACTTGAATGCGCTGCCCCCAGGGCAGTTCAAGTTCACTGCAGCCCTGGCGGCAGCGCATTCAACGTAAGAGGGTGCACTTTCTCCGTTAGTGCCAGGCGCACCTGTTTTAAGGGGCAACAGGCGCAAACAAAGGAAGTGCGCTCTATCTGTAATAGGGCCCCTAATGCTCATGCATTCAAATTGAGCTTTCCTTTCTGCAGCTTGCGCACTAAAAAATAATTGATGAAGTAGTTGATGCTTTATATTTGATGTGTTTTCTCAGAAAATCAGAACACGTCCCTATTCTCCTGTGCATTGGTGCAGGACAGGTTCATGACTTAACCCATGGTGTGCAAGTCTTCCTTATAATGCTCAGCCTAACCCTGCTGTCAGGATCAATCCTGGCTTTACACTGCATGCATGTTACAGAAGAAACAAGCATTGGCATAGCCAATAGGTCTCGCTTTTGGGACCTTCTAAGTATTTAGTTATGCAGCACAATATCCTTGGTGCAACCACATCAACTGTTGCGTGGCTAAACACTTATAAGGTCCCAAAGGCGAGACCTATTGGCTATGCCAATGCTTGGTGTGATTATGTGTGTGGTTGTGTGTGTGGTTGTGTGTGTGTGGTTGTGTGTGAGTGTGGTTGTGTGTGTGGCTGTGTGTGTGGCTGTGTGTGTGTGGCTCTGTGTGTGGCTGTGTGTGTGTGTGGTTGTGTGTGGTTGTGTGTGGTTGTGTGTGTGTGGTTGTGTGTGTGTGGTGTGTGTGTGGTTGTGTGTGTCGTGTGTGTGTCGTGTGTGTGTGGTTGTGTGTGTGTGGTTGTGTGTGTGTGGTTGTGTGTGTGTGGTTGTGTGTGTGTGGTTGTGTGTGTGTGGTTGTGTGTGTGTGTGGTTGTGTGTGTGTGTGGTTGTGTGTGTGGTTGGTTGTGTGTGTGTGGTTGTGTGTGTGGTTGGTTGTGTGTGTGGTTGGTTGTGTGTGTGGTTGGTTGTGTGTGTGGTTGGTTGTGTGTGTGGTTGGTTGTGTGTGGTTGGTTGTGTGTGTGGTTGGTTGTGTGTGTGTGGTTGTGTGTGGTTGTGTGTGGTTGTGTGTGTGTGGTTGTGTGGGTGATTGTGTGGGTGATTGTGTGGGTGATTGTGTGGGTGATTGTGTGGGTGATTGTGTGCGTGGTTGTGTGTGGTTGTGTGTGTGGTTGTGTGTGTGTGGTTGTGTGTGTGTGGTTGTGTGTGTGCGGTTGTGTGTGTGGTTGTGTGTGTGCATGGTTGTGTGTGTGCGTGGTTGTGTGCGTGGTTGTGTGTGTGGTTGTGTGTGTGGTTGTGTGTGGTTGCATGTGGTTGCGTGTGGTTGCGTGTGTGGTTGTGTGGGTGTGGTTGTGTGTGTGTGTGTGTGGTTGTGTGTGTGGGTGGTTGTGTGGTTGTGGTTGTGTGTGTGGATGTGGTTGTGGTTGTGTGTGTGGGTGTGGTTGTGGGTGTGTGTGGTTCTGTGTGTGTTTGCGTGTGTGGTTGCGTGTGTGGTTGCGTGTGTGTGTGTTTGTGTGTGTTTGTGTGTGTGTTTGTGGTTGTGCGTGTGGTTGTGAGGTTGGGTGTGGTTGTGAGGGTGTGGTTGTGTGTGTGTGGGGTTGTGTGTATGCGTGTGGTTGTGTGTGTGTGGCTGTATGTGTCTCTTAGCAAAGAGTGAGTGCTGATAATGGATACACACAGCCCATCATCTTAAGAGTTCGATTGCAGCCAATGTGCACTCAAACCTGCCCCCTCCTTGTGAGTTGCACCCCATATTTTATGAGTTGTAACTGCTGCACCCACCATAGCGCTTTGAGATCTAAAGCGCTACATAGGTCTAATCGATTAACCAGTCGCCAACATGCTGTGCTTTTAAAGAGAATGTGCCAAAAGTTTCCAGCTTCCTCATCATGTCCTCATGAAAGCGCCAACGAAAGGACTCCCTGAATGGTGCAACGGACATGAAGCAGCCGTTGTGATCAGAAATAAACACTGTGAACGTTGTCCAGTTTCACAGTAACATTTACTTAATGTTCTTTAAGTCACAAAACAGTAATACTAAAAGCATATCAAAATAAAGGAACACAAACATTGAGTTTGTGGAAAGAGAAAGCACATTGTACGCCAAATGGGTGCAGCAAAGCATTAACACAACAACATGTTCTTTGATGTTTGATGTCCTTTAAATGAGAACATCAAAGGGGCGCTGCGAAAGTTATCGCGGGCGAAAGTGAAAGTGATCGCGGGCGCTTAATGAGCATGACTAGGTTTGCCAGCCTCTGCTCCTAAGCACGCGCCCGCGCACATGCACTGTAGCTCTAGGCTGCCCATGGTAGCATTTTTTGAGCCCTCACAAAAAGTCTCGCCAGACCAGCGCATGCGCTGGGTCAGGCGAGACCTAAAAAGTGGGGAAGAGACCTCGTTAGGAGGACAGTGAGGAGAGAAGCAATGAAGATAGGAATGTGTACATCATTCAGCTCTAAGGGGTCTTTCACAGACCGCAATCACACTCAACCCAGGGGCTGGATCATAGCCTATGACTATTGCTGTACCACAGTTTTCAGCCAAAAACGTGCATGCATTGCATTGCTTTCAATGGCAATGTGTGCACGTGTGGCGATTCCCTTGCGTGAGTGAGCTTTGGAAACATATGTTTACTCGCTCCCGCAAGGGAATCGCTGTGTGTTCTTTCGCACTCCCCCCCACCCCTCCCATTTGTTAGCCCAGAGCAGCGGGACGCTGCATCTGCATTCGCGGCCACGCTGGTTTCTCTTTTATCTAGCACGCGCACTGTTTTGCTGTATCTTTGGCATCCGGTTGCTCATTGGCCGTCACAAACAGTCTCTCATAGGTTCCAAGCCTTTCAATAAACGTTGACTGTTTCCACCTGTCACGGCCACACGAGTACAGCTGTCAAGGTTACCAAACTGCCAGTTCAACATCACGCAACCAATCAGGCACCAGCTGCCACATGCGTGCAGTTGCGCACGCCTCTATAGCCGAGAACTTCCTCATGTCACTACAGTCACATTCCAAGGACTCCTAGATTGCTACAGTTCGAGGCGGACCCGTGAGGATGTGCGTGCGCCGTGGCTTGTCTACTGGGTCATTGTTACCAACTCAGCCCACTGATTACACTTGACTGAGGTGCAATGTGGGTCCACCAATCACTTCCCAAGGGCCAGATGAATAGCAGTGTTGGTCAGTCACGGAATCTGCTGACATGGCTAGCCCCTGAAGACTAATCCGTCGTCTCTGCTAGTGACTCTGGAAGTGTATGAACAGGGACCTGGCGTGCCATCCAGCTGTCACATTGGCACATTGTGGTAGGAAGGTGTGTCTTAGGGACATTCCTGGTGGTTCTTTTAGGATTCTTAGAGGCATGTATGTTTCCAGCCATACGTCTCAAATGGGTAGGTTTTCAGATGTCACCGCCTGGTATTTGTGTCGCCCCTTTAATGTGCGATTGACTGTATGCGTTTAAATGATGCTAAGGCACTCACTCACTTACCTGCTTACCCACCGTTGGCCCACTGCCCCGCTTCTGGGCACTTATAATCGCCTGCATTCCCTTGTAGAAGAGCGAATATCGAGGTATATACTATAGTAAATGTTGTCTTACATTTCTAGACTAAAAGGGCATTTGCGTGGGAAGTACCGAGGTAAAAAAGGCTAAAACGTTTTCTTCATAGCAGGACATTATGACTTTTCTCCGAACTCAGCAGGTTATTTGATTTTGTAACTGTTTTTTTTATGAACATGTCATAAATATTGCATTTATTTTCTGCCTCCCACGCTTGTTCTGGATTTTCTCAAAAGTTTACTTGGCCGATACTATCCGAAAATTGTCGTGTGTCCAATTAAAAAACATAAATGTGCCCTCGGTGTCTTTGTAAATAGCTACTGTAAGACAGCGCCGTTTTCATTTGAGTTTTCTAGCCAAGGCAGTAAAAGAGAATTGCATTCAGTGCTACCAACCTGCTGAAGTTGTTTTTCGACCTGGAATAAGTAAAACAATAACAATCATTTGTTTGCCTTTCAAAAAGTATTACGGAAGTAGGACATGTATATACAGTTTTCCTCCTCTGGTGAACATAGAAAGTAGTTCAGCACGTGCTCTTAGATCTGCTTCTGCTTTGGACTGGACGCCAAGTAAAATGCTTTTTTTTTCATTTTAGATTGTTCACAGAACTTTAGCAGCGCTCTTGGGAGCTTTTGCAGCGTTGGCTGCAGTTGGTGACGTGAGTTGCAATCTTTATTTTCTATGTGTTACCCGCTTTCTATTTTTTTTTACCCTTGCCGCGTGCATTTACCCTAAAATACAGAGGACGTTACCTACACACACTGGCAGAGAAGGTGTTAATATTTTGAATGTGTTCCACCAGCTGTTGCTCTTTGAAAGTGGCGCAGCATAAATACCTGCTTCAAATGTGGCCAAGCGAACCTCACTCCATTAAGGGGTTTTGGAGGTGGGGGTGGGTAGATTTCCCCCTCAAGACAATTTTGGAAAAAAGGACCAATGGTGCGTTTTACAGCACAATTTTCGGATACATTGGCAGAAAACACATGGTTTCTGAAGTTTTATCAAAACATGTTAAAACGTTTGTGGTGAGCCAGGCAGGCATACCCTTCCCATGACATCTTTGAAACAAGCATTGGCATAGCCAATAGGTCTCGCCTTTGGGACCTTATAAGTGTTTAGCCATGCAACACTTGATGTTGTTGCACCAAGGAGGTTGTGCTGGATAACTAAACACTTATAAGGTTCCAAAGGCGAGACCTATTGGCTATGCCAATGCTTGTTCCTCCTTGGAGGGGTGACTCGGTGTATAGAAAGCCAGCAAGGTAATGAAAAGCCCTATGTGTAAGGGCATGACAAACTTAGGCATAAGTTCACTCACCTGCCTAGCCGATGTATTGGCGATGAAAATTGCGGTCTTAATAGTTAGAAGAGGAAGAGGACAACTGGGCATGGTTTAAAAGGGAGTGCAAATCAGATAAGTGAGAACCAAGTGAACGTCCCACTGCGGCATCACAAACAATGTTGGCAGAAACATGTGGGTTAAGGCCATCAAAAAAAGCATCACCACAGATGATTTGAAGAAGGATGGCTTACCTGGTAAAACTTGGAGGGCAATAGGGCTTAAAGGTATCCGTTAGGTGTTGTAACAGCTTGGTCTTGCAGGAATATGGGCAAACTAAACCGTAGAAAATCAGATAACTGCACATTTAGAGGTTGGATTAATTAGAAAGAACAACAAGCAACTAACTTCTCTCAGCGAACTGCATAGACAGATTGTGAATGACAGGAGGCTTATTCGAAGAGGTAGCCAGATTGGAGGACGTGCTTACGTGATTTTCCAGATATTCTCCTTGTCCAGTTCAGGGCCTCTAGGATGACTTGGGCCCGATCATTCTTGATCTTTTTCAGTACTCTAGGAAGGAGCATACCAAGGGAGGACTGACTTGGGAACTCCAATGTGCAAATGTTTGGACACTGCATGTTCTCATCGCTGGCAAATAGATCAAGGCTGTGTTCTTCCCATTGATGGAGGACACCCTGTGCCACCTCCAAGTGCAACTGCCATTCACGACCTACTAGGCAATCATCCACCCTGGCATTCAAAGATCCAGCCATGTTCTGTGCAATTAGCCACATAAAAGTCAGCCACTTTGAGAGACGCAATGCATTCGGTCATAGAACCTAAAACCCGATGCCACCCTGCTTGTTGCTGTAGCACATGGCGGTCGTGTTGTCCATGAGAATCTTCACCCATTGCCCCTTGATGGTCAGGAGGAACGCCTTTACTGCCAAGCGAATCTTTCGCAAATTCAGCAAGTTGATATGGAGGAGAGGTTCTGTCAGAGAGCAGAGTCCTCTGATCACCACTTCAACCAGATGACCCCCAATGATTGCTGCAGAGTCCTCTGCTCACCACTTCAACCAGATGACCTCCCAATGATTGTTCAGATGAAAGGGAGTTGTTGTGAAGGAGTCAGGTATGACTTCGGAATGTTGATGGAAAAGTCCAACAATGTCAATAAAATGTCTGTTGTCTGGAGATGGCCTACGACTACTTGGGGCAAGCCCGCTTTTAGTAGCCAGCCGTTGAGTTATGGGAGGACAAGAGGTCCCAACCTGGACGGATGGGCTGTGACCACCATCATCACCTTTGTGAAAACCGAGGAGCACTGTTAAGGACAAAGGGGAGCACAGAGAATTGAAAGTGCCCGTGGCCTACCCGAAACTGCAGGTAACGACTGTGAGACTGTAAGACGGAATGTGAAGATTTGCATCCTTCGAGTTCAGCACTAACATCCGGGCTCCTGAATCCAGTGTATGAAGGGCATGGGTCAGGTGATCATTATGAACCTGTCCTTCTGCAAGAAGTTCATAGGGTGAAGGTCCAGGAGAGGGCGTAAACCGCCAACCTTTTTCGGCACCAGAAAGTACAGGAGTAGCAACCAGTCACAATCTCAGGTGCCAGCACCCGCTCTATTGCTCCCTTGGCCGCCAAGAGAGCCCAAACTAATCTGTGGAACATAAACAAGTGGCCCTTCGAGATGTGTTGTGGTGTGCTGGGAAAGTCCAGGGGATAGGATACCAGGCTGTGGAGTATCCGTGGTCTGATGGGATGCTCTCAATTCTGGGGAGATAAAATGCATCCCGATCTTCCACTGGGCGATCGGGTGGCGCCAAGGACAAATTAAAGTGGTTTTGTGGTGGCTGCAGAGACGAGGTTTGGTGTTTGAGTAGTAAGTTGCCCCTGGTGGTCTGCAGGCTATCAGCCTGCTCTTCGGCCTCCCCTTCAAAAGAAATGGGAGGCCAATTGCTGCTAAGGCTTATATTGTCGTTGCCTCTGCTGGAAAACCCTATGGAAGTCTTGAAAGGTGCAATATTGTGGGGAGAATTGAGTTAAGCCTAGAGAGAGGATGGTGGACCTGGTCTCTTTAAATCTCTCCACGGCCTAGTCAGCCGTCGCTCCAAACAGCCTACAGCCACCAAAGGGAAGTTTGTTAGGGTCTGCTGATTGTCAGAGGAAAACACTGTGGAGCAAATCCATTCTTGGAGAAGCAGCACAATGTTAGTTACGAAAGCCCTACTCAGGCAGTCAGAAGAGTCCACCGTAACATATTGTGCACTTTGCTGCGTCTTGGCCGTCAGAAAAAAGACACTGTAAGGTTAGGCTGATGTGTGCGTGGACAGCTGTCAAAATGTCTGTCACCCTGTCCCAGAACGTGTGCAAATACCTATCCAGGAGGCATGAGATGTTGACAGACCTAAGGGCAAGACAGGCACTGGAAAAATGGCCTTGCATTTGTTTGGATCCTCGTTTAAGCGAGGTCGTAGGGAAGGCATTGGTGTTCTGGCAGCTGGCGGATGTCTGTACACCACGCTTTCTGGGGTGGGGCGAGGAGACGAAAATCTTTAGCAGCCATGGCCGGTTTGGGGAGGATAACTCAATGTCTGGTGAGGTGTCTAGACCACTAGACTCCTGAAAGTCTTCAAATAGGTTTCCCTACTCATAATTAGCATCCTCATAGTCACCGTCATTGTCATCATATTGGTGAGATATGTCTAGGTTTGACTCGGTACACTGTTGTGGTCCAGAGGGTAGAGGCAGAGCTTAGGAATCACCCAAAACTATCGGATCCATGTCTGGTGTTGGTTATGTCTGTACCAGCATAGAAGATCGGGCCTGTGGCGCCAGACGCTGCACCAAAGCTGGAGCAGGTGTGCTCAAGGAAGGGGATGACCTCAAGCAGAGGACAGATGGTGCATTCAGCATTGGAGCCAGATTTGCAGACATAGTCCCATCAGGCTGCTACCTCAGATACTTGGGGCATGAAGGTGATCCAGTGGGATCTGGTGGGGTACCAATGATTTGTCAGCATCTGCTTGGAGCTGGAGGAATTTGTGCACAGACGCAGTTCACTCGAGAGCAAGTGGCAGCGGGAAAACTGCTGGAGTTCATCCTGCCTAGCCACTCCGTAGCCTGGAAGTACCTCGGGTCCTCGGGTAACTTCAAATGGTGGGACCAAGGAGACCCAAGCTATGACTTCTTATGCTTTTTTGTGTATCTTTTTAAATTATCTGAGCTCAGTAAATTAGTTTTGGACTTTTCAAGTGAGCAGCCTAAGGAACGAGAACGCGTCCTCACCCTCAACCATGACAGCTTTATTTGACGGAGTTTTGCGATGGCCAACTTGGCTTTGTGGATTGGTTTGCGATTCATCTTCATGCAGCAAGGACACGATTCTGAATGGTGTGAGGTGCCAAGGCACCAGAAGCAGACATAATGGGTGTCCATCACCGGATTCTGTCTGTAGCAGTCATGAAAAGGCTTAAAACCTATCATTTAGAGCCCACATTCTGCACACTGTGAAATGTTTAGAAGGGAAAAGAGAGTTTTCCTGAGCGAAATGTCTTTCAGAAGACACCACTACCAGCTCTGGATCTGTGTTGGAAGATAGTGCACATATGGTAGCCCTGACTTCACATCCGGAGTGGACTCACCTGACACAGAGCTGCACAACGCCAGCTGCTAATGTCTGAGGTCTGAGGGAATTGCTGGCTGAAATAAATCTGGATCCAGTTTGGTGCCTGGGAAAATTCTGAAGGTGAAAAAACTGCATTTCGAAGTCTTTATCAGAAATATTGGTTTTTTATCAATATTGTGTTCATGTGCACCTATCTAATGAAATTGCTGCATTATGAGGTACAGGGTGAGTCAAAAGGTTTATTGAATATGCCTACTAAAACTATACCACACAAAGCAGGTTCTATGCAAGAATACAGTAACATGTGACTTATGTAAAGTAATGATTAATTAAAATAAGGACTGTTAATTTTTAAAGTAAAAATAAATGTGCTTCAAATTCAGGGATCAGAACACTTACACTGGGTGCCGGATGACAATGCAGTCCACACACCAGCAATACAATCCAGTACCATGCATAAAAGTTTTTTTTTATAGCTACAAATTAGGCATCACATTATCACCTGCTCGTACGCTGGAGGTATTGCACTATCTATCAGCAAGGGAACCCATATCCACCATATATTCACAGGTACGGGTGACTACTAGACCTGGCACCATTGGCGTGGGTCTCCCTTCCATTTTTTGCTGTTGCCTAATGTTTTTGCTGGTTTTAGATCCTTTGGGCACTGTGCCACTGTTATTCAGTGCCACTGCTATTCAGTGCCACAGTGCAAGTACTCCCAATGATAAATTGATGTATGGATTAGTGACTCCATGATTGGGTTATTTGGTTTACTTGTCAGACCCTTGTACAGTGCACCATGGGTGCCCAGGGCTTGTAAATCAAATGCTGCTGGTGGGCTTGCAGCACTGGTTGCGCCACCCACAGAAGCAGCCTGTAAAGTGTGTCTCAGGCCTGCCATTGCAGAGCCTGTGTGCAGTCTGGTACTGCCATGTTGACTGGCAAAGTGCACCCACTTGCCAGACCCTAAACCTTCCCTTTTCTTCATATCAGACACCCCTGAGTTAGGCCCAAGGGCAGGGTGCATTGTAAGTATAAGGTAGGACATGCCCTGGTGTGTGTGGCATGTCTTGATAGTGAAAAACAGACATTTTCGTTTTCACTATGGCAAGGCTACCTGTTCCCCATAGGCCAGAATGGGCAGTTTGATTAAAACATCTTTTAATCCTAGCTGACTCAGGGAACTAGGTAGAAATTCGAGTTTAGTATGCCTGAACTCAGAATGATAAAATACATCTTTTAGTAAAGTTGGTTTTAACATTCTGTGTTTGCAAATACCACTTTTAGAAAGTAGGTATTTTCTTGCCAAACTATCCAAGCCTGCCTCTGCTAGGTTGTGTATTCCCTGTCTGCAGTTTGAGTGACAGGGGCTGGGGGATTCCAGTAGACAGGGTGAGTCAGCACAAGGCTGAATAGAGAGATCTACATGGAGAGTGGTGGTAGGAGTTGCACCTGGGACCTGAATAGGGCTGTGCCTGCCTTCCACAATGCTGGCTCCACCTCCTGTGGTGTGTCTGATGTCCCTGGCCCACACTGTCAAAGGAAAGGAGTTGTCATGTAATTCAAGTGCTCCACGACTGACCAAAACTGGTTTGGACTAGGCAAAGGCCTCTGCCTTCAGAGAACAAAGAGAATATGAGTATAAAAGGGGGGACCCAGACACCAGAACTTTAGATCACTTTTGGGAACCAAGAAGAACCTTTGCTGAGGAGAGGAACCAGAGAGAGAAACTGCAGGAGGAGACTATCCCTGTGCTGTGTGCTGTTTGGGGGATTGGCCTGCAGTGCTTGCCTGACTGCCAAATAAAAGAGAAAGGAACTTTGTGATACTTTCATCAACTTGTAAAGGATCTCCAAGGGCTTGAAGATTGAGCTTGTCTCTTGCTGAAGTCTCAGGGACAACAGACTTCACCAACCAGCTCCCCTACATTCCCTTGCTGGGAATTGAAGTGCCTGCTGTTGAGCTGGGCCTTCTGAGAGACTGTGTGTCGCTGGGAGCGTGACTCAAGACTAAGAAGCGTGTCGCCGCCGCAGCAGTTGTCGTCGCATCGCCGAGAAAGCATACCGCTGCTGCCACCATCGCATTGCAGAAGTGCCTCGCCGGAGAAGAGTGTCGCAGCAGACGCCACCGCATCACCAGAGAAACGTGTCACTGTTGCAGCAGCTGTCGTCACATCGCTGAGGAAGCATGCCGCCGATGCCGCATCGCATCAGCGAGGCGGCCCGCATCATTGGAGAAGAGTGTCGCCGTCGAAGTAGACGCCGTCGCATCACCAGAGAAGTGGGTCGCAGGGCCTGTCCCGGCTTAAGAAGATTCACCGTGTTGCCGCACACGCATCACCCATTCATTGTCGTAACATCAAGAAGACGCCATTTTGTATCATTGCACCGGATCTTCATTGCATCACGGCGTTGCTAGTCGCATTGCCACAGAAGCTCATTAAGAAACAGACGCACCACCTCCCCACGCGGAGACGTACCAACGCATCACCTCCCCTCTGGTAAGGAACCGACGCATCACCATGCCATACGCAGCAGTAGGAGACCGACGCATCACCTCCCCCGGAGTAAGGAACCGACGCATCCCCGCTCTTGCGTGTAAGGAACCGACGCATCACCTTCCCTGCAACTGTTTGTATAGCATTACGCATCCAAAGGTACATTGAACATAAGTGTCGCATTTACCATCTAAAGAGAACTAAGCTATTTCTACCATTTTTGAGTACAGTATTGTGGATTTTTGTCGTTTGTGGTATTGTGTTAAGTCTATATAAAGAATACTTATTTTTTATATAAAACCTGTGTGGTGTCCATCTGTAGTGTTGTCACTGGGTCACTGTATGTGTTCACAAATGCTTTACACACTGCCTCTGAGATAAGCCTGCCTGCTTGTGCCAAGCAGCTACCAAGGGGGTGAGCAGGGGTTATTTTAGGAGTGTACTCCCTCACCCTGACTAGACGCAAGGTCCCTATTTGGTCAAAGGTACCTACCTCTGCCAACTAGAGACCCCCAAATCTAACAGTGACCAAGATAGACAAGTTATGGTTAAAGACACTCTGGGGGCTAACATAACAATGAGCAACAACTACAGGCCCAAAATAGGCAAGACTCAACTTTTAGAACTGTGTGGAATAATGTACTCTTATTATCCCCTAACGCAACTGTCTGGGATGGGAATTTCAATGTTACATTAGATGCAAAACTAGACAGATCGCACAGCCTTGTCATGTCTGGATCGGCTGCAGCGTCATATGTCAATGCCATAATAACTGATCAGCAGCTAGTAGGTCTCTGGTGGATGAGAAACACAATGCATACAGAGGAAAACTCCTAGACATCAGTGCACAACATGTGGATCGAATAGCTTACCGGCCAACTAAACAGGATATTAGCCAGTTTTCTTTCTTCCCATACACCGGTCCTGTTGAAGGTAAAGGTCCTGGGTACTTCAAAAACTGCCACAGTTTGCAGGCTACCACCAAGAGCATTTACAGACAGCGAATGTTGAGAGGAGCAAACAACAGGAGACCACTCACTATTTCAATCATAGCATTTGTAAAGCACACTACTTACCAGTGAGGGTCTCAAGGCGCTGGGGGGTGGGGAATGCTGCTACTGCTCGAAATGCCAGGTCTTCTGAAGGTCAGCCGGTCTTGGCTCTGCCGTAGGTGGATGGGGAGGGTGTTCCAGGTCTTGGCGGCGAGGTGGGAGAACGATCTGCCGCCGGAGGTCTCTCTTCGGATGCGGGGGACTGTGGCGAGGTCGGCGGAGCGGAGCTGGCGGGTGGGGGTGTAGAAGCTGAGTCGTCTGTTGAGGTACGCTGGTCCAGTGTTGCGGAGTGCCTTGTGTGCGTGGGTGAGGAGCTTAAAGGTTATACTCTTGTTGATGGGGAGCCAGTGCAGGTCTCTCAGGTGGGGTGTGATGCGGCTGCAGCGAGGGATGTCGAGGATCAGGCGTGCAGAGGCGTTCTGGATGCGCTGCAGCTGTTTCAGAAGTTTGGCCGAGGCTCCTGCGTAGAGAGCATTTCCATAGTCCAACCTGCTGCTGACGAGGGCCTGGGTGACCATTCTTCTCATTTCGGTGGGGATCCACTTGTAGATCTTGCGAAGCATACAGAGGGTGTTGAAGCAGGAGGAAGAGACGGCGTTGACCCGCTTAGTCATGGAGAGGGTGGAGTCGAGGATGACCTCTAGGTTGCGAGCGTGGTCGGTGGGTGTTGGAGCTGTTCCCAGTGCGGTCGGCCACCAGGAATTGTCCCAGGCCGAAGGGGTGGGTCCGAGGATGAGGACCTCCGTCTTGTCCGAGTTCAGCTTCAGTCGGCTGTTCCTCATCCATTCGGCGACGCCCTTCATTCCTTTGTGGACGTTGGTTGTGGCGGTGTGGGGGTCCTTGGTGAGGGAGAGGATCAGCTGGGTGTCATCGGCGTAAGAGATGATGTTGAGTTCGTGCAGTCGGGCGACATGGGCGAGCGGTGCCATGTAGATGTTGAACAGCGTTGGGCTGAGGGATGAGCCCTGGGGTACGCCGCAGATAATCTCGGTGGCTTTGGAGCAGAAGGGGGGGGAGGCGGACGCTCTGTGTTCTGCCGGAGAGGAAGGAGGTGGTCCAGTCCAGGGCCTTCTCTTGGATCCCGGCAATAACAATGGCTCGGTGGCAGACACGACTACCATCTTGGATGCATTTAATTTGGAGTTTGGGCTGAAAGAGTGCTGAAATATATCAGGGACCACATTAGACTTGAATGAGATACTAAAGAACAAGAAGCTAAACAAGTGCAGGTAGAGGTTTCTACCGCTGGCTAAAATCAAGGCAATAATCTAAGAATACGACAAAATCTTGGAGGGAGAGTTCCAATTTCTGGGAAAACATGCCACTGCACAAGGATACAGGGAGGGGGCAGCATAGACAAATCATCTAATCAATCTAATCAGATAATCTAATCAAACAGCTTTGGGCAGCAAACAACATTGTTTATATTAAGGTTAATGAAGGTGACATAATACATGAGGCTGAGATTATCTTGAAAGGTGCACAAAGTTTTATACTGACTTTTATACCTGCAAAGTTTGTAACACATCGGCACACAAATTAATAATTAAAAGACACTGCCAGGGGATATTCATATAGCCTTCTTGCAACAGCCTTTTACATTGGGTGAGATAAGGGTGGTAATTATTGTACTACTTGTGGGGAAAGCCTTAAGCTCGGACGGGGTACCGGCAGTATTCTTAAAAGAACTTGCAGCTCTACTTGGCCCACACTTATTGGCCTCAATAGAAGAATCAGTGGCAAAACACATTTCCCCCCTTTATATGAGAAAAGTTACTTTCCTTAAACCAGGAAAACCACCTGCCAGTTAGGACTTCTATAGACTGCTTTCAGTAACTGACTGTTGCATCAAAATTCTCGAAAAACTGATTTAAAAAAGGTTGATCTCACTGCTCCCAGACCTGGTCCTGCCAAACCAAGCAGGGTTCATCCTGGGATGGTCCACAGTGTATAATCTACATATTATATTTGCTCCGATGCACCAGATCGACCCAGGTACAGATGCAGCAGCTGTTTTCTAAAACACTTTCAAAGAATTTGATTTGCTTGAGTGGAATTACCTCTATGCCATATTACAAAGCATGAGGATGTCATGCTCCTTTACAGACAGAGGTTCTACACACTACTCCTGTGGCTCAGAATTAATGAACTTATTTTATCACCAATAAACATTTCTAGAGGCACAAAACAGGCATGCACCCTATCCCCTATACTTTTTGGGTTAGCATTAGAGTGACTAGCTGCAAAACTACAACACCACCATTCAACCATTACCCATAGACACACATTACATAATCTTATCTCACTTTAAGCAGATAGCATGATACTTTACGTGAGGGAGCCTCAAATTAGCTCAATCCCAAACTCATAAAATTAGGCAGGTTATCGGATATCACAATTAACTCATACAGGTCTTTCAGGACCAGATTTCCCCATTATGTGGTGAGAGCGTGCAGTGAAATATTTGGAAATATGGCTTCGCCAATATAAAAATGCCACAATCATGGATAACAATAGGGTCACCATATACAAGCTGGAAAACAACATTGACAGATGGGTCTAGCTCCGATTATCCATGGCATAGCACACTAGACATATTAAGATGGTAGCACTACCAAAATTATTATATCATTTTGTTAATGGCTTGATCCCACTCACCTTTTATTCTTTCAAACAATGAGGTCACTAATAATTAAATTAGCAGGGCCTGAAAGCAACTACGTGTGAAATATTAACATTGCCATACCACCAGGGTGGGTTCATGGTGCCTGATCTGGAATTATATTACTTATGCGCACAGGAATATTTCACATAATATTTTTTCTGCCACCAGCCATAAGCACTGCACTTAGCGATTGAAAAAAGCAACGCAGATTAAGCTCCTCTATAGATGATAATTTGTCAACAGAGTCCCTGCCAGTTAACTTAAGACAGGCATTATGGTACGCAAAGTACTGGCCTGAGACGAGTTGAAAACTACATCGGATCTATCTAATCTACACTCCTCAGACACCCCGCTGACATGCTACGCTTGCCTGCCAATAATCAGCGATGATAAAGTAGAGTTAAAGCGAATGAGTTTCAACAATACTAAATGGGATCACCTGTATAAGGCAGGCACTTTCATAGAAGCAACTACAATCATGAGTAGCAATACCCATACAGCGCAAAATTTATTTTATATTATTGACTCAGAGTTACCCGTAAAGAGCTTAGTCCCACTTTTCCTTAGGAACCGCCAGCTTCAAACCTCTTGGTTGATATCTGCTAAAACGTCCAAATGTTAAAAAACTTTCCAGCATAGTTCTCTCCAAGAAGCTCCAATCCACTCCAATTCCAGAGACAAATGGAAAGCAAAATTGCAGCCCTTAATATCTGAAGAGAAATGGAAATATAACTGCTCACAGACTGGGGTTATGTTGCCAAATAGTAAGATATATATAATTGACTTTTGTTACCTTCACAAAGTGTATAAGACTCCTCTGTGTTCATGGAAATGTGGTCTTGGGAAAAAGTTTAGGTGCAAAGAGGCAACATGTTGAAGACAGGCTTTCTACATTAAGCCAGGTAAGAGGTGGAGGAGATCATCTCCAAAATAGTTGTCATGGCAGTCACATTGGAACCTAAGCGGCACTCCTGGGTAGGGTTAAAATGAATGCCATGGAGTCTGGAAATTCATAGTCTTGGGATAATAATTACCAAAGAGGTTGGTAGCAAGACACTGAGGGTTAAGTCCCAAGGACATCTTGGGACCTTTAAGAGATTATTTGCTGTTGAAGTCACTGTCAGCGGAGGAGTACAGTGATACCCTAGAAATATCTGTAGGATACTTGAGAGGTTGCTTCCTGCACCTTTTCGTCCTATGAAAGATCAGCTGTGGGTTAAGACATGTAGTAGGACTATACAACTAGAGTATCAGCAGAGAAAAGAAGTGCTGCATCGAGAAAATTATCTACCCAACGCTGTTTATATCGGATACATGTAAGAGTTGTTCTACTGTTGTGATAGTGAGTGACGTGATGTGATTTCCGAAATGCGTTCTGGAAAATCAGTTACGTCATTAAACAAAAAACTCTGTTGCATGACTAAGTTTGGAACTTATCCTTGGGTAGTGGCTGCTGGAAATAAAAAGATGAGACTAGGAAGAAATGTAGGCTGTCAGCAATAGGGTCTGCAGAAGCTAATAATTTACTATTTATTCACTTGATTTATTTGGAATTTTTATAGAGCACTCAAATCACAAATTGTGGTCTCAGAGCACTGGATAAAAGTGGGGCGAAACACTGGACACACAGTAATTGAATGACATGCAAGAGATGCAAGTACAACATATCAAAGGGTAAATCCTGCAGAGGGAGAAATAATATTGTCTCAGAAGATATGAAAGGCTTTACGATGCTGGCTGAGCAATTAACAAGCAGTAGTAAGCGTCTGACTCACTATAAATGACTAAGGCTTAAAATTCCAAAGGGACATGCCCTGTACCTGAAATGATCTGCTCACAAATCTGTTTAGCTTAAGGAAGAAAATGGTCATACAGGTGGCTTGTAGGGGAGGATCTCAAATGCTTGGATGGATGATTAGGTTGAAAATGTTTCACACGTTATTAGATGCAGAGTCGTACAAAGATTTGAGAATAATACACAACATTTTAATTTGAGATGAGTAGCCTATATACTGATCTTAATGCAAGAGTAATGTGGTATTCGTGCTTCAGGCACACAGATGAGGCTTGCTGTCTAATTTTGAATTCTTTGAAGTTTGTTATTCAGATTTTCTGGGAGGCCAGTAAAGATGCTGTAGCACAGGAAAGCTACAAACCTTCAGAGTGGCAGCAAAATCCAAGATTATACTACATGTATGCTGTGCGGCCAATCACACAAGCACCGTTTTTGCTCTGTTGGACGAGGGACAAGAGCAGTAAAGGCTCTCTCTCGTGGTGAAGGGATTCTGAAACCACAGCTCTCAACTTTTTCTCACAATGCAATACCCTGTGCTATACTATTTAACACAGTCCTATTCTCCCCACAAGCCGACCAAAGTGTGACTGGCTGCTTTCCACACCAAATGATGTGCAAGATCATGCCAATAAAAATATTTAGAAGCAGAACAGAGCATGCCAGGGTTTGAGTATGCTTGGGTGCATGAGCGTTTCCATGTACATGTCTTAGAAAGAGAGTGAGTGCTTAATGTTCAGTTTTCCTAGCTGTGGTGGACAATTAAGCTGTGGTGGACAATTAATGCCTGTTATCTGTGGGCATCTTTGGAATCTTGCATTCACACCACGCAGAGGCAAAAGTTGCCAAGAAGTACCTCCACCACAGTTATGATTGTGACATATTTCAGGTATTCTTGCAATTATGTGGCAACCCTTGGGATAATACCGGTCCATGTTTAATGCTTGGAGAGGATGGCAAACTGCAGGATCCCTCGTGTAAGGGAGCTCATCTCTGGTATAATGGAGGCTCTCATACAATAATGGGGATTATTTTTGGCCTATTGTGGGCAATTCCGGTAATGATGGTACAACTCAAAGGGTTAATGTTGGTTAACCTTGAGGCACTATTGGCATAATGGAACCAGTCTGTATATCTAAGACCAAGGCATATTATATGTAGCCTTGATATGAGGTGGTTGTTCCAGGCATGATGCTGGCCCTAGTAAAACAATGCCAATCCAGAAACGCATACGGCATGCATTTCTGGCACTGAGACCATCACTGGCATAATGGTGAGCCTAGCAAAATCGGAAACATGCAGTGGGGATCCCTGGCACGATGGAAACCCTAGCCTAATTGTAGATCTTCTTGGCATACAGTTAACCCCACTGGCATAATGACTTCCACGCCTGGCAAAATGTGGGACATCCCTGGAATGATGGCGCTATGTTTGGATTAGGGTGAGCGTCAAAGGCCTGATTCTGTCAAAACCTCACATAATGCTGTTCATAATTGGTTTTATAGAGCACATCTCTGGTATACTGGAGGAAATAATAAGGTGGTAATTCTTGGGATACTGGGTTCACATCCTTGGCATGGTAATGCCCATCCTCAGCATAATGTTAGCCATTCTAGAATACTGTAATCAGTTCAAAAGCTTTATTCGGATTGTAATAACCATATAAGCGACAAAAAGACAAAAAACATTATACATTATAACAACCTCTGCAACATTCACAAAGTAAAATACATAGTAAAATATCTACACATGTTACAGAAAGTGACATTGCTAACAATGAACATTATGTGCAAATTACGCTATAAAGTGTCATATACCAACTATATTCCTATTTTAGTTAATGTGCTAACAAGGAACATAATGTGCAAATTACGCTATAAAGTGTCATATGCCAACTATATTCCTAATTAGGTTACTATAAAATGGCGCTTATCAACTGTATTCAGTTCTGTGCAAATTACTTAACCGCTATATGCCAAGTACCAAATCATTTTATAAACAACTTAAAAAATGATGGATTTCCTAGCAGCAATACTTTTTAAGATGTACAACGCTACCTGAAAACAAACATCCGGACTTTCCAGGGTAGAAACAAGCCTCATAGCATTTTTAGTGGTCCGGACATTATATTTTAAAAACAGGGGTTTTAAATAAAATTTCCTTAGTGAGAGATAAAATTTACAAAACATTAAAAAATGACAACAACTTTGCTTAGACATGTTATCGCAAGGACACACAGAGCTAGTGCTTTTTTTCATAATCGAGAAAGCCACAAGATGGTGGACGATCCCTAACCTTAATCGTGTCAGAACAAAGCGATGAGTGGATTTCGTTACATCAGTCACATATGCCTGGCAACCAGCTTTAAGATTTAGTTGTTGGTAGTATATCAAAGCGGGTTGTTTCCCAATTAGTCTCTCTCGGTCCACCTTTTTATAATCTAAGAAGGTTTCTTTAATCCCCCTTTTTGCAATTAAAGTCACATTCTCTAGTTCTGAGTAGATATTGCAATTAAACAAAAGTCTATACCAATAATTGATAAAGCTCAACCAGGGGATACGGGAACAATAGTCCAACTTCAGACAATCTTTAATAAAACGTTGTGTAAATAGCGTTTCCTCTTTCGACCATATAGAGTGCCATAATAGAAGGCGACGTAATGCGGCTAAATCTGAAATATAATTTAGTCCCACTTCCTGATGTATCAAATCTATAGAGGCCGAAGGAGGAACGCTCAGCAAGCGATTGAGGAAAGTGTTTTCGTCTTGCTGTAATGACTTCACAAAGCGGTGCCCCCAGATGCCAGCTCCATAAAGAGCAGAAGATACACACCTGGCATTATAAATAGCAACCATATCTTTAATTCTTCTGGCTCCCACTTTGGTTGAAAATCTGAAAATACTATTGGTATTTCTACTCATTTTGAGTCGTATGTTATCATATTCGCGTAGCCATTTCGCATCTCCTGTAAAGGTTACGCCGAGGTAACAGAAAGATTTAACCGAATACATTTTAGTGCCCTCCAGAAAAAAAGCCTTACTTGACTTTGATGTTTTTGTCCCACATGTCATTACTACTGTCTTAGATTTGTTGATTAAAAGTTTTCTGTCCTAAATAAACAACATAAGATTATTAATAAGGCACTGGAGGCCTATTGGGGTACATGACAATAAAACCGCGTCATCTGCATATAATAAAATTGGGGCAGCCTGGCCTTCTATCAGGGGGGCATCTGCGGGTAACTCTTTTAAGGTTGCATCCACTTGGTTAATAAACAATGAGAACAAAAGTGGGGCCAGAACACAACCCTGACGGATGCCCCTTTTAACGTTAAAAAACGGGGTACATTCACCTGCGGTGCCATAGCACACTCTACTGGATAGACGTTCGTAAAGTCTTGCCAAGAAATAAAGGATTTCTTTAGGAGCGCCAGTATCCAGTAGTATGCGCCACAGTGTAGAATGATCCACAAGATCAAACGCACTACTTAAATCGGCAAAACATAAGAACAGGTTACCCCCTTTCGCTAAAGTGTACTTACTAATAAGCAAGTCAAGATTGACACACTGTTCCAGTGTACCTAAGCCCTTCCTAAACCCATATTGGGCTTGTGAAAGGATTTTGTAGTCTAAGGCCCAGGATTCGAGCCTTTTCAACAGAATCCTACTCATTACCTTAATAGATGAGTCTAATAGCGATATTGGCCGGTAATTGCAGGCTTCTGATTTAGAACCTTTTTTAAAAAGGGGAATAATTAATGAATGTCCCCAAGACGGCGGGAAATGATTTTCTACAGCGGCATTAAAAATCCTAGTTAAAATCGGGGCCCATAGATTAATTTCATTCTTATACAAATCAATAGGAACCCCATCCGGCCCTGGGGCTTTGCCTCCTTTACTAACCGCTAGTCCTTCGTATACTTCATCAATATCTATCAATAGTGGTAAAACGGGCCATATAGAGTCAATGGAAAAGCTATTGTTAGTCCTATCTGGGTTAAACATTTTAGTAAAATGTTCAATCCAGGCATTACAGTTTACATACGAGGTTAATTCTGGTTGGCAATCATCTTTTAAAAAAGGGCTATTTATTGTCTCCCAGAATAGTTTGCTATTATTAGTTGCTGCAGCTAAACTAAGTTTATCCCATGCTTCACCTTGCATTTCTTTTTTACGGGCTTCAATAGTCCGTTTATATTTAGAACGTAATTCTTGTATGTTTATTTTATTACGTGGCTTCATTCCTAGTGCTAACTTCAGGCTATGTAATGCCTGAATACTGTAATCATTTCTGGAATAATGGAGCCCATATCTACACAATGGTGGCCCTAGCATGATAACTGTTATTATTTGTGTATTGGAAGCATTATTGAACTGATGGCCCACACCTCAAAAATAAAGCTGGCCATACATGGAATCATAGAGCGCATCTCTAGTGTAATGGAAACCATGGCACAATGATGGTGCTTTCAGGCATATTGTAGGTGATCTAGCTTGTGCATATCCTAATTCTAGCCATCCAAGAAACCCAGTAGGAAATGGCTCCATATTACTAGGCATAACAGTGGATCTGCATAGTTGTGCACCATCCCAGTGATACAGTTGTAATCCTTGATAGAATCATGGTTATCCCTGGCATAATGGTGGAAATCGATTCCTTATGACAAACATTTCCTGCATCTGGTGGTGATGCATTGGCAAGAGTGCATCTAAGGCAGAATTTGTTCACATGTAGCTTTAATGTAGGCAACTACCGGATGAAAATGTAAACCAGCCTTTCGTAAAAGAAATAGTATTTTTTCATGAAAATGTAAGCTCTTGTTTGAGAGAAATGGGCTTACATACCCATAATGAAATATTTGTTTTTGGAGAGCAAATTGTGGGTATTTCCTGAAACAAGCCAGCTGATGTTTGGAAAAAAACATTGATTTCTGAAATATGCGTAAACAGATTTAAATGTTTATTCATGATGAATTTGGGATACACACAGCTGATGTTGCTTCCTTGGTACTAAAGGGGACCTTCTGCTATGGCTCTTATTTATTGATTTCACAGGTTTCCATAAAAATTTCATGGATTTCTGCAATCTCATAAAGAGTAGGAAATATAGTTCAGACTAAAGAAGAAACCCATGCAGTATGTTTCTGAATAGGTCTCGGTGTTTTTACAGTTAAAGTCCTAAAGTTTGAGTTCCGTGCTCAAAATGGGCGAGTGAAAGAGTAGGTAAAAATAAAGCAAGAGTGTTCAAGTATGTTAGACTTGTCATTCTATGCTGGTTAGGACTGCAACCACTATACGTTGGACTACAACCGCTCCTCTCGTCCTGCTACTCTAAGAAAGACTATGGCTGAAATTCAATGGGAATCCAATTTCATTGTAGTAGTAGGCCTCTCTCCTGCACATCTCTTCCCAGCTCTTTTTTCCTAGGTCAGTATGACATGTATGTGGGCTGAGAGAAACAAAGCACCCACCATGCAGAAGTCCTACTATGTTTTCCATGCCTAGTTGTGTGGACTTGCTGTAAAGGGGAAAAACCTAATTGGTTCAATAGGTGGCTTAGGATATGTATTAATCCCCAAGCAACACGTGTATTCTAAATGATTGATAGTAGCAAGAACAAACAGATCTATAAGATTTCCATCATAAAATCTATCTCCACTAAGGCCAACAAGCTCACAGGGTAATTGGCAACATTAAGGATGCTTGCTATAGTTCTACTGCAGGGATACTCAAAGTACATGGGGGGGGGGGGGGGTCACATGCGACCCTCCTGACCTTTAATTGAGGCCCTCTGGTGCACAGCAGCAATGGGCTGCTGATCACTTGACAGAGCCGAACATTTAGAAAGCTGTGAAACAAATTGAAGGTGCCCTAGACAACTTATCTTTAGGAAAACCTCTTTCATTAAACATGTTTAGACATGATAAACTCTCTGCAAACTTCAAAAAAGTGTATTTATTTTATTAACACACATGACCACTGTAGAATATGTGTTTACTGCATTCAGAGGCATTTATTAGCAGTGATAATTTTCAAACATGATCTTAGAAACATTTATGCCACCCCCATTATAAAATTAATGCCATAGTGAACCAAGGGTCAAGACATTTGTCAGATGCACCTTATGTGTAGCCTTGGTTATATAATTGGAACATCATAGTTTCCTAAATAAAACAAAAGAGAAGGTTTTGTACAGCACCCATCCTGAACTCGTGCATTTTAAGGGGCTCTCATATGTGGTAAGAAAGAATTATGAGGCAAAGTGAAACTAACCAATTGCCTAGGATCCCACAATTTAATCAACTGGGGAAGGCAGGACTAATGCCTGGTTTTCTAGTTTCACATTTTGCAATTCAGTCACCAGATGAATATCTCTTTTCCGCTTACATTTTACATTAGACGGTAATGCTTCGACTTTAATTCTTGGTGCATGAGAATAGTGTGTTGGTGGCAGACAGAAGTCACGTAAAGGCTTGGTTTGTTGTCCACATCATGCATCTGCTTCTCATCCACCTACGCCCACATTTCATCACCACGACCCTCGCATTGCTGCCATAGGTGCCATACACAGTACTTTAGGGCCCCCAGGGAAACGTTTGTGAGTACCCATGTTCTACAGGAAGGAGGAATACCTTTCTGTACTGACCCTGAGAGACTGTGTAAAGCCAGCAATACATATTCTTTGGACAAAAGTACGTTGTTAACAGATATCAGGACATTACACTGAGAATGAAGAGTTGGTACCTTTCTGAGCACTAAGACTTCTCAGGCTGCATAAGTAGAGAACTCCTTTCTTGACAAAAACCTTTAGTCACTTGGAGCAATCTATTCATTTAGCTCCAGAGGCCCTAGGATTGGGACCCAGCCATATGCAAATCAGTCTTGACCTTGCACCCAATGGGAACAGTCTGCACTGCCAAGCCAGGTCCTCCCTGGACTGGAAACAAGCATCCTGGGACCGGTTTCGGGCTTTCAGCCCTCAGGATAGGGCTTAAAGCCCGAAACCAATCCTAGGATGCTTGTTTCCAGTCCAGGGAGGATCTGGCCTGGCAGTTCGGGCTGGACTGTTCCCATTGGGCACAGGGTCAAGACGGATTTGCATATGGCTGGGTCCAAACTGGAATGGCAAGGTGAGCAAAAACACGATGGATTTAGGTCCAGATCTCTGTACTGGGGTAAATGTATGACATTGTTCTGCATTCTGTCCATCAACTTTTATTTTTGCAAGCTGAAAGAGTTAGCAGCAAGAGAAAAAAGTCTCTAAAACTAAGCCTAAAACCAACATTAAAAAATGATGTAATTAAATATAATAAAATTAAAGTTGACCAAATATAAAACAGAAAGGAGGCACTAGTGTAGAAAAATGCTCTGATATACAGTAAAAAATTGAATAAAAGGCAATGCCCTGGCGTGAAGTCAATTTTCTTATCTATTTTGGTCTCGATAAAGTTCAAACAGGTCACAGGCCCAGATTTGGAGTTTGGCAGATGAATCATTCCATCACAAATGTGAAAGATTTCCTGTCTGCCTTAATACAAGTGCATTGTGTCCTACTGCACTTCTAATAAGGCAGGCGGGATATCTGTCAAGTTATGATGGAACCACCGGTCTGCCAAACCCTAATTCAGGCCAACAATGTTCCTGGCTGAGAAGATATGACTGTTCAAACGTGCATATAAATGAATTGAGCAGACAATGATGAATAATGATTACTTCCTGTTGTCAACCCGTCAAACCGAAGTCAAACATCATTATAATAAGTTGGCGCTTAATGAACGTTTGCAGAAACCATTCAATGCCCTAACCAATAAACATAGATTTGGGTCAGATGATATTGTTAACCAAATGCACTAGTTTATAAGAAATTAGAAATGCCAGTAATAGCTGAAACTCAAGGTTGAAACAATATACAGCTGTTAAAGACAAAGAAGTTTCGAAAACATTATTTTTGGTTTGTTGGTATTAAAAATCACAATTAGTAATCATTTTAATAACTTGGTCAGTTTTAGTTAACACTATAAATGGGACTTTAGTATTAAAAAATAATTATTGTTAGAAAAACAATAACATACGTCAGCCATACCTCTTCTTTACTCCAACATTAACATATTAGGATGCTTCAGATAGTTTTTAATCTATAAACACTTTTACACAGAGCACGTTTATAGCTGGGTGTTGACATACCCCTGGTGCTTGAACAGACAGCGGTGCAATGCGACGTTTTTCCCATTCGTTTGGTCGTTGCTCAGGTGGAGACTCCATGAAACTGCGCTTCAGTTCACTAATGCTAGCCTGATGTTTCAACAGTTCATCCTGTGTCTTATCCAGATCCTAGCGATGTTCAACGTAAGAAAATAGTAGGACAAATCTCCACAACAAATAACACTTCTTTCATTAAAAAGCAAACACAATTAGCAACGCAAGAAGCCATGCTTCGTCTCACTGCCCACCAGAAAATAGGAGCAAGGTCAAAGTTAGAGCTCAGAAAAATCTTCAATAATCAATATCCTCCCCTACCGCATCATTTTATTATATATCTTAGAAAGTATCATCTATTCTTAACATTTAAATCAGGAACACAGAACCCCCACCCCACTGTAAATAGAGGAGGGAAGTCCCACAGAAAAGTCATAATGAAACAGGCAAGTTATGTAAAACCTCTTATGCTCTTGTTGTACCTATAACCCTGTTCGTGAGATCGCCCATAAGCATCAAAAGTGTAAAAAGAGGCAGGAGGACCTAAAAGGTAGTGCATAACTTGGCTATCCTCAACTACTGTTCCATCAGCATCACTGGGAATATACACCCAAGTTCCTTACAGTAAACTAAACTTCATCAGACAAGGGGCAGTTTTCAAGCATGGGGAAAATCATCTTCTTACATGCTGCTCTAAGGGCTTAGCTTCAGGGGGTTGTTTGGGGTGTGGTATACCCCAAATAATTGACCCCGCAAATAAAAACATTTTTGGCTTGGTACTTGGGTCTGGGGGCCCTGAGTTGGGTCAGCTATGTCTGCAGTTTTTTTTTCGTGTCATCATGAGTTCACTAGCAGGGTTTAACGTATATTTTCTGGATCAGGAACTTAAATATATTTAGGCCCAGATGTACTAAGATTTTGCATCAAGGTCACTTTTTTGATGCAGCCCGAAGCAAAACCCTTTTCAGTATTCAGAAAGCATGCAACCGTAGGTTTGCATGCTCTTGTAAGAAAAAGTAACAACATAGCGCATTGTGCTGCCTTGCAATACATTGCGTCAGGTAGGAGTCCAGTGAGTGGTGCATGGGCATTCCGGTTTATTCATCCATGTATTTTGACGCAAACTCATATTTACATTGTGAGATGGTTTTGCGCCAAAATGGTGTGTCCGTCTGATGTTGGCATAATGAGATTTCTCCTTGTCATTTCTTCTTTTCACATGTGTTGTATTATGCAGAATGCATACAAAGAGAAAAAAGCCCCCAGGAATAGTTTCTGTACAGAAAGTGTATCCCTTCCTGCACAAAAACTATCCTGACCACAACACAGACTCCCTTGCACCATGGCACAAGGCAGCCCTGAGTGTGCCAGTGCATGGAGAGAGCAGAATTGCACCATTTCTTTAAAAAGCTGGAGCAGTATTACTCTCTTCAGGTGACACTGTGCCTTTGCCTGCTGAGCTACATTGTGCCACTTCTTTGTAAATATTCCCCTTACTGGCCGGCTTATCAAAAACGTAGTAAAGAACAAGTTACTTACCTTTGGAAATTATATATCTGTAAAAGACATTTACTAGTCATAGATTCTTTACCTTAGAATTACCCTCAGGCATCAGACTGGATCTGGAGAAATTTTTTCTCAGCAGTACCCCTGCGCGTCGGTCGACGTTGCGATATCTACTTAGAAGCCGCCCCTGCGAGCTGACGTCAGTTCTTTTGAATGACATTCCATGCCGGAAGCGCAGAGCCATGCAAGACACTGACCACTGGTGAACAAAACTAGGGCCCTGAAAGGGAGTCCCTTACTCTAGAAGTCAGCTCGCAGAACAGGGAGGATGGGCAGGGCGGTAAGGAATTTATAACTAATCTATGTCTCTTACAGATATGTCATTACCGAAGGTAAGTAACTTGTTCACCTGAAAGAGACTATTAGTTATAGATTCCTTAACTTAGAATAGATACCCCAGCAATACCAACCAAGGAGGTGGGTCTGCAAACTAAGTTCACAAAAGAAAGTCCTGGAGAACCGAATGGCCAAAGAAGCCGTCTCTCCGAACCAGACTACCCAGGCAATAATGTTCAGTGAACGTGTGCAGTGATACCCACGTAGCTGCCTGGCAGATTAAATTGAGGCAGACTCCACGTCCCAAAGCAGTAGTGAATGCCGTCGCCCTGGTGGAATGGGCGCACCGCACTACAGGAGGGTCCTTTTTCGCACAAGAATAAAAGATTTTGATGCAAAGAACGACCCATCCAGCGATGGTAAGTTTTTGCAAAGCCCGACCTTTCTTGGCACCCACGTTGCCAACAAAGAGATGATCATCCACCCGGAAATGTTTTGTGTTACCTAGATAGAATGAGAATGCTCGTTTTTGTTCCAGATGGTGGAGTCTCTCCTACTCCTTGGAAGGATGCGGGAGTGGGAAGAAGGTGGGCAAAGTGATGGTTCGTCCTATCTGGACAGAGGTAACCACTTTGGGTAGAAAAGAAGGCCTAGTTCGGAGGACAACCTTGTCCGGATGGGCAGCAAGGAAAGGAGGCTTGTAAGATAAAGCCTGAAGCTCACTCACCCTGCGAGCAGAGGTGATTGCAACCAAAAAGGCGGTTTAAGAGTCAAGAGTCTGAGGGGATAATTATGTAGTGATTCAAAAGGAGCGCACATAAGGTAAGTTAAGACAAGGTTCAAGTCCCACTGGGGAATTACGAAAGGAATAGGAGAACAGAGATGAGTAATGCCCTTCAAAAATCTGCTAACAATCGGGGACTTGAAAATAGAGTGCTGGCCAGGAAGGTGAAGAAAAGCCGAAATGGCCAAAAGATAGCCCTTAAAAGTGCCCAGAGCAGAGCCCTTCTGGGCCAAAGAAAGAAGGAAGAGGAGAACCTCTGAGAGGGGTGCAGAAAGGGGATCCACAGCCTTTGCAATGCACCATGCCACAAATTTGTTCCATCTACAGGCGTATACCGTTTTAGTGGAGGAACACCTGGCTGCCAAGATAACATTACAGACTTCGGGAGGAAGGTCAAAGGCTGTCAACTGTTGCCGCTCAATCTCCAGGTAAGGAGGTGGAGGCTACAGGTTTGGGTGCTGCTGTGTTAGAAGATCCTCCCAAAGAGGCAGTATGATCGGAGGATCGGTGGCCATGTTCAAGAGCTTGGGATACCAGACTCTTCGTGCCCAGCCCGAGGCCACGAGAATGACTTGGGCTGGTTGCGCCTATCTTCTTCAACAATCTGGGTAGAAGTGGTGTAGGCGGAAAAGCGTATAGAAGAGCGCAACTTCACTCGCGACAAAAAGTGTCACCGAGAGAGTGCCGCCTTGGAAACTCCAATGGGCAGACCTGCTGACATTGAATGTTCTCTTAGGTGGGGAATCAATCTAACCAAGGCTCCCCCTGTTGCTGAAACAGACCTTGCACCACCTCCGAGTGAAGACGCCATTCCTGATCCATCATGAACCAGCAGCTGAGTTCATCTGCCCTGGTGTTCAGGGAACCTGCCAGGTGTTGAACCACCAGGGACTTGGCCTGATGTTCCAGCCACTTCCAGAGGCGAAGGGCCTCTTGACAGAGGGTCCACGACCCCACCCCGCCCTGTTTGTGCGGTACCACATAGTGGAGGTGTTATCCGTGAACACCTGCACTACTCTTCCTTTGACAGAAGGAAGGGATGCTTTCAGTTCTAGAATTATCGCCCGGAGCTCCAGAAGGTTGATGTGGAGCCTGGACTCCGCCGGAGACCAGAAGACTCTGATCTCTGCCTCTCCCATGTGGCCTCCCCATCCCAGGAGTGACGCATCTGTGACCACTGTGAACTCTGGTTGGGGATGGGAAAGGGATCTGCTGCTGACCCAATCCTCGTTCCTGAGCCACCACTGCAACTGACGTGCAGTCCCCTCCAAGATCTGGATGACATCGGAAAGATTGCCCTGATGTTGCACCCACTGGAATTTCATGTCCCACTGCAGAGCCCGCATATGCCATCTGGCATGATCCACCAGCAGGATGCAAGAGGCCATGAGGCCCAGAAGCCTCAAGGTCATTGTCACCGAAATCTGGGATAGAGGCTGGAACATCTGTATCATAGCTCGAATATCCGTGACTCGCTGCTCGGGAGGATAGGGCCGAAAATATGTTGGGTCTAGAACCACTCCCATGAAAAGGAGCTTCTGAGAGGGATTAAGATGTGACTTTGGCACGTTGACTGTGAACCCCAGCGAATTCAGGAGTTCCGCCGCAGTCTGGAGATGGTAGACAGCCTGGGGCGAGCTCGCCTTCAACAACCAGTCGTCGACAAAGGGGAAGACTGGAGACCCTGATCTGCGGAGATGAGCTGCGACCATAGTCATCACGTTCGTGAACACCCGAGGGGCACTGGTAAGGCCAAAGGGGAGCACGGTAAACTGAAAATGCTCATACCAACCGTGAACCATACACAACGGCGATGGGCAGGCAAGACGGGGATGTGAAAATACGCATCCTGCAAGTCCAACACTATGATCCAATCTCCAGGGTGGAGGGCAGACAAGAACTGAGCCAAGGTGAGCATTTTAAACTTCTTGTTCCGGAGGAAGCGGTTGACGTCCCTGAGGTCTAAGATAGGACGAAGGCCTTTGTTCTTGGGTACCAGAAAGTAGTGGGTGTAGCAACCACAACCTACTTCTGGGACAGGGATGCGCTCAATAGCATCCTTGACCAAGAGAGCTGTAACTTCCTGATGGAGAAGTGCCAAGTGATCCTCCGACATGCGATGGAGTGTTGGTGGCATGGATGGAGGGGTAGTCTTGAAGGGGAAAAGTGCAAAACCCACCTGTCTGATGTGATGTTTTTCCAGTGGGGGAGGTGATGGCGGATCCTGCCGCCCACTGGCAACTGGTGGCCCTGAAAGGTCGGACTAGGAAGGTTTGGAGACTGCTGCAGAGGGGGTACTGGTGGACTGGCCTGCCTGCTGGCCCACAGACCCACGGCACTGGGTCCCACGTCCCTGACCTTGCAGAGGCTGAGTAGCTTGCGCCGGCCTGTGGCCCTGGGTGGAAAGTGGTGGGGTACCCCTTCCATAGCCACAAAAGGGGCGAAAGGCAGACTGAACAGGGCGAGAGGTGGCAGCGAGGCCCAAGGATCCTAGGAACCTAGCCGTAGCTCTTGAGTCCTTGGTCTCCCAAAGGGTTAACAGACCCCTCCCAGTCCTCATCCTCTCCTGGCTGCCACTCAGGGCGAAAAGGTACGCAAGGGATGAACAGCGGTACAAAAGTATCCCCCGGTGCCAGTACCAGCGTCGGTCGACGCCGGTCCGGATCTGTGTCCATGTTGAGGGGGAGGCCGAGGCCGAGGTGTAGTAAGGTCGACCGGCGCAAATCCAGATCCAGGCCTGGATCCATGGAGGACCTGTGGCAACGGGACCGGAGCTGCCGGCATCGAAGGCTTAGAGCCCCGAGCCAAGTCCGCGGGGCCCGGAGGCTTCCGGCGGGGTTGGGTTGCCCAAAGATGGAGTGGCGAGCTTTGTAAAATGCACAAAGCTGGGCATGGGACACTCCAGCTCCCAAGGTGCAGGTCCGTGACCAACATCAGCTTGTGACAGGAGTCACAGGGCTTGAAGCCGGGTTGAGGATGGGACATCCCTACATGCACCAGGAGTCGGAAGACTTGGGAAAAAGATGTTGACAGATGTCGTAAAATAGTTAGTCAAAAAGTGTCTAAGGAATATGAGATGGCTGAGACAGAAGCTTACTCTTATCTACAAATCAAACACGCTCTTCAGGCGGTTATCCTGCAGGGGCAGTCGCTCCAGGAGTCCTCCCCTTTCGAGGACAGAATCCTTGAATTAAACATGCGTAACAAACCGATCTCATGACATACCGAAAGTTAATTAATAACATGTCTGAACCCCTCCTACAACTCCGTAAACATTGGGAGGAAGATGTATTGGGACTGGAGGACGATGATTGGCAAGAGGCATTGGCATCCCCTAGGGAGATCGCGATCTCCTCGAGACTAAGGCTGGTACAGCTCAAGGTGCGGCACAGAGCTTATCTGTCAGGTACCGCTCTGGTGAGGATGGGGTAACTCCGAGTGAGAAAGGAGATGTGGGCAAGAGGGAACCTTCATACACCTCATTTGGGAGTGTGCTCATATTCCAACTTTATTGGGCAGCAGCGACCCAACGTATGGCATAGGTGTTGGGGGCACAAGTAGAACCCAACATAAAACTTTGTCTCCTGAATGTGTGGGAGCCTACAGACCTTAATAGCAAAGAGCAAACCTGGGTGGGGCTGAGGATGATAGTGGCTAGGCGCAACACGGGCAGGCAGAAGAAGCACCTACACTGCCCGCATGGAAGAGACATGGACCGGTGCATAGTAATGGAGAGAACTATATATGAGTCGAGAGGTTGCCCCAAAAAATGGTCAAAGATATGGGGGATAAGGAATGAATATAGAGGGAATATATGTGAACCCCCGCAGGCAAAACGGCACCCAGCCTTGTCAATAGATACAGAATAAAACTTGTTGGTGGAGAGTTGTTCTTCAGCAATGTACGCTAGAGATAGGACTGTTAGCACAGGCTTTACTGTAAGTGTATTGCTCCTATTGTACTTGGCACCCGCAATTGAAACATGTTAATGTTGTCATCAGTAAAAAGAAAATTTTAAATTTTTAGAAAAAGTGACTAAGGGTACTGCTCTCTCCAGCTGGAGTGCCAGGAGCAGCATCTAAATAGATACCGCAACGTCACGACGACGAACGAGAATCAACCGACGCACAGGGGTACTGCCGAGAAAACATTCTCCCGATCCAGTATGACACCTGGGGGTAATTCTAAGGTAAGGAATCTATGACTAATAGTCTCTTTCAAATAGTCAAACATATCTCAGAGTCCAGCAACAATGGTGGCAGTTTATCCCAGTGGAGAAAGGACAGGCCACATCCCCAAGGACTTGGTGCCTAACTTTGTTGTGGGGGATGATACTGACCAGCGGTTTGAGCCTTACGAGTTGCCTTAGAGATACACAGGGTCCCTGAGGAGGATTTGGGGGCCAGTCTCTGAAGGCACATTTGCAGTGAAGGATGGGATGCATTACTGACCCTAGAGAATGGTGGGGGGGAGGGAGGGGCAGGATAAGGTATCCCCTCATGAAGGACGCTCTTGTCAGAAAGTATGGTTTCACCCCTGAGAAGTATAGGCAGAGGTTTAAGGAAATAAAGAAGCTGCCCCATCAGTGGGGGGTCGCTCCTGGCCCCGGAAAGAGAGGGGAAATGCGGAGCTGACCCAGGCACCCGCTCTGTGGTGCGGGGCGTCGACCACTGAGGTTCCGCAGTCTGGTCGCATGACAGACAGGGCGAAGTCAAAGCACGCTTCGACTTCTTGTGGTGCCTCTTACCTGACTGTGACGACTACGAGGTAGGGGGCTTCAACCCTCCGGAGCGGTGGTGGGACCTTCCTCCTGACCAAGACCGGCAACAAGATCGACGAGGCGACCTCCGTGGGACAGGACAGCTTTCAGCTTCAGAGACTGCTCACTCAAAGCCTTAGGCGCCATGGCCGGCAGTCGGAGAACGACTTGGTGTCGTGGTAGCGCTCCAGGCTACCAGAGACATACAAGACGGGGGTCCATGACCGACATGGCGCGGTGACAGGTGCAGCACGGCTTGAACACTGAGGTCTTCTTGCTAAACATCCCTAACACACCGAAAGGAGTCAACAAAAGTCAAAATAAATCTGTCAACATATTGCCAGGGTTAGCTCTCTTCGACGGATCTGCACTGGCTGGCGCGGAAAGAAAAGAACTGACGTCAGCGCGCCAGAGTGGCAGTTATATTGACGATGCGGACATCACGAAGCTGACGACATCACGCTAAGGCGACAGACGCAATCTACCAGCGGGCAGGTAGTGCTATCAAAAATCTTCTGGATCCAGCCTGACACCTGAAAGTTCAAAGGTAGGGTGTCTGAGGCTAGATGTCCAAGACAGCTGCCCCCTCCCACTCTGAGAAACCTCAGGTGACAGAGAACCCCCCAGGAGCAGTTAGAAAACTCCTTGCCTGATCGAAGACTGGAGGGGAGCCTAACCACGGCCACCGCATGGAGTCTCCCCCTGACAGTGGATGGCCCTGGGCCGGGCCCTTGACACAGACAGGTGTCCTCGACCTCTGTTGGTTGTTGTCTTTAAGGCCAGAGCTTTTCCTTGGTCGGGGACAGGGCCCTGATCCAAGGGGCGGAATGATGCACATCACTTTGTTGGTCATGGTGGTACTGTCTGCCTACTGGGCTGAATTTGTAGTAAAGCAAATTAAGGTTAGGTGCTTCACAGATGGGGTCCCCAAATAAGGAGAAAAGTTTCACCTGGGTGAGTCCAGTGACTCAGCAGCGTAGTGACAATGGGATCCAACTAGGTTCAGAGGAGAACAGAACTGACAAGTGCCACTGCAGAAGAGGCACACTGTCCATGTTTTATTGCGAAGCAGGGAAGCCCATTAAGGTATTGATTAGTCTACCCTGGCTTTTGGCTGGAAGGGGGTCATGTTAAACTTGGCCCCCTCCCTGCAAGGTCACCCCAATTTATTTTTGCTTCACCCCTCCCGTTTCCTAAATTTTGTTTTGGGTGGCATTAACATTCTGTGCACTTTGCCACTGCTAATTAGTACTACTGTACTTGTGTTCTCTCCCCTAAACAAGGAAAAATTAACATGCATCTGAATGGCACATTTAATTTACAAGTAGGTCCCAAGTAAAGTGGCACTACATATACCGAGAACCTGTCAACTAAATGCTTCTAGTGAGCCTGCAGCACCATTGTGCCACCCACTAAAGTAGCACGTTTAAACATGTCTCAGGCCTGCCATTGGAGCCTGCAGTGCTGTTTTGAACTGCCAATTCACATGGAAAAGTAAACCTTTCAAGTCACCCCTAAGGTAGGCTATAAAAGGTCCATAGGGCAGGGTGCATTGTATTTGAAAAGTAGGACGTGTTTTTAAGTTTTACATGTCGGGATAGGGAAATACTCCAAAATTAGCTTTTCACTACTGAATGGCCTACCTCTCCTATAGGATAATATTAGAATATAATAGTGAATTTAAGTGCTAACTTTTGACCAGGAACAGGTAGGAAAGTCATGTTTGGACTCAAATGAATTGCACTTTAAAATCCTCTTTTTCTTTGGAGGAGCCTAGCGCGCAACCAAGATGGCCGCGTAGGTGCGAGGCTCCCAAGGACCTCCGCGACCTCCTACATTTATCCTGTCTTCATCCTGATTCGGTTGAGGGGACTGTGTTGGTGAACCTGAGCCGAGGTGGTACCCGTTTTCCGTATTTCAATCGGACCCCGTGTGCCGTGCTGGGCATCGATTGAAGTTTGCGGCCTGCTCCTCTCCTGACCCCGGACTAGAGTTGGGGGGTGATCCAGTGGAGAAGTGAACAACAACGGCGGGACGAGCCTGGCGAGTCGCGTACCCCACACTTTCACTTTCGCTTTTGAGCCCTCTTGCCATTGTCGCGAGTGGGATCACGGCCCTTCTGTGTGTGGTGGTTGCCTCGCTGGGGGACCCTGCATGCCCTGCGGGGACCTGCTCCGCCTTTCTGAGGCGACCTCTGGGGTCCTTGGCCTCGACTGTTCGCTCTCCGCGGTAGGACTCGTGGGTGTACAGGATACAGGACGATGGCGACGAAGCAGGATGGCGAGAGGCCAAAGGCCAAATCGACCCGGCGTGGCGCTGCAACTCAAGCCAACATTATGGATCGCTATACCCTGCCGAAGGGTTCTCCCGGCGGGTCGCATAAGTCCCCTGAGTGCCCCGCAGATGCCCCGGATTTGCAGACGGATCTGACTTTGCAGCGCCATCGCGGAGATGAAGACCTCGGTGGGTCAACAATTTGATACCCTGGCGCACAAACTCGACGCGGTTCTCATCGATGTTAACCTTGTCAGGGCAGATCTTTCCAAGACAAATGACAGGGTGGATTCTTTGGCTCACACCGCGTCAGGCCTCACGACTGAGGTGGCGGCCCTCCAGACGGAGGTACGTCGGCTCCGGCAGGCCAGTGCGCTCACGGATCGGCGACTGGAGGATTCCGAGAGTCGGGCCCGGAGGAACAACGTTCGCATTATCGGGGTGCCAGAGGGATTGGAGGATTCGGCGGCGGATCTCTTTGTGGAGGATCTGATTTCTAATCGTCTGCAGCCTCGAGGTTTGAGTAAATTCTTTGCGGTGGAGAGGGCCCATAGAGTTCCTGGTGGCAAGCCGAAGGTCGGAGCTCCCCCGCGGCCTCTTATTGCCCGTATCTTCAACTTTCGGGACAGGGATGCGATCTTACAAGCTTCTAGAGTGCAGGGGCCGCTTAAGCTGGAGAACGTGGAGGTGAACTTCTATCCTGACTTTACTCAAGCGGTCCAGAAGCAGAGGCTGGGTTTCATGGGCGTTAAGCGGCGGCTCCGAGATATGAACTTGAAATACGCCATGCTTTTCCCGGCCAGACTGCGTGTGGAGTCCGAGGGTCGCTCTCATTTCTTTGACCGTCCGGAGAAGGCCGGGGACTGGTTGGACACTTTGCCTAGGGGACATGATCGAGAGGGTTTGGGGGCCGCGGGAGGAGAGTGCCCACTGGACCGGGCCAGCGGTATTGATACTGGGGCTAATTCCTGATGATGCCACCTTTCGGCTGTGCTCAGGGTTTCTTGACTGTCGTGCTTTGCTCCCCCTCCCGTGGAGGTTGTGGTGTGTCTCGAGGGGGTTCTCTTTCCTCCTCTAGGGGGTCTTTGTAGTTTAGTTCATGCAGGGGCGACAGGCACACTGCAAGTTGGGGGGGCTGTTTGGGCTCATGCAGGGGTGCAGGGAGGGGGGAGTTTTGTTTGGAATGTTGGGTTGGGGTTGGGTATTGTTTGTTTGTACCACAAGGCAGACATATTGTTGTGTTCTATTCAAGGTGCTCTCTGGGAGGGGACAGATTGGTTTTGGCTGTGATGGGGGGTAGGGGACTGAGACTTCTTTCCTGGAATGTTAACGGACTGGGGGACAGGATAAAACGGGGGGTGGTCCTGCAGTTCTTAAAACGGATTTCACCTGATATTGTGTTCTTGCAAGAAACACACCTTATTGGTAACTCCTTCTGTGCTATGAATAGGCGGGGCTATCGCCTTGTGGCCCATTCGGGCTTCACCTCTGGTTCGAGGGGTGTGGGCATTATGGTTAAAACCTCGCTCCCGTTGGAGGTTGGCGAGGTGCTCCATGATGATAGGGGGCGATATACGGCTCTGGTGGGTAGATGGGAGGGTAAAGTAGTTGTTTTGGTTTCTGTCTATGTCCCGCCGGGGTTGCAGACGACTACTTTTGCTGATTTGGGGCGCCTTCTTCTTGGGCTGCCGGAGGGTATCTTAGTGGTTGGTGGGGATTTTAATGCTGTGGTCTCCGGAACGGAGGATCGTCACCCACCCAGGGATCTCCCCCGGGCCCAAACTTGGTTGTCTGGCCTCTTAGATACCCTGGGTCTGGTGGATTGTTGGCGGCTAAAACATCCTGCGCAAGTACAATACACCTTTCATTCCGGGGCTCATGGTAGTCTTTCGAGACTTGATTATGTTCTGATGCCAGCGGAACAGGCGGGGAGGGTCGGGGAGGTGCGGCATCTTGCTCGGGGTATTTCAGACCACTCCCCTCTCTTGTTGCACTTTGATATTGTCCCGGGGATGGAGGGGAGGGTGGTCCCGATCAACCCCTGGTACCTGCGTAATCCCGCGATTCGCGCAGATTTGATTAAATCCCTTGAGCAATATTTTGGAGATAATGTGGGATCAGTGTCGTCTGCTGTTTCTCTGTGGGAGGCGTTCAAAACGGTACTCCGGGGGGAGGCCCTGTCCCTCATTTCCCACTCCAAGAGGTGTGAGCGGGAGGTGGTGACCCGTATCGAGTCTGAGATAACTGAGTTGGAGGGTGACCTGGATTGTGGTGTCACGGACGACAAACTGCATGCTCTCAGGATCAAACAAGCGGACTACAAGGCCCTGGTCACCGAGGCGGCCAGGGGCCTGAGTAGGGAGCAGCAGGGGCGACTGTATGATATGGGTGATAAAGCTGGAAAACTGATCGCGTGGCTGGATAAAAAGGAGAGAGCGAGTCGAGTTGTTCCGCTGGTTGAGAGAGTGAAGGGTGTGTATGTTACTGATCCGTGTGAAATTGTTGATTGCTTCGCAGAGTATTTTCGCGGGGTGTATTCCCCGGTATCTTCTCGCTCGGAAGAGGATTCCCGCGACCTGCTTAAAGATATTGCGTTGCCTTCCCTTTCGGAGGAGGATAAATCGTTGATGGACGCGACTCCGACGTCTGAGGAGATCGCTCTGGCCATACGTTCAGTCGCCTCTGGCAAGGCCATGGGTCCTAATGGCCTTCCCATTGAATTGTACAAATTGCGGCCGGATACATTGGCGCCGCATCTTCGTGATATGTTCCTCGCGGCCCGGGCGGCGGGTTCCCTCCCGCTGGACCAGCGTCTAGCCACTATTGTGGTTATTCACAAGGAGGGGAGGCCGCGTGATCGGGTCACTTCTTACAGGCCCATTTCGCTTTTGAATGCGGAACCCAAAATTCTGACCAAGGTGCTGGCTAATCGGCTGGTCAGCGTGGTGTGCGACCTGATCCATCAGGACCAGTCCGGTTTTATCCCTCATCGCAACACCGCGCTTAACCTGCGGCGTCTGCATGGGGTGCTCTCGAGGGTTCCGTTCATACGTGAGCCAGCCATTTTGGCGTCCCTGGACGCCACTATGGCATTCGACACGCTTGAGTGGCCATATATCTGGGCGACGCTGGAGAAGTTTGGGTTTGGCCCGGGATTCATTGGCTGGGTGAAATGGTTGTATTCCGGACCGCTAGCCCAGGTGGTGGTGAATGGTAGAGTGTCGGCTCCTTTTGAATTGGGTAGGGGCACGCGACAGGGTTGCCCGCTGTCGCCTCTCCTCTTTGCGCTCGCCTTGGAGCCCCTGGCGGAGTGGCTGCGGTGGCACCCTTCGATTCGTGGTCTCCGATGGACTCCTGAGTATGAGGATCGAGTCTCTCTCTACGCGGACGATATTCTTTTGTATCTTGCTTCCCCGCGTGAATCGTTGATTGTGTTAGTGGATGTGCTGAATTCCTTTGGCTGTAACTCAGGCCTAGTCATCAACTGGGCTAAATCCTGTGTATATGTCCTCTCAGGGGAGGCCCCTATCCTCCCGCGGGGTTGTCCTATCCAGGTTGCTCAACAGGGATTTAAGTATCTGGGTATTTTTATTACCCTGGACTCTGCGGCCCGATACACACAGAACCTACTCCCCCCCCTCCAACGTTTGAAGGCGGATGTGGCGCGTTGGAGGCGCTTGCCGCTCTCGCCGCTCGGCCGGGCGGCGCTGTTTAAGATGATGTCGTTGCCACGGTTTTTGTATGCCTTGCAAAACACGATGGATGTCGTTCCGGCTAGTTTCTTTCGGGAGGTGGAGGGTCTGCAACGCCAACTGTTCTGGGATGGGAGGCCGCGGATCGCCCTCGCGAAGCTGACGCTCCCGTGGTACGATGGGGGGGGTCGCCCTCCCCGACATCAAACGTTATTACTGGGCCTCCCAGCTGGCTGCGATAAACCACGGGCTTTATGGGCCCGCCCTTAATCCGGCTTTTGAAATGGACAAATTGTTGTTGCCGGGTGGCGACTACAATCGTGCGCTCTACTCTAGATCGCTCGACGCACGTTTGACTGGTCCGACACGGGTCGCGGTACGGGTGTGGCATGCGGCAAACTCGGCGATGGGGTGGAAAGATCGGTTGACCCGGGCGACGCCACTGTATGCCTCTGAACGACTGGGTTGTTTGTGGACAACGAAAGGCTTCGAGAAGTGGGACACGATCGGCATTAGCAGGGTGGGCGATCTTTGGACGAAGGGGGGATTTAAAACGTTTGATGTGCTGAAAGCGGAATACCAGTTGCATGACAGGGAGTACTTCCGGTATGTACAGGTTCGCCACGCGTTGTCTTCTGTGTTCCCGGAGGTCGCGTCCATCCCGGAGTGCTCCCCCTTGGAGGATAGAGTGCTAGATGGGCATGTACTAGATGGCACTATCTCATTCATCTATAAAAAGCTCATCAACGATCGCTCGGGACTGCTTGCCGCCCTCCGTGAGGCATGGGTCGCTGATGGATTGGAGCTGGACGACGAGGATTGGGTATCTGCGGTGGCCTCCCCGAAAGAGGTGGCCATACCGGCCCGCCTTCGTTTCGTCCAGCTCAAAATACTCCACAGGGTTTACGTTACGGGACCGGGCCTGATGCGCATGGGATACGCAGTGGATGGGATGTGTAAGCGTGGGTGTGGCATGTTAGGGACCTTCCTCCACATTTTGTGGGAATGTCCGGAGGTGACTCGATTCTGGCGTGGTGTGCATGAGGTGTTGCAAGCGGTCACGCATGTTGCGCTGCTCCCCGAGGCTAGGAGGTGTCTGCTGAATGTGTGGGAGCCGACTGATTATACGGTGACGCAAACGTGGTGGGTGACATTGGGATATATGGTGGCCAAGCGTGACATAGCACAATTGTGGGGCTCCCAGAGGTCACCCACGATTTCGGTATGGAAGGAAAATATGGATTGGTGTATGTTCCGAGAAAAGGTTGTGTATGTGGCGAGAGGTAAGCCTGGGAAATGGGTAAAGGTGTGGGGCCCCTGGAACTCCTACCGCGGCGGGATCTGTACCCCGCCACTGACGCCCGACCTGGCGGCGGCCCTGTCTCCCTAGTCTGCACATTCTCTTGATTCTGTGTTACCGTAACCACTTTGTTTCTGCCCCTGCCCTTCCCCCCCACTTATTCTTGTAGGTTGGTAGAGCCCTCCCGAGGGGAGCACATACTGTTGCCTAGATTTTTGCCGCCTTGTGGGTTTGTTTCTCGTTTTTTCATTTAAAATGAAACCGCCATTTGGGATGTTTGGGCAATGTGGCCGCAAATGATTTTTGATCTGTGGGACTTTTTACTGCTTGCTGCTTGTGTTTATGAATATGTTTCATGGTCTCACTGTCTACTAGCGGCCGGCCTGAAGGTTGTAGGCCCATACTTGTATATCTCTTGAAATCTGTAATAAAGGTTTCCAAAAAAAAAAAAAAAAAAAAAAAATCCTCTTTAATGGCAAAGTGAGATTTTAAGTCACAATAATGAAAATGCCACTTTTAGGAATTTGGCATTTTCTTCCCATAACCGTTTGGTGCCTGCTGCCAGTGTGATCATGTGACTGTGAAGGGCAGAGCAGTTGAGCTTTGTGTATTACTCCCAGAAAGTGAGACAAAGGGGAAGAGCTGTTCCCTGATCCACTTGCAGGACTTGCCCCTGGCACACACAAAGAAACATGATACTAGTCTTTTAACACCCCAGATTTCTTGGAACCTTCGGAAGAGAAGAACTTTCCAGAACTAGACGTGGAGAGTAGTCTAGAACATTCCCCCACTTCAAAGGCTGGTACCAAGTAAAAATATTAGACCTTCAGAACAACCCTTCAGTACACTCCTGGACCTATAAAGGACTTCAAAAAGACTGCCTTGGACCCCAGAGGACTGCTCTGCTGCTTGAAGTATGTCTTGTACCTCAAACAACTGGCCTGCTGCTACCAGATGACTGCCCTGGTGCTTGAGGCTTGCCTTGCCCCCAAACAGACTGCCCTGCTGCTTGAGACCTGCCTTGCTGTTTGGACCAAGGATTATCAGAGTGACTCCAAGGGCAAGTTGGCTGGCCTCCTTTGTGTACTACAGAGACATAACCTCCACCTGCACCTTGCCTCTGTTGGAGTGAGAACTAACCTCTCAAGTGGTGCCCCAAAGTCTTGGACACTTAATAGTGGTGTTAAAGGTGCAATTCCTGCTTAACCCTTAAAGTTGGGGCTTAGAAAAGTAGTCACCAAAAAGTGGCCAGAGAACAGACAGAAGACTAGGACACCTACCTGCTCGCCAATCTGCCCATGGTGCATTGTCAATTGGCCTAACTTCGCTCTTGCTACGTTCTTCTCCGCAGCAGCAACACCTGTTCAGCTGGACATCTTGGCAAAGGTATCTGGCCTCGTGGAGCCTTCATTTGCTACAGCTTGCAGCTTCACTCTGCGCCAGATTTTTTACTTCCAAAAAAGTGGCAAAATCCGAAGGAAGAAATCTTCACCGGCGACGACACCTCCTTCAAAATTTCTTTTAAATCCAAAGCTAAGCAGAGACCGGTTGCAATCCCACTAGTGTGTCCAGACCGCACTCCATTATGCTCTGCCTTAACTTTTGACTTTTAACTCTACCTTACATGACCAGATACTCGTGGTTCAGGCTTGATTTTTGTATGCACTAAAGGTCACAAAAACTTTAAAAATTCATAACTCTGGTTCTACTGATTGGATTTAATTCAATTTGGTGTCATTTTATTTATTAAATTTTTCTCTATTTTTCTAAATTGGTGTGGGATTATTCTTGTGTTGTGTTTTCACTTTATTAATGTTTGAGTGCTACATACAATGTTTACACATTGCCTCTAACTTAAGCCTGACTGCTTTTGTGCCAAGCTACCAGACGGTTAAGCAAACGTAAATTTAGTGACTTATGTGGTTCATCCTGACAGAGATTGTGGTTGTTGCCCGAGTAGGGTTTTTACCCCCGCAATCAATAACCCAATTTCTTACAAAGATGATTAGTACTATTACTATCAGCTAACAAATGATTTAAGTTTTGCTCATAATTCAGGGACTCAATGATTCAGGAAGAAGCCATTACACTATCATTCAGTCAAAAAGAAGCCACGCTAAGAGCTCACAACAAATATGACAAGAAAATAATAGTCAATTCAGTTCCACTGCAGGTAAGAAGAGGACCTACCTCATAGTGTTTGTCACAATTACTTAAATATACATATACAGACACTTTAAAAATGGCAATACAAAGTTTAATTTATTTCATCTTCGACGCAGACCTTGTGGCTAAGACAGTGTTCGGCTGCTGAACACGTAGGATCTCGTTAGTAATCAAGTGGCCACCCCAAGGTTTCAACATTTTTATCTTTTGCAGATATCGTATTTAAGTATCTAAAATAACTGGCACTAATCTTCTATACAAGTATATATTAATAGGTGTTCCAACAGATTGAGTCTCTGAATACCTATGCGGGTTGCCTTTTCAATATCCAAGTCATCGAACTTCGATTCTTGGGGCCAGTCACATTTTTTGTACATTTAGGTACTTTTTAATTAACATTGTCAATCCTCCAATTGAGAGATCCTTTCTGGAGTCCAGAATCGGGATCAACGCAAGTGTCGTGTGTGACATTTTCTGGCGAAGGCACTTTCATGCGCAGAAAGGATATTTCGTTCTAGCCATTGATTGTTACTTGACTGTATCATCCCATATGTAGATTGATCAATGTTTTTGATTAAATTATTATTATAAATCAGTAAATTGGAGAGTTCCTTATTTGATTATAACTTTATTGATGTGGCATTGTTATGTTTTTGTATTTTGTGTTCATTGTCTAGTATGAGACAATCATGATTGAAGTACATATGTGAATTATTCGTACTAATTTTTTTTATATTAATTTAATAAAATAACTTTTGTATTCGTTCATAATATGGTCTTCATGTCCCCAAATGTTTAGTTAAACATACTGGGCCCGATTCACAAAGTCAATCTGAGATAAAAGTCTAACTTTATGATTTTTGGTATTTACAGAGATCATTTACGAGTCATATCTTTGAGTCCGTAGTCGGGCCGTACTCTACGCACCCGGGCCATACTCTCCGGCCGGATGATGTGTAATCAATGGGCCAGGATGCAATTTTTTTTTTTTTTACAAAAGGGAACATTAGGAATGTGTGATAAATGGTTAGGGGGAGGTTATGAGAATCAGTTTGGGCAGGGAAAAGGGTGTGGCCGGACACCACATTACATCCCAGAAAAGTTTGCTCCTTTGCATCATGGTACATGCAGTGCCCAATCTGCGCTCCCCCTCAGTGTCGACTGTAGTGTCAACACTAGCGCCAACACTAAGGGGAGTGCCCTTAGTGTTGACTGTAGTGTCAACACTGCAGTCAACACTGAGGGGAGCGCAAATTGTACCATGATGCAAAGGAGTAAACTTTTCCGGGATATAATGTAGTGTTCGGCCACACTCTTTTCCCTGCCCAAAGTCGGAGAGTACGTCCCAAGCAGAGAGTAAAGCCCGAGCCGGAGAGTACGGCCCGGGTGCGGAGATTCTGGAACGGCGGCAGACGTAAAGATACAACTCGTAAATTACCTCTGTGAATACCAAAAGTCATAAAGTTAGACTTTGTCTCAGATTACCTTTGCAAGTCAGCCCAACAGTTTTTTGAACATTTTGAGTTGCCCTAGGTGTTTGCATTCTCATATCTCCCTGCCTAGAGGAACTCGTACCCATTTGCAGGGGGCCCTTGCTATTTATGTTATAATACAACGTTTCACCATCATGTAGGTAAAGGGTAATCAGATCTGAAATGACAGCACAGTGAAGGGATTTTCAACAGGAAGACTCAAGCAATTGTAACTCCCAAGCCCACTGACATGCTAGATTTCCAGCTAGTTGGGGTTCATTCCCTTGGTAGTTGCAGTTGAAAAGATATATTAGATTAAATACTTTTGGCTAGTGAAAGATGGCTTATTCTAGAGATCTTTGAGTGTGAAATTACCAGTGAGCCGGTTAAGAAACAGTACTGCATCTAGCCAGATCCAGGCATCACAATATCTTTCAAGTCCACCACCACCATTTGCCATTAATACTGGTAATACTTCTACCCAGTGTGCAACTAAAATGTAGGAGGTGCATTAACTATGACTCAAAATTCAAGTGATCATGCTTAATTTTTTGGGTGGGCAGTTCACGCATTCTTCATTGGTCCCCACCACTGAGTACAGCCAAGCTGAAAACTGTTAATAATTTAGCCATGTAGCTCAGTTGTGGAACCAATGATCATACCATGAGACGAGGCAGACTTATTTACTGAATAGAAAGCAATGTTATGCAGAGTGGTTTTCCGGCATTAGTAGGTTAACGCTGGAAATGCACTGAGTTTATCAAATCTGCAAAATGCAACAAAAGGCATTAGTAAGGTTAGGGCTGGCATGAGTGTTACTTAACAGAAACTGAATCCTCACATACAACAAGAAATAGAAAAAAATAAAACAAGCTCAGCTGTGACTGAGTGAATCTATAACAGCCCTTTGCCAACAGTCAGAGCTGATCAAGTAATGTCTATGAGTGGCGTCATTGGGTTCAGCTAAATGTGCCATACGACACTGACACAGAGTATAGCAGAACGGCAATGGCACACAGTGAACTGTTTGCAAACACCTCAATAGTGCTGCGACGTTCTTATTACTACTTCACATGCAGACAATGTTTTTTCTTGGTAATTGTAATTGGGGTGAATTAAAAACCTGTTCCAATGGGGCTATGCTCACCAGCTGTCCCTTGCAATTTACAGCACGCATTCATCTACAGATCATTGTTCTATACAGTAAACGATTCAAAGCATGCATTTCCATGTGACTCTGCCCCCATGCATGCCATGCACCATGTCCACAGAGGAGCCTGCAAGTGAATGCCATTCCCTGCAGCCTGGCAGCCCATGAGAGTAGAAGCCTTATACAAACCTCCAACATTAAATTGCTATGTCTGACATAAATATTTTCCCCTTCTATTCTCAAGGACTTGTTCTGTGAAATCAAATTAAAAAGAGGGCACAATGAACGCAAAGATGTTTAGCAACCAACCAGAAAAAGACATGACCCACAGTTTAAACACAGACCACAGTGACAAAGCATAAAACAAAACAAAAAGAAGACAGCAAGACAGTAATCTGGGGATCCTAAGATTAGAGAGCAGCAAACCCACTAAGCAATAATAAAAGCAAGCGGGAACACAAATAATTCATACAGTAACAAAAATCAGAAACTGCATCTATAACCTTCTGCTGTTGGGTTTCCTCCTCTTCTTTCTTCGTTGACAACCACGCAACCATGTGAAAGGTTACCAAAAAAGAGTTGTTACCATGTGTTAACACTGCAATATTTTGTCTGTTTAAAAAACAGGACTTTGAAAAACAAAGCCTTGAAAGATGGGCCTTGTTTACAGACCTTTTGTGTTTTGGTCAGATCTGCTGCTGCACCTTTGAAGCCACTTTGATAATCCACCACCTATGGTGTTGCAGAAATGGATGAAGTAAAATTTGGTAAAGATGAAATGGAAATGGAATCTTAAACTGTTATGGAACAGTTCCTATGAATTTGCTTTGTAACCCCTCTGATTCAGCTGAAACAAAAATTGACAGAGGGAACGGCCAACCCATCAATAATGGACAATTCTGAAAGAATCTGGCTAGAAAGAAAAACGCAGGCCACGCTAGCAAAAATAACACTGCTTAGTAAAGAACCACAACTCATTAAGATATTGGTTTCAACGGTTAAGTGTGCTAACAGAGGAAGGAACAAAAACTTGTATTTTCCCTCTACTGATTTCAAAATGCTGCGGTGAAATAAAAGATTTGTGAATAAAACGTTCAACCTCTCGTTCAACCTCTCCCTTTGAATTTCAAAGCTAGACAAACACGAATGAAACTATTATTTGGGTTTTGAATGCGTGTTTGGCGGAAGAAGAAGAGGAATGATTTGCTTAAGTGCCTTACAGAAAAGCTTAACATACTGCAGCATTCCATTCTTTATTATTGCTTATTTTTTTACGATAAGTTTGTAGTTTTATAATTTAGTAATCAAGCGCCATACGCGTTCTGTATCTGGCAAAAGAGGCTGCTAGATAGATACCAGAGAGAAGTTAACAAAACAGTTTTGAGACTCGTTCTGGTAGAAGACTGGAAATGATCAGCAATTCTACTGGGAGCCTCCAAAGGGACGGACATACCTTAGTCTTGACATGGTACACTCTTGAATCACATTAAGCTTGGGTTATATAATCAGCATACAGGTAGCTACTCCTGCATTAAAATGAACATACTCTGAGCACCCCTTCAAACACGAGGAAAATCTGTCCCACATTAATTATATTTTCTTGCCCACGTCGGCCAAAACTAGCTTTTTAACTACAAACAGCAATTAACAAGTGTACTCAAATAATAAACTCAATAGTTGGCTCAATCTTTAGAATAACAAATAATTAAGTCTTTAGGTAAAATGGCCAATACACATTTTACATAATTATTATTCAGGTAAATCATCAGTTATAACATTTGCCATAAGAAGAGCACAGATCCAACTTTGCACACAAAGGCAGGAGTCAAAAGTGAATAGCATTTTGGTTACGTCAATACTGCTGGGCAGTTTAGAGAACTGGTCAAATGGTAATGTCTGCTAAATTTCTAATGAAAACCTAAGGCTCAAGTGCACCACCAATGAATGCTGCTACACTCTTGGGAAACAAACAGGTGTAGTTGGTGATCCACACACCGTTGTGATTCGCACAGCTCTACGACGCTTAGCTGGAAGAATCTCAAGCGGTATAAACACCATGAAAACTAAGGAAACATAAATGAAACCTCGACCAGCAAGAGGCCCACTGAACACTGCCTCACTCCAGCAACCGAGGTACCAGTAGAGACTAGTCTCTAAATCACCACAATGATGCAGACTGGCACAGAACCAATACCATTTCGCCAAGACTCCTTGTTGCGAGCTAACCATCACTGGCCATTCTGCAACCACATCAACTGCCTCCAAAGAAATGGCTCATAATGAACTGGTACTCAGTTCAACCAAAAAAAGAAGGGACAAAGGGGACGGGAAGGCATAGGGAATAAGCTTACTTCGAATGCACGCACAACAATGTTGGACTGCAGTATCCACACTGTGAAAAGGTGTAAACATAATCTCGATCAGTTATTGGAAATCGACTGTCTGACACCACTGGTTAGGGGTTGCAGGGAAGAGCTGTGTGGCTCCATACTCTCTAAGCCCCATCCATCCTTGCAGAAAACGATTGGCTTCAAGAGTGCGTTGGTTGACAGGATAGGCCCACAAGCACCGGCAGCAAAACGTGCTCTGCAATGAGGAGGAAAAGGCAGGCCAAGGTTTGAGAGAAGTGTGCTTATGTGCAAAAAGAGAGGAGTGGAATTTTTACTTCCAATGGAGTGCATGAAAATCTGCATTATAATATAAATGAAGGAACATCTTGTCAGACAACTGGATCCATATCAATGATAATAAGGGACTGAAAGAAGAACCCGCCATACTTCCTTCCACAGACTCTTCCAGTCTTCAAACTAGAACAAGGTTGTTAGTTAACTTTTATAACATTTAACTCATGCAAGGCCAATCTTTGACACCACTCTGGCAAAAGCATTTAGTCAAGAGGCCACCTTATCCCCCTTCAAGGGAACGGTCACAGACTTGAAAACAGGGGCTTTGCTAAGGACAAGAAACTTCTGCCACACACACGTCATCATCAGTGATTTGTTTGTGTATACCTCCAGTAAGGCTGGAGATAAAATGGGTCCAGTAACTTTGTACCAAACTATAATCTAATAAATGAACCTCGTCCACATTTTTATAATTTCTCTATCACATTAACAGGTGCCCCGATATAGAAAGGCATGAACATATCAACAAAATATTGTTTCATACTGATATGTTGTTGAACTATCTTGTTAAAAGATGGTTTGTTGTGAAACAGTGGATCCTTAGTAGAGGGCCATCTCTTCATGGCCTAATATTGTTTTTCATGCTGGGAATATGGCTCAGAGAGGTGCATGCTCGTCATTGACAGCTGCTTTGAATAAGTCACAAATGTAGATCCTGAAAAGGTCAATTCAGCATTTTATTGCTCTAAGATTAGAAAACTAAGTGCTCTGAAACTAAGTGATACTAACATCTCCAGTATTAACAATGCTTAAATTGGTAGTGTGGTCTAAAGAGCTAAATAAAAATACATTTTCTACATCATCAGCTGTAGTACTCCAGACCTCACTAGTATTCATCAAGTCCTTCGACCACATGACCTGGTGATTCAGAGTAAGCTATGAGCATATAAGGCGTAAGCGTTGTTTGCTCTATATAAAAAAAAAAAAACAGCCAGAAGCCCATCTCTGAGAAAGGATTAAAATGGTTCCAGTCTATAAAATACACCAATAGGGCACTCTACATATGTCACTCATATCAAGAAGAGGTGAGTCACCGGAGAACGCATGGAGCCAAACTAGAGATCAAGCGGAGTACACTTTGTTTTTGGCATACCAGGACAATACCACTAGATAAAAATCACGTTTCTGCTTTGGATAATTACTTCTATGATGGATGGGTATAGTGTACCATCAAATTAGGTCTTATTTATTTGGTAAGCTGGATGGTACGGAAACCAGCGAATAACTAGAAGAATAATGATGATAGCAGAGTATGGCACATAGCAGGCTTTTTATCATACAGGTAGTAAATGTCCCTAGAAATGTAAAAGGATCTCTCGCTTTAATCTTATAGTAGGATAAACCATTCCATAATCTGTAGACTTACTTCATGTAAGACTACCTTATAAATGAGGTTAAGTTAAACTGCTTAACCACAATTAATACCTAGGTACATATGAGAACAGAACGTTTTCCAATTCAGAACACGAGTAGCTGTAAATACATACATGCTTAACATTGACTGTAAAGCAATGCCCTTTAGAAGCGGTAGCTAGCGTGTTGATGATTCCGATGTCTGAAACAAGGTCCTTAACACCATCTGACCTACCATGGTTGTTCATGGGACCTGGGATGTCGACACAGCAGTTCTTGGTAAAGGTGTGGGGTGTTTACAAGGTGGCTGCCTTGAAAATATCTGCTAGTGGGATGTTTCCTAGAAAGGCCATGGTCACTCTTTTCTTACAAGTGGAGTGCACTTTGGGTGGAGCTGTAGATGTAGAACTCTCTTTACTTTAGGGTAGAAATTTGAATACGTCGGACTATCCACTTATGCATGCCATGGCGATAGGATCCCCTCTCTGAGGCTTTGTAAAGGAGACAAAGTGCTGCTCTGATTTGTGGTATGTCTTGGTCCTGTCAATGTATTACATAAGATCTCTTTTGATATTATGAGTGAAGTGCTCTTTCCACAACAGGATTCGGTTGTGGAAAAAAATGTTAGTTCTTTGGTAAAGGTAGAATTGGGTCACCACCTTAAGGAGGAATGTAAGATTGGTTTTAAGAACAACCCTGACCTTGTGGACCTGAATGAAGGGCTCTTGTAGGATGAGTGCTGGCAGGTCAATGATGTGTGAGTGGGCCAATGGTCAGAGGGAAGGCCACCTACCAAGAGAGGAACTGAAGGGGGCAAGAGTGCTTAAAACAACATCCTTTAGATTCCACATGGGAACAGGTGGCACTCTAGGGGGGATAGTCCTCTTCCAACTCTCCTTTAAGGCCTTAACCACCGAATTTCTGAAGAGGGACAAGTGTTCGCTGTTCCTCCAGCATCCTCGATCTCCTCGTGGTCCGAGTTGCTCGAAGACACTGTCTCCAGACTAGGCTTTGGCTGCATGGCCGGCATACCAGATGAAAGTTGTCTTCCTATTTGGTGCTAAGAGAATCATCTCCAAAAATATCTGGGGTCTCTGAGGAGAACTGCTGGTGTGTCTTCTGAGGTTCCCAGTGCCGTTCCCTTCAGCCCCTGAAGGTTTTTTGGAACTGAAGTTGAGGCACGATACACAGGAGATGATAAGGAGTCAGCCCCCAAACACATTGTACATCATTAGGAGTCACGCCACATCTTGTGAAGAGAGAATTTTTCAAAGTAAAACAACTTTCAAACGTCGGAGCCGAACACTAGATAGCAGAAGTATGCTAAGCGTGTGTATCTACGGCCACACATGCTATAAACCAGATATTTAAAATGCTTTCAACATTCAAAAGCTGTGACTTACGTATGACACACTCCTAAAGATTCCACTCCAAGTACACTAAATAATTTATGGTTCTAAAAATGATAATTATCTAAAACCATTAAGTGGAGAGAGTATCCTATATTGGTTACAATTCGTTTAACACTAATAATCACCAGGCTAACAAAACAATATTTTAGACAATGAAACAAAGACATTGTTCCACTCCAGTCTGGTGTTTAGTACTGATGCTAAAGCACGTCGATTTTTGATGGGAGCCTTCCTTAAGACGAATCGATGTATTCATGTGAACAGACATGTTTTGGAAAGTGTTTGATATAAACAAACTTTGGAGCACAGAAGGCAATCAAAAATACAGTAATATATTGTAAAGTTTCCAATCTCAAAAATCTCTAGTATGCTTTATTTGGAATGTTACGTACTTCCCTAATACATTGATGTTGAGTATACGGATGCTGTAATAATTTAAATGTTTTTTAACATTCTTTCTACAAAAGGAAATTTATGCATTTATTTTCGTGTTGAGCCATAATGTTCATTAATATATGTGGAACCCAAAGGTTCTGAACAATATCATCATGTAAAAATGATTTGTATACTCAAGTATTCTTTCAAAACTGTTTCCCTCGGTTTTTGAAATGCAGTTAGTATTTTGAGGGCGTTTTGTTTGGTTTCCATACATAAATGGAGACTAGAGATAACACTACAGTTGAAGATTTGAAGTTCTCTAATGTAAGAGGCTACTCAGCAATATTTGCGCTTTGCTGTGTGGTCGAGAGATGTGCTTAAACTCTGGCCTAACAGCGCAGCTATCGCAAGACAATTATGTAAGAATTACTAGAGAAGGGCTGTGGCTCCGTCAACATGTTACGAGCCATGAGTACATGTTTTGATTGAGCAGAGGTTGTGTGCTTCCACGAAAAAAGTTCTTGCCATACGCACAACTATGATCATTTTGTTTATTTATCCAGCTTCCTGAGCTTGAATGTTCATGAGCTCACCCATGACATTTGCATGCTATTAAAGCATCTTTGATAATTAGATAATTTATGGTGTTTTTCTCTGGAAGCAGCACAGATGGGAGGAGGGCTGTGGTTAACCTACATTGACTTTAAGGTTTAGCTTGTCAGTGCAACTGTCACTTGACCTTTTAACCTACACCAATATTATTCTACAGTTCTTTGCTTCCACAGAATAATATATCATTTTGCTTTACAATTTTGTTGTAATGGTTCACATTGTCATACAAGACTCCTTTAAAGCCAGACCTATTGGCATTGCCATTGCTTGTTTTAATATTAGTTAACAGATAATCCATCTTTCTTTTAACAGACAGATATGGCATATTCCAGATTGACAATACTCTGGACGACCTTAAATACAGTTTTACTAGGACTATATGAGTCAGTCAACTAGAAAATGAGGTGCAACATTATGAATAGTGCATTACACTTTTTGCTAGAAAATTTTAACAGGGCTGACTTACATTAGTTTTACCTTTACATAGATGAATTTGTGTTTGTTCAATATATTTCTATAGCACACAATTTGTAAATTGTTGGGCTTCCTGGTAGGTTGATTTCTGGGCTGCGACTGATGTCTATGATTTGTATGTACTCTCAAGGGAAGACCCCTATGTTTTCATGTGCAAGAGCATAGAAGGTAGCTGTAGACTTTTATCCTTCCCCCGGGTGAGTGTATATACGTGATGTGGAGTGCAGTGTTAGTTTCCCAACAGTGATGCTTTGTAGAGAGGCCAGATTTTGGACCCTTCCAGCATGAACTGTTTCAGTGTTGCCTCCAGCATGTGAGTGCCCTGCCCGGAATTCCATAAGGGCTAACGTTTTTGGGACACTCCCCCTTGTTTATTTCACCTGTGCCAATTTTGTCAATCATCTTGTGTGTCCATGCTGATCTCTATGCAGACAATACGTTGTGGGTGCGTGTTTAGTCTTCACAGCACAGTCCTTGTAGCAGCTCTGCATCTTATTTTGAGTGGTTGGTTTATCAGCTAGGCTCTAATAGGGCAAAGATTGGTCTGATGTCTGTTTCCCCATCTTTCTGTACTTCAGACTGACCTGTCCTCTTTGCTTCCCGACAAAATAACTAGTGACAAATGGATGAATTCTGAAAAATGTAGGCTTGTTCTTTCTACTTCAAAGCAAAAGTGGGAAATATTGCAAAAGAAACTGCCCCCTTCATATGGATCACCACCACGTCACTTCACAAATTCTTTCACCTTGACAAAAGTTGAACACTACGGCCCTGCAGGTTCTTCCAACTGCGCCATCAATGTAATGATTCATCGAATGTGAGTGAAACCAAACTAATGATATTACTTATCTGAGAGAAAACGTGAAAATCAACATTAAAAATGATACCGAAATATCACTTTTTTCACTGGCAGTGAAAAGGAGAAAGTGAGAGGGCCAATAGAAAAAGGGATGCGTTGTTAAATAAAACTAAGCTTCCTTATTCGAAAGAGTATAATATACAACAAAAAGGTTTTCAGATGGTTCTAACCAAACTTTCTAGGTGACTATGACCAAGAGGTCTCCTAAGCTATCTCACGATTTTACATTCTTATTAATCGAAATAGAAGATCTGCTATTTGTGATGTTCGATGACCACTTCGAATGCCCTAAGATTTTTTTCTTTCTTTAATTTCTAATAAAAGGATTTGTTGTGTACAATACAAAGGCCGGATGTATGCAAATAAAGTTATTTCGAGGACATGAGCTTCCTCAAGACAACAATACTGAGGTTCATTCTTGCTATAGGAAGCCAAAAAAATACATTCTTCAAAGGCAGGGTTGGTACAATCTTGCTGGTCTGCTAGACAGTTCATACTTTGTTTCGGCATCATCATGCGCTTTGTATATGTCCTGTCTGATAATTTTGAGTATGCATTGAACCTTGTCACACACAAAAGAGGGCCTGGAGGAGGTTTAAGGACCAGCGTGGGCACACTCCCCACTAATAATATTCAACACACAAAGAGCCCACGGGTCCAGAGTATGAGTCTGCTGAGTATGTGGAACACATATACCAAGCACCAGATAGGGACAAAGGAGAGCAGGGAAGGTGTCCCTTTATAAAGACAGTTCCCCTCACACACCTGCGGTGTCATGCTTCATCATAGGGGTGCCTCCTCGCGTCAAGAACCTAGTCTTGACATGGGCTACAACCCCCTCTCTACGAGGGAGGAGCTCAGGGATGTTTTTTCAATTTGAGCACATGGGTTGTCCTAAAAACCCTATGTGAGCGTGGTGTGTGAATAAATGTGATGTGCAGTGCTAGCGTGAATGTGAACGTGAGTTAAAACGGCCTACAAAGCTACCTAGCAGAAACTTTATTCAGCTACCCTGTGACAGGATTAAAAACAACGAGCTGGGTAATGAGACTGTAAGAATTCAAGACAGCTACATTAACAAGATTGACATGTTTCGGCCTTTGGTGACCTCTCAAAGTGTCGTGGCCTTCATCAGGATCAGAGAAACAGTGTGAGAAAGTGCCCTCTTTCATGCATGGTATGCCTCCACTTTTTGCTGAATTGCTGATGTTCTCTGACTGAGTGTGCCCTGGGCTCCTTCTAACCGGGTACTTATGAGGCAACGCTGTGTAAGCTTCTAGCTTGCTGTGCCTCGGACTTCCCCACAAGGGTTCTTTTGCCTCGCAAACTCTCGTTTTTCAGTTTAGGTTCCCAAATAGGGGAGCCGGTTGCCTTGCTATCTGTGGGCTCCACACGCATCAAAGTGCCCCTTCAGACCTGCTCAAGAACCCCAAGTCTGCTATCCCATTGTCCCACCTTGGGGCAACCTAACTGTAAGGACGCACCCACAACCTGCAGATCCATGCACGACTGCCAGGCACACACAGGCTTACACAGGGTTGCCTCAGAAGTTCAGAATGGTTCTTCTTTTTCCAAAACGGCACACACGATGCGAGGAGGGACCCCTATGATGAAGCATGACACCCCAAGTGTCTGAGGGAAACCGTCCTTAAAAAAGGATACCTTCCCTGCTCTTCTTTGTCCCTATCTGGTGTTTGGTATATGTGTTCCACATACTCAGCAGACTCATACTCTGGACCTGTGGGCTCTTTGGGTGTTGAATATGCATTGAACCTTGCCAGCAGCAGATAAGTTAATGTATAGATCACATACTTTACAGCTTAACCTTAACAGCAGACACGTATTGGCACTTTTTGATCAGGTTATTATTCCATCTTCCAAAACAGTTTGCTGTGTAGTGCAACATTGGTTCCAGATACCTACTAAATCATATTTAAAAAGTGACAATAGGAAGACACTCTGTGTGCAAAAGCAGTCGTAAAATGTAGTGGCACTTGACGAAAATGAGCATGTCACACTAGTAGAGGAAAGGAAGAATGACATCTTCCATAAGTTGAGGTTCATATCTATTTCCAGGGTGGAACTTGGGGTGAAGTTAAATGTGGAGGCACAATCTGCAAAGCTGAAGTCTCCAAACCAACCTCCAAGATGAATGGAAGGTTGAATTCTCTTGTTTAGAGACCTATTCAGAAAACAGCTTTTATCTTTTAGATTTTACTTGATGGACGACTATGTATGATTTCAATATGCACCCCAAGTGATGTCTCAGCTCCTCACTAGTCAACCAATCATGGCGTTTAAGGCTCCTACTGCAGTTTAACAATGGCTCAGCAAGACAATGTTTTTGAGTAGAATAATTGATGGATGAGCAATTTAAAACAGTTTGCTGTAACCAAAGTGCCTCACAAAATTAAGTTTGTAGAATCAATGTCACTCAGTGTGCAAGGTTGAGTATGCATCCCTCAGGGTCCAGACGGGAAATCTATGTGCAAGTGGCAGCAGTTACGCGACAAGGTCACACACCTCTTCCTCCGCTTTGTCTTTCAGGTCAATGTCAATAAAGGCACTCACTGAAGTCGCCTTAGGCTCCAGATAGCACAGGGACAGCGCGAGAGGAAGGGAAAGGATTAGTGAGAAAGGGAGGGACCGTGAAGCAGAGAGGAGAAGCACGAAGATGAGCAGGAAGGATGGAATGAACGAGGGAGAGGTCAAAGGAACATAATGCTGGAGGCCTGGAGGGAGAAAAGACACGCAAACCTCTGGGAGACTGGGGAAACTAATGTAACCATCATCATCAAGAAGAGATGGGAACTTGGCAGGAAAACACTTGCAGAAACTGAATGAAAAGAAGCGATAACGGGCATCACTGCAGTTAAAATTAATGCGCTTCTTCCCCTGTACTTCAGAGATTAGATTTGGACACGAGTGGCGTAGCACTGCAAGCGGATGCGTTATTAAAGGCAGCTTGTCGACTGCCCCGGGAGCAATTGTTTCATTCTCCTCTTTTCCTTTGCAAAGGAACTCTACACTGCCCGAGGCAGCTTGCTCCAGCTCCCCGAAGGGATCTTCCTCAGAAATGTCTGAAAGCATGTCCATCTCTGGGATAGGTGGCAGGTTTGCTGTGCGACAAGGAACACAAAGCATGGGGGGTGGTGGGGAAGATGGACAAGTGGGGTGCTCAAGCAAGTCCTGCCGCAGGTGGATATGAAAACAGAACAAAAAAGAATGCAAATATTTAATAAAAAGTGGTGAAAATGTATAAGAGTGGAAGGGAAAAAAAGAAAGAAGATTGTTAAACTGGTACACAAAAGCTGGGATAGCACTACCAATTATATCAAACTATCCACCACATTCATACTGATTTTCTTCTCTTGAAGGGGCCACTGCAAGGCATGCTGGGTTTACAGTCAGACACCAAATATACTTATTGTTGGGATATTGAGAGAAATGTTGCACTTGATAGGCACAGTGATAAAAACAAATGGCAGCAGATTCAGCACCAACATTCACAATATCTTGCATGTAGAAGGGAAGCATGCATATCACATTGAAATCCCCTGTTTCCACCCACAACCAAAAGAAAGGAGAGATTGTAGCTAGTATCAGTGGAAATGCTTGGTGTAGGAAACAAGGGGTCGTTCATATGTCTACACATCAGCAATCTATTAATACAGGCACTTTGGGTGCAGAAATGTCAAGGTCCTTCGAGATGAGAAGGTAGATTTCAATCTGTGCTTCAGACGGCAATGCTGTGTTGCTACAACTAATATTTGTTTTTTTAATTTTGCAAGCACAATCTATTGAGATTGTTAACAGAAGGAGCAGCAGTTTTGGAACGATCAAAATGTGAATGTGAATGAACTGGACATTTCTGTTGCACCATTTATTCTACATTGCAGCAAGCATCAGGAAAAAGAGTGGTAAACCATGGTTCGCTGATAAAATGCACACACGGGCACAAGAGGGACAATGCACGACAGATTTAGGGAAACCAAATGCGAACTAGGAATTGCCACTTGCATTAGAATGTCACCATTATTGAGTAAAATCATTTTGGAATGATACTCCTCTTTTTTCAACCATCTAACTGTTTAATTCTGGAGAAAACTTCAGCAGAGTAGGGGTCGTCGAAGCAACATGGCTCACGTATAAGGCGAGTGGCAGACCATGACTGAAAGCCATGATTAGGAAGCCGAAGGCGTAATGCATAGGCATGCACCATACAGTACCACAGTCCGTGCTGTGTCATAAGTCATCAGCAATTCAACCCATGTGCTAACATCACCTCAAACAAAAACTGAGCAATACTTTTGGCGCTTTTAAGTCAGTATATTTACCAAACGTTTAGAAAGCAGCAAAAAGCAGACTAATGACGAAGTAAAACAAAATATGTAAGAATTGTTACGAAATGGACAGACGGCACAAACATGCGATAGCATGCAAGTGCTCAACTGCATACCCAAGATAAAAATACCTTTAGTCACTTCACATGCGGCTCATTGCAAAGAACGTGGACTCAAATCCGTCTTATTCTAATGCTATCCAGCGCAAACAGAAAAACATCTCAACCAGCCTTACCTCTGCTTGCCACCGGGAGGTTTCTGTTGGTGTTTCATCTTCAGCACCATCAATGCGAGGGAAATCTCCATCCACAGCTTTGCCAGAGGTAGCCACCTCATTGAGCAGGCTCTGGTCAGTAATGATACCCATTGCAGCTGAAGGGGAGTCGACATACATTTACTTCAGCATGCTCAGTACATACACCGTATGAAATACAGAGTGCGCATTTTGGGGTAACCCTATGCTCAATGCTTTTACAAGGCAGAGTACAAATCAATTAACGACGTGGTAAACCAAACTATCCCAATAAAAGTGACCCGAAATAGATATATGAACTCTCAAGTCAAGGATAAAAAAATTATTTATGCTAATACATTTAGTAGTTTGCCAAGGTTCATACAGGCATGGATGTTATGCTATATGTTTGTAGAATGCAGGCGCCACCATTTATAGCGAACTACTAAAAGGAGAAGCTTAAAAACGGATGCATGGTTTTACTACAAAGGGGCCCCTCGGCATTGTGTATAAGAGAATGAACAACAAAGAAATGTAATTTCAGACAACAATCACAGAAATTCACGTTTTTCTTTTTCTTCTTGTATTTTATTGTTTTGCTGGGATGGACTTAGTTACTATCATCCCGTATCTGACTGCCATTGTGAAATGTCAAAAGCGGTTATAGTATGTAGCTAGCTGGGACACTGAGTAGTGGACTAATTTAGAGCTCTCGTTGGCTATTGGTACATGGCATATCTCTTTAGTTACTCAATGCCTGTTCAGTGGGTGATAGTTGATTTATTGATGTAGACTGGGTGATGGACATGACCCATAGCAGTCTTGTCTTATGTGAGTGTGTAAAGCAGTCTAAGAAAATTAGAATGCAGTCTGTATGAACTACAATTTGCCTGCCAAACAGCTGAGTGTTTTGGAATTAGTACTAGTATGAGACAGGAAGGTTATATATTGTAATGTAGTGTGATTATATTTATATAGCACTTACAACCCCTGAAGACGTATTGTAGCACTTCACCGCAGGGGCAGGAAGCTACTCAGAAACCTAGGGTTGGCGGTTGGCAGGGTCGGACTAGGGCAGGAAAAAGGACTGGGCATCAGAATACTAGAGGCCCTCATTATTGAAAATGATAACTAAAAAAATGACCCAAGTTTGCAAATTCAGACGGGTTTGAACTTGTGAAGACACCATCAATTTTTGCAAGATATGGAGGGCTGCATGTATTTGAGCTTGCTGCAAGCAATGTCTTTTTTTATATCAGCGAGATCAACAGTGAAGTCTGGATGCTGCATCGCTGGTGTTGTCTTCGGCCACAGCAGGGGACTTCAGGTCCCATAATCCTTGAGGCTCGCAGGAGGGAGGACCTGTAACCGCCAGGCGCGCTTAAAAGCGCAATCAACTTCCCGCAGGACGCGCGCGGGCCAGGGGCGGGATCGTCCTTGCCCGTCAGAGCCTGGAGGAGGCTGGGCCAGCCATCTAACAACTGCTTTTTAGGAGGTACTCTATCAAGCTCTTACTTGCTATTGTTATCAGATATTGTGGTTGGGCTCTATTGCTAAGATTGTTTGGATCGTTGGGCCATTTGTTGACTTCAAGTGAAGGGTTCTTGGGTCCAGGGGCTAGTCTAGGAAATTATTTGATGGTTCTGGTGTTTTTCCTTCTTTCGTTTGGTCCCTCAGCAAATCCTGTACTGGTGTTCTAGTGTTGTATAACAGTACCACGGTAAAACAATGACTTTTGTCATGGGGAAGAGGAAGGCAGCTAAGGGGTCCTCTGTTGCCACAAAAACAAAGAAAACTAAAAGATTGACAAAATCTGCTGGTGGAAACTGTGTCATCGACCGAATTGACACCTTAATTGCTGAATGTGACGAATTGCTACACTCAGATGCACCTGTACCACGAGAGCCTGTAATCACCCTGGACCCTACCCTAGGTACATCCACTGCCCAGCCACGCATACCCAGCATGTTCGGAAAGGCAGCAGCACAACCAACTGCAATGACTACTAATCAGGGGAAGCCCCCTAGCCGGGATGCGCTGGACTCATCTCTTTCATGTTTTATAACCGATATTGTCCATTGTAGCAATCGTTTTTTTACCATTGTCTAACCTAGGTGATGACGTTATTGCTCCTGATCCCTCTCTAAGTCTCCCTGTGGAGACTGTGCTGCCAGGACCATTGGCACACACAAGTATGGAGTGTACCAACTTGATACATGAGCTGAGAACCGAAGTGGGAGAGTTGAAAAGTGCTATACTTAGACTGACCTCTAATTAAGCAAGCTCAAGTGCTTGAATCATAGTGTCAAATCAATCATCCAGTCTAGGCAGTCCACCCAGACCAATCAGACCACCAGGATTAAACTCAGAAATGCAGCAGCCTAACCACCGATGGGGGGCCCATGAATCACAAGAGCCAGATAGTAGGAACAGGGGACCCCAATGCCTCCATCCATCTTTTCAGCACCCCCACTACCCTCAGCGAAGTTTTGGAGCTCATTTTCTCCAACGGAATAACAATACTTCGACTGACTCTAGTTTATTCAATCCCAGGCAGCTGCAGTGACAAAGTCCAACAAGGATTTTTAATCCCCAATATGGCACAATAAGTAGAGAGCGGATTTATATTCCCGCCCTTAGCCTTAGGCATAGGCATAGGCCTAACAGCTCAAAAAACCAAGTTGTTATTACCAAGGTACCAAAATGACAGCCTTATACCAAGTATGATTCTGAAGACTCCTTGATCAATAAAGTTATTCACTGGATTAGGCACATCAAAGGCTGTCGCTCAGTTATCCAAGATGACATTGTCTGCGTACAAAGGAGTTCTTCTCAGGACCCTGCCTTTGACGAGACAGGCCTTACATTAAAATATACTAAAATGGTAGATGACCTAGTGGCCCTAGATATTAGGACTAATCCCCCAAGTAACTCCTCTATCAGATTTAGAGTAGATGCATGACAGTGCCTTAAACTAAGGTAGGGATCGATTTCTGAGCTCCAGGAGGTAGATTGACTCTGGAACATTACCAGCCTTCCTTGCCCTAGCTCTGTAGTGTGCAGTCCAAGCAATAGTAGTATATCTATAGCAATGTTAGATAAGATCACCTATTTACAAACCTTTAGTAGCAACACAAGGGATGAGACCAACTCGAAAGTTCTAGTCGGTGACCAAATAGGGAAACATGAAGGTCTTTTGCGCCGCTGCCCAGATCAACTAGTCCTTGAAAATGACCCTAAACCCCTGGGAGATAGCCATATTGCTAAATCGATCACTAGTGATTTGCATTTGGCTGTAAACCCTGTTGCTACATCTAACAACATCATTAGTGTAGCTAATACTATGCTCTGGTTGCAACTATATCCAACCACCCGATTGTTCGCTGCAACTAGCAACAATGTTCCAACTTGTAGTGAGGATACCAAAGGGATCCTGTCCATACCTAAAAATGAGGTAAAAAACTAGCCTGACCATAATCTCCTGGAACGTGGCGGGAATCTATTCTAAACTCCAAGATCCCGAATGGTATTCATACATAGGTAAAAACGACATTTGTATTTTCCAAGAGACTTGGGCTGTGGATAGGGTGTACATAAATGGCTATACCACATATAGTGTGGAAGTTAATACACCCAAAAAAATGGGCAGGGCCAGCGGTGGGCAGTTAATCCTTGTAAAGAACACCCTAGCACGTAAGTTTAGGCAACTACCAATGAATTCCCAAGATATTCTGGGGATCAAGCTTCTTTTCCCCGACAGGCTTAACTGTGGTCTTGTTTAATGTTTATACTAGGTCAGAATCATACAGCAGTGAATCGCCTGTACTTTCACTGCTAGATGATCTGATAGGAGTCCACCAAACCAATTCCAAAATCATAGTTGCCGGGGACTTTAACGCTTCTTTCGAACACCCTTTTCTTTTAAGTACTTTACTTGAGGAAGAGGTTTGGGGCATTCCCAATCTGGTAGCTGGTGAATACTGCCACCGTATAACATCAGTTTCCCTGCAGATTGCTTCTTTAACTACAGGAAGGAGCTTGAGGGCAAGCAATGGGAGAACTGCATCCGATTTAGGTAGGCAGGCCACTTTTAAACAGGGTGCAAGTTCCAGTGTTATCGATTACATTCTTGTCGATGTAAGACTCTGGTCATTAGTGGAGGATATGACTGTTGACCAGAGGTCTGACAGTGACCACAATACTTTGTTGTTAAAAATGATGGGCACTGTCATGGATAGAAACTCGTCAAGTTGTATTTCTAGAATAGAAGAGCCCCCTATAACCAACAATCATAGAAGAGTCACTTGGCCCAAAGTCCTAGCAGACCAGGGCTTATACACTAGAATCTACAAGCTATTTATACATTTTCTGACCAGCTTGTGCAGTAGTTTGTGCCGTGCACATCCTCTTGAATTAATCCACAATAACATTGGTCCACAGAGAATTCTTTGAAGCCCTTCAAAATCAAAAATAGCACTGGTAAAAGGTTTGCTGGTAAAGGGGAAAGTAAATGGTTTAACAGCAAATGCAAGCTAGTTAAGGAGGCCCTGCAACTGGCAGTTAGGGAGCACAGCATATCCGGGGTAGTTTTGGCCCGTAATAAATCTAAAGCTGCGCTAATCAAAGCTAAGCGAGATTTTGCAGACAATAATTGGCAAGACTTGTTGCTAGCTGCGAAATGCAAAGACAGTCGCCTCTTTTGGCGTATTATCTCAAAGGGTAGCTCGGAGAACGATTCCACTTTTAGTTATCACATCCAGCCGGAGGCGTGGGTGGAGCACTTCTCAAAACTATACACTAGTAGAGCTGAACCGAACTCTGCCAACACTGTTCCTGTGGTGACTGCGATTAGCCCTCTATTGGTTTTTAGTCTAGAAGACACTTTGTCAGCAATCAACAGATTAAAGGCAGGTAAAGCACCCGGCCCTGATCTGATACTGGATGATCTGTACAAATCAAAACCCATTATATGGGCCCCGTATATAAATCTTTTGTCTAATTGTATAGCGGCCGGTGAGGAAATACCAGCAACTTGGAGGGGAGCTGAGATAATTACTATCTATAAAAATGGTGATGCCGCTATCCCCTCCATTTACAGACCCATCAGTCTGATGGACAACCTGCAAAAGATTTTTGCTAAACAAGTTCTAGACAAACTGGATGGATGATAATGCGATATTGTCCCCCTATCAGGCAGGTTATCGCCCAAAAATAAGCACATGCAACAGGCTTTCAGATTTACTTTATTAATATGGAAATATGCACTATTAAGAAAACAAACTTTATGTAGCATTTGTAGATCTCAGAGCAGCTTTTGATCTATTACCGCGTGATTTGCTATGGGAAACAATCCTTTATTTAGGTGCTCCAGCAGATCTAGTGACATTGATAGCCAAACTACACAAGGATAATTATGCTCAGGTCAGGTGGGGGAAAAATGGGGAACTAACTGAGAAGATTCCGATACAGCGAGGGGTGCTCCAGGGGTGTGTACTTGCCCCCATATTATTCTCTTTGTTCATTAATGATGTGACAAGCAGATTGTTGGATTGTAGGAATGACTCCGCCCTCCCTGAATCTGGCAAAAGTCCCAATCCTGCTGCAGTTGATTCCTTAATAATATCCATAGGTCTGCAGATCTTATAAGATAAATTCTTAGATTTTTGCAGAGACAGGAGTTTGGAACTCAATACTACTAAAACAAAATACATGGTGTTTGGGAAAGTTCGGGGGGACTACGTGAGATCAGGATTGCATGTGAACCTCTTGAGCGGGTAAAGCATTTTGATTACCTTGGCATAAGACTGAGTGAGACACTTAAATGGGAACAAAAGTTAGACAAGAGCTACCTTGTCTTGTGCCATAGGTCTAAATCAATTTTAAGATTCCACAAGCAGTCATACACTCAATCCCTAACTCCAGCATTGGAAGTTTACTGTGCCAAAGCCCAAAGTGGAGCTCTGTATGGAGCAGAGATATGAGGCCATATTAGTGTAAATAAACTAACGATCTGTGAAAACATCTTTGTTTGGTCACTCATTTTGGTGCCTATTACTACCCCGTTAGTCCCCCTATTTTGTGATCGAGGCATGAAGAGAATAGGTGATATGGCTGCCCTGAAACCCCTAACCTATTGGTTGTGATTGTGGACAACCCCTCAGCTCATTGATTATCGTAACTCTATGAGGGAGGAATTGTCGATCAGTGGTGCAAAAAAACTACCGTGGTTCAAACATATCACAGACTGGTGCAAAGTGATGAACATGTCAGATCTATGGGAACGCCCAGACAAGACCACAAGGGGTGATCTACTGAAACTAAAAGCCAGGTACTGGGCGGTGGTGGAGGAGCATTATGCTATTAAATCAGTTCATGGTCAGCTAACATCAACAGTTTTAACTGTTAAATTATGCTGGCAATTTGAAACCTTTTGGATCAAATTTCGCCCCCCCTTGCTAAAAGTTTATATGTCAGATTCAGATATGGCAACCTGCTCCTACAGTTTCCTGGGAAAGAGGCTGTCGGTTTACTAATTGATTCTTGTCCTGCCTGCACTAGAGCCAAAGAGACCGAAAAACAAGTACTTTTCTTTTGCTCTAACTATAAACAGATACGCAGGAGGTGGATAAGACCAACTTGCCTAAACCTTGGTGTCAGGCAATATCAGATTGCATACAGAATCTTAAAAATGGATGTATCTGGGCCAATAGTATTTGCCGTTAGCCAAATTTTATTTAACTTAGGTTGCACTGCAATACTAGATGTTCCCCATTGTGATAGGTTTGACAATGAAATGAATGTACTGCATTCGAGTTCCTTCCCCTATTATTGTCCTTGCAAGCAGTGTGGTTATTAACTGGAAGGTTGTATTGAAGTTGTCTTTTATGTGAGCTTCGACCAACTACTTTTTATTGTACATTTTAATTACGTATTGGAAAAGTATCCTTTTTATATTCTTAGATTGCAAACTGATGATTGTTTTATTTTTGTACACTTTGATGATTGAAACAAATAACCGAATAAAGTTACTTGATGATGATGATAAAGTCTGGACCAGTAGAACACAAACAGGCCCACAAACAGCTAAAAGAGATGGCCAACACATTGACTTGTTACACCTGCCCTTTAGGCACGGCTAATAGCCTTATAGGCCGGTACCAATTTGGTTTAAAGGCAACGTGAGCTCAAGCAAGTTACGAAACAAATGGTCTATAGGAAACTTTTCACCCCGCTCCCGTCCTGCCCATAATTTACAGTCTTGCAGGATTGATATTCCGGCCCTCTCTAAGACGTTAGCGCTGACTGAGCCTTCGTCTACCAACATCCTAGAGGATGCAATTGCCGGCTTTACTTCATGGATTTCCGGTGGCATTAAGACGGTGTCTAAAGCCCCCTCCGCCTGTCGGCTAAGGGCTACCCCGCCCAAACCATGGTATTCGACATCTCTTAGAGCTCTTAAATTGTCCTGTAAGGCATTGGAGCGGGTCTGGCGCCGAGAATATTGCCTTTCAGCAAAAGCCACTTCACGCAAAGCCCAGAGGGATTACTATGCAGCTATAGGTGCGGCTAAAAGTAGTTTTTATGCCGCCCGTATTGCTAAAGCTAGGAATAACAGCAAAGAGATTTTCTCGATCGTCAGTAGCTTTTTATCCCCTGTCTCTGAACAAACTCCCCTTCCATCGACACTGGAATGGTGTGAGGAACGGTCTTCTTTTTTTATTGAAAAGATCCAAGTGATCCAAGACAGCTTTGGCCTGGACTCCCCATCTCTGACTAGCTCCCCCCATCCCACATTGTCGGCCCCTTCCCTTCTTTTCAGCAGGTTTACACATGTAGAGGAAACTGACACCTTGGCTATTTTAAAATCTCTTCAATCTGGGTCCCCTTCTGATCCTGCTCCGGCTAGGGTGCTAGCCGGTGTTGCTGAGGTTATCTCTCTGGAGGTAAACAGAATTAAGAATTTATCTTTGCAGGCCTCCATTGTTCTGAGTAGCTAGAAGCAGGCTAAACTCTTACCGCTTCTGAAAAAACCTTCACTTGATCCCACCAAATTAACCAGCTATCGCCCCATTTCTCTTCTCCCAGCTATGGCTAAAATTTGTGAGAAGGTGGCTTTTCGGCAACTGGAAGCTTTCGTGGAATCTTCTGGCCTCCTTCACCCTGCACAGTTTGGGTTTCGGTCATCCTACAGTACCGAGACTGCGTTGGTAGAAGTGGCTGAAGCTATTCGGGAGTGCCTTGATGCGGGCGGCAGAGCAGCTTTGGTTTTACTCGATCTCTCTGCCGCCTTCGATACGGTTCCCCATGGGCTACTCCTATCTTGCTTGTCCAACATCGGTATTGGGGGTTCCGCTTGGGATTGGATCAAATCTTTCCTGGAGGATCGGTCCCAGCAGGTTTGGATGCTTCCCTTTTCCACTACGGTGAGGAAGGTTTCTACGGGTGTCCCGCAGGGCTCCACTTATAGTCCTCTGCTTTTTAATATTTACCTTACACCCCTGATCTTTTTGGCAGAGGAGCTGGGTGCTAAAATTATTGCCTATGCTGATGACACGCAACTTCTTTTCACATGGAAGGATTCAGATCTGTCAACTGTGGCGGCGCAGACCTGTCTATCAGCAGTTTTTAGGTGGCTGGCTTCTGCTCAGCTGAAGTGTAATGAAGACAAATCCGAGGTTCTCTTGTATGGTCAATTTCCATCTAACTTTAGAGAATCTCTGTGGCCACCTGACTTTCCCTGTCCGATCTCGGAGAGTGATCCTGTGAAAAATTTGGGGGTTTGGTTTGCAGAAGATCTACGGTTTTCCCACCAAATTAATAAACTGGTTGGACTGTGCTTTCGCATCCTTAAGTTCTTTAGAAAGTTTTTGCCGCTGCTGCCTCAGTCAGCTAAGGAAACTGTGCTTTGTGCCCTTATCTTTCTCGGCTCGACTATGCAAATGCTCTGTATCTGGGGATTCCAAGAGATCTACTTAATAAATTGCAGACTATACAGAATGCTGCTGCCAGACTCCCGTTTAACATCTCAGGTAGTCTCAGCGTTAAAAAACAACTTTGTGATCTGCACTGGCTGCCGGTTCTCCAAAGAGTGCAATTTAAAGCCCTGACTTTGGCGCACAGAGCACTGCATAATACGGGCCCTCTTTATATTCAAAAGAGGTTTGCCTTCTATGTCCCAAATAGAGTGCTGCAGTCCGCCTCCCTGCGACGGCTGGCGATTTCTCGCTTTCGCAGGGCTCGTTTGGGTGGCCAGTCTCTTTCAGTTAAAACAGCCATTGCCTGGAATGCCTTGCCTCTGAAGCTTCAAGTCATTCAAGATCTTAGGGTTTTCAAAAAACAATTGAAAACTTTTCTATTCTCAGGTGTGTTTTAATGGATTTCCTACAGGGTTTCGCTGTCAGCCTCCGCGCCAGGACACTCTCGAGTATTAGTGCGCGTTATAAGTATTGTATAACATAACAACATAAAGGGAAGAAAGTTTCAGCAGTACAGTCTGCTTGTGACTGGACTTCCATGCACTACACAAAAACAAGAGTCCAGATGAAGTAAGTGGCTAAACCTGGAAGCTCTGGGTCCATCACAACTCACACAATTACTGGATACTATTCATACACTGAATTTAACCCACTTAGCAAGGACTCAAAATGCGCTGTGTATAAAAACACTAGCCGTCTTAAAACTGTGGTAGTGACAGAGGACACTAAATGACTCAATTAAGTAAATATGAATAACGACAGGATAGTGAGAGTGATCACCATCCGGGCATGGATTATACTGCAAAATACATTTCCAGATATGTACCACTCAAATGTTAGCGAGCAAGGTGGTGTCAAATTGAGCTCTAAATTACTGTGATATCAACTGTGAACATGTACTTCAGGAACAAGGCTTTCTTTGATCACATTCCCAGGATAACATTTCTTTTATATACATTGAATTAGCCAAGGCGTTTCATTCATGTATAATCCTCCTCAAAGTACTTTCTGGAGGAACCCCACCCACTGTATGCCAAGTAAGAACTGCATTGTCAAGTGAGTTCATGGTAAATCAATTATATGTCAAGCTACAAAATTAGTTTAGTCAAGAGAGTTGATAGTGTGGGGGTGTTGGCATACTCCATTTGCCCAGAGCCAATAGCTCAGCGGCGGACCAGAGGTAGGGAGATGGGGTTGTGACAAACAAGTCCACAACATGAACACCACAAATATTTACTGAGGACTATTACATGTCTACTGCTTTGGTTTTGAAGTAGTTCCGGAATAGGAACGAAACACATTGGCTGATTTGAGTCTGTAATGTTCTACTTTGTAGAGCCCTTAGCTCCTGTCATTCAGTATAGCACAGACTCTCTGCTCAGGCAAACTCCAAAACATGAGTCGGGAACAGTTTAGGTCAATAGTTCACCACAGAAGGGCTATTCATGTGATTTTGTAGGTCAAGCCAAGGCAGTGTGCATGCGCTGTCTGCAAGACCTGTTGTAATATCTATACGGAGTGTAATCCCACCTGCTGCTTACCAATGGTTAACTTCTGTGTCGCTCTTCTTTGCCGGCTCCTCATTGGTTGGCACTCCAGATACAACACTTCCGTTTCTCGTTTAGGAGCACCAGTCATCTACAGTTTCATAACACTGTAGGTGTGTATATGTTCCTTTGGAGACTACTACTTTTATTTTTGGCTTGTTCTATGATGTGGCCAAACGATCACAATTTGTCATTTTGATTCCGTTTCGATTTGTCATTGTTTATTTAATTTTATTGATTCCAATCTGCATTTTTTTTGTAGGCTCGCCAAAGCTTATTTAATTTTAATGGTTTCAATCAACATTTTTTTGTAGGCCCGGGAGTGCCGAAGCACAGACTCTCATCCGGTTACCGAGACCCAAAGTCAGCAGCTCTGTACGTTATACCTCGCCCTTTCAGGTTGCTTACTTGTTTAGCTTTCACAGTGTGACTGAGGAATACCTGTTAAAATAAGATGTGCTGTGTGCAAATTATACGCATGTAATCTAATGTCCAAAAAACTGAAAAGCCAAAGTTTGTGTACTGAAACTATTTTTAGTGTACACAATATGAGCATTATTTAATTCTTGACAATATCACATACATGCCACACATAGGACTCGTATGTTCAAATTATGTTCATAATAAACTATCCCCTTCTCTTCTCTAATCGCCCCAGTGGAATACCGATCTATGTGCTGTCCATATCAATATTGTGCTTCAACATGCAGTTGTTTAAGAGTGCTGTGCTCTGTCCCCTCATGCACAGTGGCTGTGCAGGTCAACTGTGCTGGGTGGAGCCGCCAGGAGGCTGAAAAGTGTGCAGTTTTCAAGATAAGGCATATACCTGTGCTGCCTATCTTACACTGGTGTAGAGCAGTGTTCTGTGTGGTGACCCACGGTGTGCTACCAGTAATGTGTTTCGTCCTCACCTGGTGCCGTGAGTACATTGCTCCTACAGGTATAAAGCAACTCCTGGGTGGTGCAGAAGAGGGCAGGCTATTCCATGCGTCATATGTGTGGCGCCGCTTGGAAGGCCAGGAGCGTGTGCTATTGAGCGCCTGTTTTTCCAATCTGTGTGTACTGCATGTGCTATCCATGGTAAATCAAGAGCTCAAAGTATGAACAGTGAATGTAGCACTGTTTTCTGTGCTGTGTGATGTACTTGGGTTGGGGGCAGTCCAGAGGGCTCCATGTGCCGAATGGTAGGAATCCTCTCCATTGCATAAGCCCTGAGCTGTACAGACCGCCTTTTGTTTGTGGAGCTGCGTCCTGGACTGTGCTCTGCTTTGTAGGGTACTTCCCTGGTTGAGTGCAGTGTGTGGTGTGCAGGGCACCTTGGAAATGCGATGCCCTGGGATTGAGAGGGTAGAGTACATGGCTGCAGCTCTCACACACAGCCCACCTGTCAGCAGTAAGACATGTAGGGCAGGAACACATGGCGGGGGTGCTGTGGATACAAAGATCGAGAATTTATTGCTTTTTTCTTGCCTGAACAATAGATGATTCTGACCTTCACTTTCTGGTTTGTGTGTGGAAGCTGCCTGACCCGTCCACCACAGCCTCCCTGGACAACACCTGACAACTGGTTTGCCTCAGTTACTCCCAAATTCATCCTTTCCCTTGAGACTAAGTTTCTCCAACGCGCTGGATCGCAGAATCAATCTAACAGGGGAGAGGAACGCACAAAACTTCAGTGCTGCTGACATCAACGAACGTTAGCGTTGCCAATGAGCTGCCGTTTCCACCACCAACAGGAATTTTCTTCCACTTGTCGCCAATATGTAGCGGTGAGTAATCATCCACAAGATAGAAAGTGATTTCTTTAATTCCTTTTGTTTATTCAGTAACTGAACAAGTGGATAATGGGAGCGCATCAGACTGCACTCATGCGATCCCTTCAACTGTCAACGCCGTAGCAGTCTAGTGCTCAGAACGTTACACATGTCGCAGTGAACACTGACACACAACATTGCTACAACCTCACAAAGCAATGGTAAATCATACAGTATACAATATATAAACGGCCATAAGCTGTACAATATATAAGGTTACAATAATAGTGAAGGATACAACAGAGAACCACTGTAGGAAGGTAGGATCCTTCTGCATCGTTACCCATACTTTTTGCCTGGTGCTGACCTGTATTTTGACTAGTCTGACTGGGATCCTGCTAATCAGGACCACAGTCTATCTGCTTTCTCCCTAAATTGTCTTGTTGAGTACTTTGTACACTCCAGATTGGATACTGGGGTACCCTTATCAGTCCCTAGTATTTGGTACTTAGGTACCCAGGGCATAGGCACCCCAGAGGTCTCCCATGAGCTGAAGCATGCTTTTGCCACCCATGGGAGACCATGCAAAATGAAACTACTTGCCTGCTATTGCAGTCTGTGTACGTTGGTGCATGCACAACTTACTGAAGATATAGGTTTACTATATCGAAGGGTCACTGCACTTAAAACCTATAAGTCAGCCCCTGCAGTAGGCCTTTGCAATCCTGAAGGCAGGGTGCTTGGTTCTAAGTGAGAGGGTACCCCTGCACGATCAGGACACCCCTGCAGCCTATGGAGTCCATTCTTTCGGGTTGTCAGTGAAGAACAAGTTACTTACCTTCGGTAACGATGTATCTGCAAGTTAGTTAGTTAGATTCCTCACCTTAGAATATCCCCAGGCGTCAGGCTGGATCCGGAAAGATTTTTGTAGCAATACCCCTTGCCGTCTGCGGCTCCGCGTCTGTCGTTGTGTGCCGGAATGACGTCGGAGTACTTAGACGACGCCCTCGCGCGCTGACGTCAGGTCTTATACATAGCTTTCCGCGCCAGGGACGCTGAGCCATGCAAGAGACCGACACTGGTGCCAAAAAATCTAGGGCCCTGAAAGGGAGAACCTTAACCCTAGATGTCGGTTCGCAGAACGGGGAGGCTTGGTGGGTCGGTGAGGAATCTAACTAACTAATGTTTCTTACAGATACATCGTTACCGAAGGTAAGTAACTTGTTCATCTGAAAGAAACACGTTAGTTAGATTCCTCACCTTAGAATAGATACCCCAGCAATACCAACCCCGGAGGTGGGCCTGCGAACCAAGATCACACCAGAAAGTCCTGGAGAACAGAACGGCCAAAGTGGCCATCTCTCCGGACTTGGCTGTCCAGGCAATAGTGCTTGTCGAACGTGTGCAGTGAAGCCCACATCGCCGCCTGACAGATGTCCCGCAAGGGGACTCCCCGTCCCAGGGCAGTTGTCGCCACTGTGGCCCGGGTGGAATGGGCTCTCAGCCCAACAGGAGGGACCTTTTTCGCCACGGAATAGCAGAGTTTAATACACAACACGACCCATCGCGAGATGGTCCGCTTGTGCACAGCTTTACCCTTCTTCGCACCTACATATCCAACAAAAAGTTGGTCGTCCACCTGGAACTGTTTTGTGCGGTCCAAATAAAATGACAGCGCACGTTTTGGGTCCAGACGGTGGAGCCTCTCTTCATCTTTTGAAGGATGCGGAGGCGGAAAGAAGGTGGGCAGCGTGACAGATTGCCCGATGTGAAAGGGAGTCAATTCTTTAGGAAGAAAAGAAGGAAGTGTCCGGAGGACAACCTTATCCGGATGAACCGAAAGGAAGGGAGGCTTAGCTGACAGAGCCTGGAGCTCACTCACCCGCGTAGTGATAGCCACCAGGAAGGCAGTTTTCAGAGTCAGTAGACGAATGGGACAGTTGTGAAGGGGCTCAAAGGGAGCGCAAATCAGAAAAGTGAGAACAAGGTTCAAGTCCCACTGAAGCATTACGAATGGAACAGGAGGGAACATATGAGTAATGCCCTTGAGAAAACGTGAGACAACAGGGGACTTGAAAAGGGAAGGCTGATCAGGAAGCCTTAAGAAAGCAGAGATTGCAGCAAGATAACCCTTCAAGGTGCTCAGAGCAGAGCCCTGCTGGGCCAAAGAAAGAAGAAAGAGTAGAACCTCAGAAAGAGGGGCAGAAAGGGGGATCCACAGCCTTTGCTGTGCACCGTGCCACAAATTTGTTCCACCGGCAGGCGTATACCGTCTTTGTGGAGGGACGCCTGGCTGCCAGAATGACATCACAGACTTCAGGAGGCAAGTCAAATGGCATCAACTGTCGCCGCTCAATCTCCACGCATGGAGGTGGAGGCTGGACCGGTTCGGGTGGAGGACCGTCCCCTGCTGCTGCGACAGAAGGTCCTCCTGAAGAGGCAGTCGTATTGGGGGATCGATGGACATACTGAGTGGCTCGGGATACCGGTACCTTTGTGCCCAATCCGGAGCCACCAAGATGACTTGGGCCCAGTCGCGCCTGATCTTCTTCAGCACTCTGTGCAGAAGTGGTATAGGCGTACAACAGACCGCAACACCACTCGCGACGAAAAGCGTCTCCGAGCGAGTGCTGCCTTGGAAATTCCAACGTGCAGAACTGCTGACATTGCGCGTTCTCTTCGGTGGCGAATAGATCTAACCAAGGCTCTCCCCACTGCAGAAAGACACCTTGCGCCACGTCCAAGTTCAGACGCCATTCGTGATCCATCATGCACCGGCGGCTGAGTTCGTCTGCTCTGGCCTTCAGAGAGCCCGCCAGATGTTGAACCACCAGGGTGATGCCCTGATGTTCCAGCCATGTCCAAAGGCGCAGAGCCTCCTGACAAAGGGTCCACGACCCCACCCCGCCCTGTTTGCTGCAATACCACATGGCGGTGGTGTTGTCCGTGAACACCTGCACGACACTTCCCCGGACAGAGGGAAGGAAGGCTTTTAGTGCAAGTCGGATCGCCCTCAGCTCCAATAGGTTGATATGGAGCCGAGTCTCCGCCGGAGACCAGAGTTCTCTGAACTCCGCCTCTACCATATGGCCCCCCCATCCCAGGAGGGACGCATCCGTCACTACGACATGCTCCGGTTGGGGTAGGGAGAGGCATCTGCCGCTGACCCAATCGCGATTCGTGAGCCACCACTGCAGCTGGTTCACAGTGCCCTCCGAGATCAAGACATGGTCGGACAAGTTGCCTCGATGCTGGGCCCACTGAAACTTCAGGTCCCACTGCAGAGCCCGCATCCGCCACCTGGCGTGAGGTACCAACAGGATGCAGGAGGCCATGAGCCCCAGAAGCCGTAGCACCAACCTGACCGAAACCCAGGACAGAGGCCGGAAGATGGAAATCAGGGCCTGAATGTCCCGGACCCGCTGTTCCGGCGGATAGACCCGGAACTGCGCCGAATCGAGAACCGCCCCAATGAAAAGGAGCTTCTGGGAGGGACTCAGGTGCGACTTCGGCACATTGATGGAGAACCCCAGCGAGTGCAGGAGGTCGGCCGTAGTCTGGAGGTGGAAGACGACTTGCTGGGGCGAGCCCGCCTTCAACAGCCAGTCGTCGAGATAGGGGAAGACTGGAACCCCTGATCTGCGCAGATGAGCTGCGACCACCGCCATCACTTTCGTGAACACCCGAGGGGCACTGGTGAGGCCAAAGGGGCGCACGGTGAACTGAAAGTGCTCCTGACCCACCGTGAACCGCAGGTAATGCCGGTGGGCCGGCAGGACAGGGATGTGGAAATAAGCGTCCTGCAAGTCCAACGCTACCATCCAGTCTGCAGGGTCTAGGGCAGCCAGAACCTGAGCTAAAGTGAGCATCTTGAACCGGTCCTTCCGGAGGAAGGCGTTGACGCTCCTGAGGTCCAAGATCGGGCGTAGGCCCCCTTTGCCCTTCTTGGAAACCAGAAAGTAGTGGGAATAACAACCACGACCTACTTCTGGACCAGGAACGCGCTCGACGGCCTCTTTGGCCAAGAGGGCCGAAGCCTCCTATCGTAGAAGATGCAAATGATCCCCCGACATACGGTGGTTCAGCGGTGGCATGGCTGGAGGGGTCGTCTCGAAGGGGAGGGAGTAGCCCCTTTGGACGATTTGCAGCACCCACCTGTCCGACGTGATGGAGCGCCAGTGGAGCAGGTGATGGCGAACCCTGCCGCCCACTGGCGTTGAATGGGCCTGAAAGCTCGGACTAGGAAGACTTTGAGGCGGATGCTGCCGGGGTGGATGTGGACTGCCGGCACGTTGACCTCCAGTACCGCCTCGGCGGAATCCACGTCCGCAACCGCGTACAGGTTGGTTCTGCGGCCGGTGGCTGGGCGGACGTGAGGAGGCGCCCCTTCCTTGGCCATGAAAGGCGGGAGTTTGCGGTCGCGGGGCCGAAAGACCCAAGGACTTGCCCGTGGCCCGGGTGTCCTTGAACAGAGCCAGCGCACTGTCCGCCTTCTCACCAAAAAGGCGAGTGCCATCAAAGGGCATGTCCATGAGGGAACTCTGGACATCCCCCGAAAATGACGTGGACCTCAGCCAGGCGTGATGCCGAAGCGCCACCGTGGTGGAAATCGCCCGACCCAGCAAATCCGTGGTGTCAAGGCCACACCGTATGGCATGTCGCGCTGCATCTCGTCCGTCAGCAAGTGCTTGGAAGAAACGTGTTGGCCTCCTCCGGACACAGGGGCAGCACGTCCTCCACTGTATCCCACATAGAGTGGGAATAACGGTCCAAAAGGCAAGCGGTATTTAAAGACCGCAGCCCCAAACTCAGGGACGAGAACAGTTTCTTGCCAAACTGTTCCAACCTCTTGGATTCCCGATCCGGAGGAGCGGACGGGAAGAAGGATTGGGAAGTGGAGGCCTGGATAACCAGACTCTCTGGGTGGGGTGTTGGGAGAGGAAACTGGGGTCGCCCGGAGCAGGGCAGTGGCGCCGGGCAACGTTCCGGTCCACAGGAGGGACTGTGGAGGGCTTGGACCAAGTGCCCTGCAGAACGTCAATGAGGGCCTCATTAAACTGCAGCAGAGGCTCAGTGGAGCTTGCTGTCGGTTGAAGGACGACTGAAAAGGCTGCACCCTCCTCCGAGGCCACAGTCGGAGGAGAGATGAAACCAGCGTCCGGGGAGGTATCCAGACCGCTGGCATCCCCCAATTCCTCTGCCCAGTCCTGAGAAAGTTGGGCCTGAGCAGCCATAGGGTCTTCAGACCCCCTCCCAGTCGCCCTCGTCATCCGATTCCCGATAAACAGGAGGAATGATCGGAGCCGGACAGTAGATGAAGCCTTCACCAATCGGCGCCGGTAGCGGCGCCGGGCCCGGACCACGGCTAAACTGGGGAACGACGTCGTCCGGGGACGGCGTCGGGGGTGGAACAGGTGTCGGCACCGGTGGAGGAGGCGTCGTGAGGTCGACCGGCGCCGACCGAGTTCCAGGCCTGGATCCCTCGGGGACCTGCGGCGTCGGGGCCGGAGCCGTCAACGGCGCCGGAGCCGCCAGCACGCGAGGTCGCCCAGTCGAGCCTGCGGGGCCCGAAGGAGCGCCCACAGGCGTAGACGGCGGAGCCAGGCCCCTCATGGCCGAGAGGAAGGCACTGACCTCCGCCGGAGTCGCGTCAGTCCCAGGGACCGGCGGGTATGGGGACGGACGCGGCTCCTGCGGTTCCGACGGAGCCGCGGGGGTGGGACCACCCCGACCCTCAGCAGAGTCGCGCGACCTGCAAGGGGAGTCCGAAGAGCGATGTCGTCTCCTGGACTTCTTGGAGTGCTTCGACTTACCCGAAGACCCCGACGAGCGATGACGATGGCTGCGGAGCCGAGTGCCGAAGCTCGAGAAGCTTACGGGACCGCTCCCGCCTAGCTTTCGACGTCAAGGCCTGGCAATCGAGGCACGACTCCGCGTCATGGTCGGCCCCCAGGCAATAAAGGCACCGGCGATGGTGATCCATCACCAGGGGATGACAGGCGTCACAGGCTTTGAAACCAGGCATCCTACCGGCACCAGAGTCGAGTCCATAGACCAAAAAATTTAAAAAAGTCAGTCAAAAAATGACTAGGGGTAAGCTCTTCCCGGATCAGCGCTTACTGGCGCGGAAAAAAGAAGAACTGACGTCAGCGCGTGAGGGAGGCATCTAAGTACTCCGACGACGTCATTCCGGCGCACGACGCCGACAACGGACGCGGAGCCGTAGACGACGCCGAGCGACGCGCAAGGGGTATTGCTACAAAAATCTTTCCGGATCCAGCCTGACGCCTGGGGATATTCTAAGGTGAGGAATCTAACTAACGTGTTTCTTTCAGATGCAGCCATATACCATATAGAGAGGTACTACGTAATTACGCGATGACCATCTCGAAAACGGCTGCAACGAATCCTATCATGTCTGGTATCAAACATGTTGGAATCATTCCCGTGGGAGGTATGATTCCAAGCACTGGGAGAGCACTCAGTTAGGCTCTCAGTGTAGATCTGGACAGCTCAAATGGTTGGTGCCGAACGGAGACACAAATTCTGCCCTCCTGTTGCTGAGCCTAGCTCGAGCTGAGGACGGTAGAACAATAGGCATCCTGTCACAGGGAGGTGTCACCACCTCCCAGACAGGATTTAGTGTATTTGGGCTGGGTGGGTGCCCTTGCCAGTAAGTCTGCAAGAGGAGCACATTTGGTGTCCCTGTGCATAGTCCAGTTCAAACCAGTCCTGGGAGCCGTTGGCTCCCGCTCTGGCGCGAAACTAGACAAAGGAGTAACGTCCCCACTGCCAGACCCTCCTCTGGGAGCGTTCCCTGCATCATCCCAACCCTTTCCCTAGGGTAATTAAGGGCTTATCTGGGTGTAGGTCCCTAGATTCATTGTGGGATAAGATTCAGATCAGACACCACTGCACTTCTACAGTCTGGGCACTCTGGACTTCACTGGGCTTCGTTTCGGCCTGACTTCGTCTCTCTTCCAGTCTGCTGCATCGTCTGTGCCAGTGCATAATACAGGAACCTTCCAAGGCCTGTAAAGCATCAAAGACACCTGAAGAAATCTGTATTAGAGTGAAGGAGTCACTCCCCTGCATTTGCAGGCACCACAACTAAGTCGACCGGTCTGCAGATTCTGAGCTCCTCCAGACTCCATGGGCTCTGCAACACAGGTGGTGGTTTTCCACAGCTCCCGAGGCCTGCCCAGCCTTCTCGCCAAGTTTGAAGCCAGTAGCCCTTGTGGGGGTTGCAATAACCGAACCCCTGTGCACCGCGTCCAACTTGCAGTTGCAAAGGCTTGTTGGCTTCCTTCCAAGAAGATCTTCAGGCTTCATGTAGCATCATCCTCGAGCATCTCCTGTGAGCAGAATCTTCAGCCACACCCCATCATGTGCATCGTGGTCTGCATCTTTTGGTGAGCTGCTTGATGTCCTCTCGCGACTCCAGTGCCTCTAGCCTGTGGGTCCATTTGAGGGTCAAACTTGTTTCTTGTGGGCTCCCCTGATTGCTCAGGGCCTGCCCTGGCTCCCCTGCTTTGGGGAGACCCTTGGACCTTGCTGGTCCCAACGTTGCTCTGGGTCCTGGTCTTCCTCATGTCGCCTGGTCCTCACAGCTGCAGAGTCAAGGTCACCTTCCCTGAAGCACCAGACATCGGAGAGCATTCATCTTGCAAGTCTCCTGGCCACGCCCGAGTGACAGACTCTATCCCCTCTGCTTTCAGGTACTCCTCTTCAAGAATCCACGTTTGGATTACCACAGACACTTTCTCCTCTTCCAGAAGGAGCAGCACTTTCCTGAAGTCCTCCATTGGGTTCGACAGCAGTTTCCGACACCACTTCACACATATGCACCTGGCTTCCTGGTGTAGGTAACGTGGGTACTAGGGTATCACAGGTGGGGTGGCTCTCCAACCTTCTGTCTTCCAAGGGGTTTTCCCAGGGTCCACCGGGAAGGGTCCTTAATATTTGAAAATCTAACAGCGACTTGCACGTAGACTTGTAAGGAGCACGCAGCCGTATTCACATACTGCACATGCTCTCCGTGGGGTCCCAATCGACTTACCTTGGGTGGTTCCGGGGGTCCCCGGCAATTATACCATCTCTCGACATCCTCCTGACTCGAGTCGTGGTTCTTATACCACTTTCTTAGCATATGGTTTGGTACCCCTCTGGGGCCATTGTGTATTTCGTGCTATTTACTGTGTTTCCTTGCTAACTTATTGTGTTTATCTCGTTGTGAGAAATACTTGAACTAAATTTTGAGAGTATTCTATAATAAATACATATTTATATAAATACATTTGGGGGGGGGGGGTTCTCTTTCACCTAATCCATACTATTGCATTCTGGTAAAAACAAGCTGCTTTACACTTCTACTGGACCAAGCCTAAAGGCTGCTCTCCACAGCTATCACTTGGAGAGCTTCTAAGGTTGTCTACGACCTCCAAAATCACCAGAAGGGTTGTCTGGACTGGTGCAAGGTGCCCACTTAAATTAGTGGACAGCATATACCAGGCCAGCTTGTCACAACCACCGAATCCTCCGCCATGTCAGCAGCCACTTGATTCCCTCCGATGCCATGATGTAGTGCGTGGGCCAGTGCCATGTGGTATGTGGAAAAGTTTAGAAATCATTGGGAACAGTTGTTGCCGCCATTTTTGTAACAGGATCTTCTGACACAATGACCCAAGTAGAAAGAAGAAGGCACTGCTGCTGCATGGGGCCTCAGTCTGGCACTTTGCCTTCTGTTACTGCACATGTTTTTTGGGGACTACTTCTTTTATTTTCTGCAAACACGGGGCCCGGGGTGAAGCTACGACAGAGCCCTGCAAACAAATATGCACAGACGGGACCGAGGGTGAAACTAGAGTGGAGAATATGTATGTGTAAGCAGGGATTCGTCCTAGCTTCACCTGCGGCCCCCTCTATGCATGTTTATGTACGCAGGTCCTAGTTTCACACATGTCCCCCGTAAAGTTTATTTCTTGCAGAGCGTGTTGTCTGGCACACAGTTGTGTCTGAATTAGTGACTACATCTGGTAAGGGGGCAGGATTTCAGGTGGGAAGTGGTCGCTATATGGTTATATCAAGGACACTTGTTTGTGGCGTGAAGTTGTTCTCTGCGGGTTCTAGGGTGCACACAATCTTAAACAACTTCCTGTATGGCGGTGAGCAGAGGAGTTGCACTTATTAATTATTGGGATTCTGATAAGCAGGAATATAAAAGATGTACACATCAACCTATGGGAAGAACATTGTGCTATGTGTGTGCAATGTACGCTGTGGTACACGCATTTATCTACAGGAAGTTAACTGTTCATTCAGATATATGCACGTACATTAAAATGTGCACTGTATGAAAGCTCAGATATGAATATTTACGAGATGCAAGAGGTGCACCTTGCATATTCGCAGACAATTTTACACAATTGTAAACATGCACACTTGGGCTACACTCCGTTGATGCGCAGATATAGACATATGTACACAACAAACTACAGTGCGTTTATTCATGAATATGCACACATATGTAATATACACTGTGTGTACGTATGGGGTGAATATAGTGCACATGCACATACTTACAGAGAGGTTATAATGGGTAAGTGTGCAATGGTCCTACTAGAACCCATTAAGCCTGACTGGTTTGTGAAAGCCAGTTTGTGGTACACCACTTTTAGACTTACCAGTGATTACGGCGCACGCTGGTGCAACCTTGAAGTTTACTGTAGGCAAAAATTAGTACATACAAAACAAAGTGCACCTCATGCTACAGGTACATTGTCGACGTTCAGGTGCATGCACATGTACCCCAGGCTGTCCCTTCTGTGGAATACATTTGAAATGAAATGAATGAAATGAAATGAAACGTAGATTTATAAAGCGCGCATTGCTGCCCTGAGGCGTCCAAGCGCTCAAAACTACATTAACAAATACAGTATCTGAATAAAAAATGCCTGCATCCCTATCTATCCAATATGCCACATAATTCCAGAATCCCACTACACAAATTCACTCTACACAATTCCACAACTAACATTCCAATTCAACCCACATATTTCTACTCCACACCACATACATCTACTCTACTACAAATTAAAATACATTGGCAAAAGACATTGTCATTTACAACCCCAATAGCTCTATCTCTAACAAATGCGAGACCTATTGACATTACCAATGCTCGTCATTACTTACCTCCATCGAGGCTCCTCGAGATACGTTTGCTAGAGGTGCGCTCAAAGTAGGGGGCAGGCCTGTCTATCATGGTACTAGCCTGCTGCGTCTCTGCCTGAGTGCGGCCACTGTAGCGGAACTTGGAACCCAAAGTTAGGAACTTGGCTTTCGGAGGTTTATCAGGTGACTTGAGCCTGTGACAATGACAGACACCAGCGAAGAGGTAAAATGTTGCAATATAAGCAAGCAGAACATCAATCAGAGTATCAGTAACAAGGTACATAACATTGACATCTTCAACTTGGTAACGACCTTTAGAAGAGTAATTCCTTTTCCACCCTTGCGCATAATAACATGATTAAATCTTTTATTAAAGTCAAATCAAATGGTTTGATTCTTCGCTCAGAATCGTGTCTCTTCCAATGTCTTCTTGCCCGTAAGTCATAGAAAACATACAGTGACAAAGTCAACAGGGCTGCACGCTCGAGTCAAGTGCCTTTCATTTTGGGGAAGGTTAGGGTTCTGAAGTTGTTCGTCCTTAACCTCTTCTATGCCCATGACGAGATAGTCTCATCATGGAGCGCGGTTGCGCTGTGCCCATGACGAGACTATCTCGTCATGGACCCCGCCCGCTAATGCAATGCCCGGCACAGGAGGGGGAAAGGGCGGGGCACTCAAGGGGTTAAAGGCTCGTGTTTTCTGGATGCCTTCCATGCGAAATATTTTTCTATTTACACGGGAGGGTCATAAATAAGTGACCCTTCCAGTGACTGTGACACAAAAATAACCCAGCCGATTAGCCATATAGAACAGTCCCATATTAGAGAAAAGAAAGGTTCAATAGGTGTTCACATTTTTTAACAAATTCCTTTAAAGTTGCAAAATGTTCACAAGCTGTAATAATTAATAAAAATGCATTATAAAGTTACATTTTTTTAAATAATTCAATTAACGTCCTATTATTTTCCTTCTGCTACTGTATCAATAAAATAAGTATACAAAACAGTGATGGTCAGAATGCTTGAATTAATCTCAGCCACTGGTAATCACTAGGGCTGCATTTCAATCCATGGTTATTTTGAACACCATGCCACCTCAGTTTTTGCACTCAGCTATATGCAAATCAGTCTGGACCCTACTCCAATAGGAAGAGTCCAGCCAGAACTGACAAGGCAGGTCCTCCTTGAACCAGAACACAAGCAACCCAGGACTGGTTGAACCAGAACACAAGCAACCCAGGACTGATTTCGCCCTAATTTAGAGCTCATCATTCTGGTACAGCTTCGTTCCAGGGACAGTTTGCACAAGACCCACATCTGGGTATACACTTCCCACTTAGGGCGACATAATAAGTATACAAAACAGTGGTGGATAGGTTGCTTGAATTCATCTCAGCGACTGGTAATCTCTGGGGGCCACATTCCAATCCATCGTTATTTTGCACACCATGCCACCTGAGTTTGGACCCAGCTATATGCAAATCAGTCTTGATCTAGGGAGAAACAAGTCCTGGGTTGCTTGTGTTCCAGGTCAGGAAGGACCTGCCTTGGCAGTTCGGGCTTGACTGTTCCGACTTGAGCAGGGTTGAGATTGATGTGCATATAGCTGGGTCCAAACTGTGGTAACATGGTGTGCAAAATAAGAGTTGATTGTGTTTGAGCCGAGTAATTACCAGTGGCTGAGATTAATTCAGGAATTCCATCTCTCACTTTTTCGTATACTTTGGTGGATCAATAAAAGGCATCAGTCCTATAGCCAACAAATTCGATTTTTAGACCACCAAGATAACAGAACACGTTTAAATTGTAATTTACCTGTTATTACGTATTTTCTAAAAACAATTATTACATGACAACTATTTTATCAAATTATACCCACTCACATGCGTCATAATGCAATATTTGAGATAGAAATGAGAGCAGATTAATTGACTGCTGTTATTTGGAGAACACGTGATGACGAGGAGGTGTTTTACTGATACATTTCAGCAACACTTCTGCTTTCCGATCATTAAGTTTCGAATTCAGAAAAAGCAAGAACACAGGATGTCTAAAAAGATTTCGGAGGAGTAGCAAGTTATCATTATTAGGAGTACACAGGCTGCTTGCTCAACATATGCATTTACTTTTCTCCCTGGACACAGTATGTAGAGCAAGGGAACAAAACATTATCAAAGGGTCTAAATGAACCTCCATTGTTTTTGGGCTTCTAAAATTCTTTTATCTTATTAGTCTATCACAATGTCGTTATTGGCTCAAAGTGCCTATTAACTGATCATACAAGTTCCTGATTTTTCGATTATCCCATCGCCAAACAATGTTTATCAACTCAATGTTAAGGTAGGTATTTAGAAGCAATAAGTGCTGAATATTTTAGGCAAAAATATCAGGTGGTAATGGTAGCTAGAACTACCTTCAAATTTCAGTCAAAAAATAAAAGTACAAATGGGAAACTGAGAAATAATGTTGATGCATTAATCCTGAGTGTAAGAAAAAAAAGCAAATCTTTAAAAAAACAAAAAGGCATGCTCACAAACTCTACGCTATGAGTCCACAAAAAGAAGAAAAATAGAAGAAAAAAACCAAAGGAGGTAAAATTGCTGAATACATTTGGTCCAAGAAGCAATTGTATATTTGTAATACCTACACATATATGTTGGATGTAGACAGTGCATCAAAACATATTGCATTTGTTAAGGCTTACAGCAGAACCTAAGAATTTGCAATTCAGGAAAATTGAACCTACTGTATTTCTTCCTGTTAAAGACCCACATATAAAACATGTCTGTCCTTCATGCAATGCAAGTATACTGATGCTGGACAATCCTGATGATTTGTGAACACATCAGAAACCACTGTATTGATGAATCACAATGCCATCCCGTAAATGTTACATTTGTAAATGTTGCCTTTAGATCCAGATGATTTTAAAATTGAAGCTCCTAATCAACTGAATACTCTAACAACACTGGATGGCTACTTATAAATGGTCATTTTAGTAGTAGGGTTCAATTTAGCAATTTTCATTGCATGTTGGTGTCGCATATATTGCATCTGAGTGGCCAATAAATAAAAAACTTGAGCAAAGGGATTTAAAGCTGCGAGCGAAAATATAATTGAATTATCAAGCCTGTGGACATATTAAAATAGACTGTGCTACTAAAATTTAGAAGTGTTTATAGCAACTGTAAAAATTAATCTCACGCTATCATGACCAGCATCCCATCTCGCTAGTTGATTAGATCACCATTAGTGGTGACTCTCTGCACACCCACAGCCAGGACACAATCAGACTGCCAAAAACAGAAAGATCTAAGCAGCAGGTGCCTACAATCTACACCCAGAATCCAGAATGCACATTTGCACGAATATTTCTACAAATGCGACATACACCTTACTTAGGCCAAAAATTACTTGATTTTAGAGAGGAATATAGAGCCCATGGCCGTGGACAACAGGAGCAGATTGATGAGGGCAGTTTATTGAGTAGTTAAGAGCACATTTACAGGGGAGTTTCATGGCATTAGGCGAAAGATCGAACAAGACTTTGACAATCATCCTATCTCCCTACCCCGACTGCATCAAAGAGAATAACCAAGTATTTTGTGCCCTTCCTAAACTTCAACAAAGATGAACCAAAGAAAGGCAGGGTGTTTCAAAGTTTTGCTCCAACGACAGAGAAGTAACAGCCATGTATCAATTCTTGCTGTCCTTGAGGCTGGAACCTCCATATTCGCAGATCTAAGAGTTTTACCAGGGACTTGCCAGTTAAAAGTTGGCTCAGAGCTGCACATGCTGCAATAAGATGATTAAACTCAATGCAGTTGTAGGCATGGGTTTTACAGCACAGTTGTCGAACAGACCTATTGCTTACAATAAGTAGAGTGGGATTTGGGTCCGCCCCTTTCAACAACAAGCTTTCTTACACCAGACTCTTTCAGCCACTCCCTTGAGAGTTTGTCAATTACAATGTGGCTCAGCCCAGTGGAGTAGTCATCTGTCCCCAGATGCTATTGGCTAGCTGAGTACATCATTCCATCCCCACAGCAGGGCTTGCATTGAACTGCAAGAAGGACTACTTTACAATTATACCCCTTTCTCTCTCCACTCCTACTGGCTCCCCCCTTTGTTTCTCACTCTGATGTGCTAAGATTTTAGCTTTAGTACATTAAACCCATACCTACTAACTTTACCAAATGGTTGTTCTTTATAGAAACTAATGCATGGACTTAACAGCATTAGAGATGTGGTCTCATTTATTTTGTCACAGCAGTGGTTGAGCTAAGGCACTCTGAACCCTAAGGAAGACGTACTTTGTTGTTTAGCAGAAACAAAAAAAATTGCATGGGATGAGATTGCAAATGTGACATTACATGAAGTGATGGAGTTTTGTCATAAATTTTAACCCAGCAATTAAAGTATCCCCCAGCCACCAGCAGGCAAAATGGGCATAAACAGAGCAGAACATGTGTTTTTGGAAGTTTCTAGATCTCCGAATTGCCACACAGGGTCAAACTCGACTCTCACCATTTCAACCAGACATTAAACCAAACTGAAAAGAATAGTTCTCTCTGATGCCAATGCTACACTGGTTTAAATGATCAAATATACAACGAACTGTAATCATACACATGATTGTTTTAAACAGGTTCTTTCACCATATCAAACTTATTAGAGAGGGGACTAAAAACATTAGCTGGTTCTCTCTCTGTCCGACATTAATGCTGTGAGACTGAGTTGCGGTAATGAACAAACTTTGTTCTCCAACAGTAAACAAAGAAGCACTGATAAATGGATTATGTTTAGCCTATGGGATTGATAATATGTTTTTTTTGTGTGGCAAGCACATGAACCAATGAAAAGCAAGGGCCTTTTAAAATTTATATTAAATACAATAGATTTCACAAACACAGCACAAGCTCTGCACAGGCGGAACCTAAAATCAGGGTTGACCTAATATGCAACGGTGCAATCACTTTGACACTCTAAGATGTCATTGTGTGTCCTGACAAGCAGGCTTGTCATAATTTTAAAAGTCATTTGTTTGCATAATTTACATGATGGATCTTTTGGTGGTTCAGATTATGCTGTGGTTCTTGGGGCCAAGCTGGACCATTGACTCAGCTTCTCATTTATTTTTTTATTTTTTTTTAAAACCTTTATTAACCGCAGTTGCGTCATTTTACAATGTACATTCACTAACTAAAGTGTCGGGTCAGCGAGACAAAGACACACATGTCCAGATGGTGAGACACAGCCATTCAGCCGGCAACCCGGAGGTCCGGCGGCGGTATACAGGTGAACATTTGTATAGAGATCAGATGCGTACATTGTGTAAAAGTGGGTCTATGGTGCTTTTCTGTGTTTTGTCGTGGTGCATCTGAAGCGCATTACCTGCAATAGAGGATGGCGCTGTGTTTCAGCCCACGTTGCGGCGCTTTCGGTAGACACCCAGGCCCGTAGGGGGAGTCGCACAAGGCACCGAGTTTGCCCCCAAGTGCCAGGGTCTCCGGGCAGCGGAGCACTGGTGTCCTGTTCATGGTGTAGGCTGGAGCGCGACAAGGAGGGTGCAGTATAGCTCACAAAGACATGCAGGTCAGCGCGTATATCCGACGAGCCCAGTGTGCAGCTTCGCAGTTCAGCTCCATATGCGCGGTACGTGGCGCGCTATCGTCCCCCCAGCGAAGTGCTCCCCAAGCCGCCGAGTGCCCGAGTATGTCTGGTATGCAACGCTGTGCGCTTCGAGCGGGAGCGTTCCGTGTGGTCCGGGCGTAGCCGCCTCCTGTGCGTAGTGCGCGCCATCGCTGCCTCATCAGTATTATTCAGGGCACGCTAGGTAGGGCAGCGCCGCGGGGGCGCCGGATAACACTTCCAACAATTGGTTTCTGTGGTTGGATAGGGATTCGGTCAGGGAGCGGAACCAACAACTAAACTGCTCCCTGTGTGTGTAGTGCGATGGGAGGGATCAGGGTTAGGGTCGTAAACTCGGGTGGGGTCCAGAGTAAAGGGGGAGGAGGGAGGGGGGAGGAGGAGATCAGTCTGCGCTAGTGTAGGAGGGGACAGCAGCTGCCAAGTGGGGCACTGCTGGGCCACAGGAAAGGCGCGTTAAGCAGCAGGCCGGAGGGGGGAGAGAAGGCTGTCAGAAAGGCCGGGAGTCCACCGCGTCTGCGTCCGCAGCTTTCCCCCTTTTTTTTTTTCCCCCGTACGGATAAGGCATCCCTCTGTGACTAGGAGGGAGCTTCCGAGTAGGGTGGAATGATCATATCTTCCCGTTTGAGCCCGTATCTGGGTACTGTGCGCGCTGCTTCAGACTGCGGCAGCAGCAATCTCCGCGATTGACTCAGCTTCTCATATGAATTGGTGGCTTGCTGACATCTGGGTGAGTGCAAATTGTGGACCTTGCTGTCACAGTTATGACAAACAAGACTGAAAAGAGGAGGACGCTGCTGATCACACCCAGATTTTTGGCTGAATTGGCTGGTGGGAGATGCTTCAAACTCACTTGCCCACGAATCAGGAGACCAAACTCATGAGAGATTTTTTATTCCCCCTTCATTTTGCCTCTATTCAGTTTAAGGCAGTTATGCCTGATCCGGTCACGGCTCACACGCACTTCCAAAAGTTTGTTTTTATAATTTCAAATGTTGTTGGAGATGGACACCAAAATATAGTGTTAAGAAACCATACTAAATCCAAAGGATCATACCAGGGATGCCAATAAACGTGACTAATTGGTTTATAGTGTAGGGATTAATAATCAGCTCTCAGGGGCACAACATCGCAAGAAAAAAAAGAGTGGATTCATAAGACAGCAAGGAAACTACTGGGACTCTATCTCAAAGAAATTAAGGTATCCATAACAATGCTTTCTTGCATATACCAAAATGCAGAAGTCATAATAAGAAGACACTGTATAATACCATGCCGAATGTCAACAATAAATAAAATGACTTAACCCCTTCAGTGCCCATGACGAGATAGTCTCGTCATGGAGCGCGGTTGCGCTGTGCCCATGACGAGACTATCTCGTCATGAACCCCGCCCGCTAATGAAACGCCCGGCACAGGGCGGGGCACTCAAGGGGTTAAGCGGCCCTGCCACCCAGGTCCAGAATCCTTCTCAAGTCCTCAGTTACAGCAAGTAGCAAAGATTCTGTGTTATCATCTGGTCTATACCCTGAAGATTAAGGACCGAGAAGAGTTGTGTTCCAGTTGAGAATTAACAGTTCTTTCAATAATTTTGATGGAAACAAGGTAAAATTGGCATACACAATCAGAACATTCCATTGTCTAAAACTGGGTTACTTTATTACATTTAAAAAGTACTAACTTTAGATTGGTTGCAGATAGAGATGTGCTGTTTACCCTCAAATGAATAGCCATTCAAAATCCTTTCCAAGGGTGAAGTCAGATTTGAAGATACCATTTTGAAAATGACACTTTTAGAGGGTCTTGAATGCTTTAAACACAGTCATGTTATAGATCGCCTGCTTACAATGAGGGGAAAACAGGTTGATTTGGCTAGGTAAGACTGTAGAAAAAGGTCTTAACCAATTTGTGGAATTGCAGACATTAGACACTATTTAATGTTCCCTATATGTGGATTTTTATATTGATTTTGTGTGTAGATGGAGTCCATATTTGATCTTGCTCCTACATACACTCTGCTATATTTATACTCATTGGGAGATGCAACGTCTTACTTTAAATTACTTGCTGAATATGTGGATTGTTAGGTTTATTCACATGCTGGCTATTGAAAGATATAATGGTTTGATTGATTTTCTAGAAGTTATTGGAGTGATTTCTTGATAACATGCCAGAATCAGAGCATCCCGGATAGCTTATGAGTCCTCTTTGTACATCGATCTTTAATGAGCAGATCGATTAACATGGATTGCTTAGCTCCATTACCTATTAGAAGATGGATACCATTTTCAGTAGCTGTGCTTCAAGAAATTTCAGTTGCATTTATATTACACTAAACCATCAGGCAGGGCAGCTGTGTATATTTCTTTCAGTCTGCCATCAATTTTCAAATATTGCCAGAAGGATGGATGGATGCTCAGTTTTAATGTGTCTTATTATATTTTAAGATGGCCACTGTTGGTGTGAGGTTGTTTGAATCATGCTGTAAATATAGAGATACGATGCGGTACTACGAGCGTTGTAATACTCTACATGTCATGGCCGCAATTACATCGGTTTATGGGGTACTTATTTTAAGTCATTTAAGTTTGAAACCGATATCTCAGTACTAGTGAAAGACTGAATGTAGGCTTTTGACGATATACCGTTACACTGGAGCAGTTACTCCAAGATGGCCACCATTTTGAGCCTGACTTCCCACGTGATTTAGGCTCCGTGTTTCTAAAGCGGAAGTTCACATTAAGTTGTGGTGTGTTACCATGTCAATTACATGACCAAGACTTTTGAGTCAGCGTGTGTTAATTGTATATCCTGCCTTGATCAGACATTTTAGTCGGCCTGTCTTTTCGGAATGCTAGTAAGTATACCTGTTGGTTGATTACTTATTTGCTGATTTTGTTTGTGTCATGACCCATACTAGTTGAGGACTAATGGTTTTGAGTTGTAATTTTAGAGATGATTCAAATTCAGTTGCTCTCTGGTTTGCCCTTGCATGCGGTATTTTATTTTCTGTAGTAAGTCTGTAGTAATAAGCTTAAATGTGCATTTTATTTCCACAGTAATACTCAGACTTAAGTTGGTTACTTGGAATTGATGCTCAAGGAGCAAGGTATGTTCTAATGACGGTTAATGATTGGTTGAAAGGCTGTTTACACTTGAGGTGTCGGCAATTGGGGTGACATGATAGGTTTCTTTGGAGCACTTTTGGCACCAGGTTTCATTGGTTGAAAGTTTCTGTTCACTTGAGTTGCTCACACTTGAGGTGTCTGCACTCGGGGTGATACAATATGTTTCTTCAGAGCACGTTTGGTGGCAGATTAAATAGAGCAATTCTTGTGGTCTGGTTATTTTTGTAATCTTTGTAATTTTGATAGTTTGGCTAGTTAACACTGGAGTGTTGACACCGGTGTTTGCTTTGTTGTAAGCAGGTGATTTTGAGTGTCACTGGATGTATTGATTAGTCTGTTTATGTTGGTATTCATAGGAGTGATTCGCTTAAAACGCTGAGTCCCGAAGATGGTCTCATGGCTGTATGTTCTTTGTCATCTCCGCTTTCTCTCTTTGTCACTGCTTTTCCAGCTTTCTCTTCCTCCTTCTTTACCCCTTTTGTGTTTATCTCTCTTTTGTTCTTGGTCAAAGTCTGATGAGGAAAATAAGTGCCAGTGGGCCCCACTTGCAACCACCAGCTCAAATTAAGCACTGGCAAGGTAGCAGATGCATCTCATTAATTGTTTCTGACGCTACACTGCTTCATGAGGAATTTGGTTCTTGGTGATGTAATTTACATTCTCTTTGCTGTTTTTGGCATAAAAAAGACAGATTTGCATATTGTAAAACCTTTTGTGTTATGATAACATTCTGGTTCTGGTTACAAGGGAGCTATTTAATCCACTACCAGTTTATCTCGGAAACTGTTTATCCAAAGTTCATTGACTGGTACAGTGTTTTAGCAGAACTGGAAAATGTTAATCTTTCAAGAATGGAGTGGAAGGGAAGCTAGGGCTAGACGTAACAGTAGGACTACGTTGCCTAAAACCCAAGATAAAATCTTCAATTTGATCCCTGCTTGGAATGATATAAATTTTGAGCTGCAGAAAAAGAAATGATTTAAAAGGAAAAAAGAGAATAAAATAAGACAAACAAACTTTCAAAAGAGGGCAATGTTTTCTGCATTTACCTGAAGAACGTGTGATGTTCCACGCACACCTTCCACAACCTCTTTGCGGCTCGATGGTTTGGGAGTTTAAACCCAATGGTGCTTTCAAACTGATCGTGCTGCATGAAAAGCGACAATTTATACTGCTGTAAAATACAGGTTTAGAATACACATGCACACAGAAGAATTTCACTACTTTTCCAAGCATCCACAATGCTGGAGAATACAAAAATAAGTTTCTAAATACACTCAGATTTTGGCAAGGACTTTAAGTGTCACTTCATCTACATTTTCAATCAATGAAAGTTTCGAATAGAAGAAAAAGTTCATGCGAAATATAAAAAGTCTATCGCAATAGCACAATTTAATTCTTCAACAGGAATTTACAGACAAACATCATTGATGTGAACATACTTTATTCAATAGTATAATGTGGGTTCTCAAGTACCATACATTTTTTCAAAGGGACACATGAAAGGATTTGCTTTATCTGATTTCTGATAGTCATTTATTTTTTATGTTTAGTGTACGGCAGAAGAAAGGGTGTATAATCAAATAGCTGCCTGTGGTTATGAGACACAAGGTCTTGACAATCCGTAGGCTAGATAAAATCTTTAGCAGATAAGGCATTACCAAAGGTAAGTAACTTGCTCATCTGACAGAGCCTTCTAGCCCCAGATTCCTTACATTAGAATAGATACTCAAGCAATACCTCCCCAGAAGTGGGTCTGCGAAACAATTTCACACCAAAACAACTTGCAGGACCAAAGAGGCAAAATGCCCATCTCGACTGACCCGATGAACAAGTTACTTACCTCCGGTAACGATATATCTGTAAGAAACACTAGTTAGTTAGATTCCTTAACTTAGAATATCCCCAGGCGTCAGGCTGGATCCGGAAAGATTTTTCGTCCGGAATACCCTTGCGCGTCGCTAGGCGTTATCTGCGGCTCCGCGTCCGTCGTCGGCGTGATCGCCGGGATGACGTCGTCTGAGTACTTAGACGCCGCCCTCGCACGCTGACATCAGTTCTTGAACATAGCTTTCCGCGCCAGGAACGCAGAGCCATGCAAGAGACCGACACTAGTGCCAAGAATCTAGGGCCCTGAAAGGGATGACCGTAACCCTAGAGATCGGTTCGCAGAACGGGGAGGATGGGTGGGGCGGTGAGGAATCTAACTAATGTTTCTTACAGATATATCGTTACCGAATGTGAGCAACTTGTTCATCTGAAAGAAACACGTTAGTTAGATTCCTCACCTTAGAATAGATACCCCAGCAATTCGACCCCCGGAGGTGGGTCTGCGAACCAAGATCACACCAGGAAGTCCTGGAGAACGGAACGGCCAAAGAAGCAGTCTCTCCGGACTTGGCTGTCTAGGCAATAATGTTTGGCAAACGTGTGCAGCAAGGCCCACGTTGCTGCCTGACAAATGTCCTGCAAGGGTTCTCCCCGGCCCAGGGCAGTGGTCGCCGCTGTGGCCCGAGTGGAATGGGCCCTCAGCCCCACAGGAGGTTCCTTTTGAAGCTAAGGAATAACAGGCCTTGATACACAAAACGACCCACCGAGAGATGGTTTGCTTGTGCACCGTCCGCCCCTTCTCAGCGCCCACGTAGCCAACAAAGAGTTGGTCGTCCACTCAGAACAGTTGGGTGCGGTCCAGATAGAAGGACAGCGCCGGTTTTGGGTCCAGACGGCGGAGCCTCTCTTCCTCTTTCGAGGGATGCGGAGGCGGAAAGAAGGTGGGCAGTGTAACAGACTGGCCGATATGAAAGGCAGTTACCACCTTAGGGAGAAAGGAAGGATGAGTCCTGAGAACAACTTTGTCCAGATGGACAGAAAGGAAAGGAGGCTTAGAAGATAGAGCCTGGAGCTCACTCACCCTTCTAGCAGAGGTGATGGCAACCAGGAAAGCAGTCTTTAGAGTCAGAAGACAAAGGGGACAATTATGAAGTGACTCAAAGGGAGCGCACATCAGATAGGTCAACACTAGATTCAAATCCCACTGAGGCATTACGAAAGGGACAGGAGGAAACATGTGAGTAATGCCCTTAAAGAATCGAGAAACAACAGGGGATTTAAAAAGAGAAGGCTGATCAGGAAGCCGTAAGAAAGCAGAAATAGCCGAAAGGTATTCCTTGAGGGTGCCCAGAGCAGAGCCCTGCTGGGCCAGGGAAAGAAAAAAAAGAGGAGAACTTTGCTGTGCACCATGCTACAAATTTGTTCCACCTGCAGACGTATACCGATTTTGTGGAGGGACGCCTGGCTGCCAGAATAACATTACAGACTTCAGGAGGCAAGTCAAATGGCATCAACTGTCGCGGCTCAATCTCCACGCATTGAGGTGGAGGCTGGGCAGGTTCGGGTGGAGGACTGTCCCCTGCTGCTGCAACAGAAGGTCCTCCTGAAGAGGCAGCCGATCGATAGACTGAGTAGCTCGGGATACCAGTATCTTCGTGCCCAATCCGGAGCCACCAGGATGACTTGGGCCCGGTCGCGCCTGATCTTCTTCAGCACGCTGGGCAGAAGTGGTATAGGCGGAAAGGCGTACAACAGACCGCAACTCCATTCGCCACGAAAAGCGTCTCCGAGCGAGTGCCGCCTTGGAAACTCCAACGAGCAGAACTGCTGACATTGCGCGTTCTCTTCGGTGGTGAATAGATCTTACCAAGGCTCTCTCCACTGCCGAAAGAGGCCTTGCGCCACGTCCGAGTTCAGACGCCATTCGTGATCCATCATGCACCGGCGGCTGAGTTCGTCTGCCCTGGCGTTCAGAGAGCCCGCCAGGTGTTGAACCACCAGGGTGATGCCCTGATGTTCCAGCCATGTCCAGATGCCCAGAGCCTCCTGACAAAGGGTCCACGACCCCACCCCGCCCTGTTTGTTCAAATACCACATGGAGGTGGTGTTGTCCGTGAACACCTGCACTACACTTCCCCGAACAGAGGGAAGGAATGCCTTCAGTGCAAGCCGGATCGCCCGCAGCTCCAATAGGTTGAAATGGAGCCGGGACTCCACCGGAGACCAGAGGTCTCTGATCTCCGCCTCTCCCATGTGGCCCCCCCATCCCAGGAGGGACGCATCAGTCACTACTGTGTGCTCCGGTTGGGAAAGGGAGAGGGATCTGCCACTGACCCAATCGCGGTCCGTGAGCCACCACTGCAACTGTCGTGCAGTGCCCTCTGAGATCAAGACATGGTCTGACAGGTTGCCCCGATGCTGGGCCCACTGAAACTTCAGGTCCCACTGCATAGCCCTTATCCGCCACCTGGCGTGATGTACCAGCAGGATGCAGGAGGTCATCAGACCCAGAAGCCGCAGCACCAACCTGACCGAAACCCGGGATAAAGGCCGAAAGATCGGAATCAGAGCCTGAATATCCCGAACCCGCTGTTCCGGAGGATAGACCCGGAACTGCACCAAGTCCAGAACTGCTCCGATGAAGAGGAGCTTCTGGGAGGGACTCAGATGCGACTTCGGCACATTGATGGAAAACCCCAGCAAATGCAGGAGGTCGACCGTAGTCTGGAGGTGGGAGACGACTGCCTGGGGCCAGCCCGCCTTCAACAACCAGTCGTTGAGATAGGGGAAGACTGGAACCCCTAATCTGAGCAGGTGAGCTGCGACCACCTCCATCACTTTCGTGAACACCCGAGGCGCACTGGTGAGGCTGAAGGGGAGCACGGTAAACTGAAAGTGCTTGTGGCATACCGCGATGCGCAGGTAACGCCGGTGGGCCGGCAGGACGGGGATGTGGAAATAAGCGTCCTGCAAGTCCAACGCTACCATCCAGTCTCCAGGGTCTAGGGCAGCCTGAGCTAAGGTGAGCATCTTGAACTTCTCCTTCCGGAGGAAGGCGTTGACGCTCCTGAGGTCCATGATAGGGCGTAGGCCCCCTTTGCCCTTCTTGGGAACCAGAAAGTAGCGGGAATAACAACCCCGACCTACTTCTGGGCCAGGAACGCGCTCGATGGCCCCCTTGGCCAAGAGGGCCGTAACTTCCTCCTGCAGAAGTTGCAAGTGATCCCCCGACATGCGGTGGTACTGCGTTGGCATGGCTGGAGGGGTCGCCTCAAAGGGGAGGGCGTAGCCCCTTCGGACGATTTGCAGCACCCACCTGTCCGATGTGATGGTACGCCAGTGGAGCAGGTGATGGCGAACTCTGCCTCCCACTGGCGTGGAATGGGCCTGAAAGCTCGGACTAGGAGGGATTTGAGGCGGATGCTGCTGGGGCAGATGTGGACGGACCGGCTCGTTGTCCCCCTGCTTTGCCTCGGCGGAATCCACGTCTGCGACCGCGTTGAGGCTGGTTCTGCGGCCTGTGGCTAGACGGACGTGAGGGGGCGCCCCTTCCTTGGCCACGAAAGGGGCGAAAAGAGAAAGATTGGGGGCGCGGGGCCGAGAGGCCCAAGGACTTGGCCGTAGCCCTGGAGTCCTTAAAGCGCTCCAGCGCACTATCCGCTTTGTCGCCAAAAAGGAGATGGCCATCGAAGGGCATGTCCATGAGGGTGCTCTGGACATCCCCGGAGAAGTTCGTGGATCTCAGCCAGGCGTGGCGATGAATCGCCACCGTGGTCGCAATTGCCCTGCCTAGCGAGTCCGTTGTGTCCAGTCCACATCGGATTGAATACCGTGCCGCATCACGACCCTAGGCAAGAGCCTGGGCGAGCCGTGTCCGGGCCTCCTCCGGACACTGAGGCAGCACGTCCGCCACCGTATCCCACAAGGAGTGGGTGTAACGGTCCAAAAGGCACGCGGTGTTGATAGACCGCAACCCCAAACTAAGGGAGTAGAACAGCTTCTTCCCAAACTGTTCCAACCTTTTGGATTCCCGATCCGGGGGAGCAGACGGGAAGGCGGTCTGGAAGGTAGAGGCCTGGATACCCAGGCTCTCGGGCGTGGGGTGCACCGACAGAAAACTGGGGTCGCCCGGTGCAGGGCAGTGGTGCCGGGCCACGTTCCTGTCCACAGGAGGGACAGTGGCGGGCTTGGACCAGGTGCTCATCAGAACGTCGGTCAGTGCTTCATTGAACTGCAGCAGAGGCTCCGAGGAGCTTACTGGTGGTTGAAGCACTTCAGTGAGGAGATTAGTCCTCACGGCCACAGCAGGGAGCTCTAGCCCAAGGGCTTTGGCTGCCTTGCGCAGCACCACAGAATATGTAGCACCCTCCTCCGTAGCCACGGAGGGAGGAGAGATGAAGCCAGTGTCAGGGGAGGTGTCAAGACCACTGGCATCCCCCAGTTCTTCTGCCCAGTCCTGAGATAACTGGCACGGCTGTGCCAGAGGGTCCTCAGACCCCTCCCAGTCATCCCAGTCATCCGACTCCTGGTACACAGGTGGAATGATCGGAGCCGGGCGGAAGATGAACCTGTCATCCATTGGCGCCGGATACGGCGCCGCTTCGGATGCCGGGCCCGGACTAAAACTGGGGACAGCGTTGTCTGAAGGCGGCGCCGGGGGCGGCACCGGAGGGGTCGGCGCCCGCGGAGGAGTCGTAAGGTCGACCAGCGTCGACAGGGAACCAGGCCTGGATCCCGTGGGAGCCTGCGGCGTCAGGACCGAAGTCGACGACTGCACCGGAGCCAACGGCTCACTAGGCTTCCCAGTCGAGCCTGCGGGGCACGAAGGCCCGCCGGCAGGCGTCGACGGCGGAGCCAGACTCCTCATGGCCACGAGGAAGTCTCTGATCTCCGCCGGAGTTGCGTCAGACCCAGGGACCAGAGGGTATGGGGTCGGACGCGACTCCCGCGGCTCCGATGGAGTTGCGCATGTGGTGCCACCCGAACCCTCACCCGAGTCGCGCGACTGGCGAGGGGAGTCGGAAGAGCGATGTCGCCTCTTCGACTTCTTGCTGCGCCTCGACTTACCGGAATGCAAGTACTTTGACCCCGACAAACGGTGATGACTGCGGCTCCGCGACCGGTCCCTCTACCTCCTCCTCGACCGGGACCTAGAGCGGCGGGGAGCCGACTGCCAGATCTCGAGCAGCTTGCGGGACCGCTCCCGCCTAGCCTTTTGAGATCAAGGCCCGGCAGTCGAGGCACGACTCGACATCATGGTCGGCCCCAAGGCAGTAGAGACACCGGCGGTGATGGTCCGTGACCGACATCAGGCGGTGACAGGCATCGCACGGTTTGAATCCAGGCATCCCTACTGGCACCAGAGTCGAGGTCGACTGGAAATGGAACCAAAAGAGTTCAAAAAGTTTAGTCAAAAAGTGACTAAAAGGGTATGCTCTTTCCGGATCGGCACTTACTGGCGCGGAAAAAAGAAGAACTGACGTCAGCGCGCGAGGGCGGCGTCTAAGGACTCCGACGACGTCATTCCGGCGATCACGACGCTGACGACGGACGCGGAGCCGCAGACGACGCCTAGCGACGTGCAAGGGTATTGCTGACGAAAAATCTTTCCGGATCCAGCCTGGGGATATTCTAATGTGAGGAATCTAACTAACGTGTTTCTTTCAGAATGTCCAGGCAGTAATGTTGTGTGAACATGTGCAGAGAGGTCCATGTTGTTGTCTGACAGATGTCCAGGGCTGGGACCCCGCATGCTAATGCAGTGACCGCGCCTTGGTTCTGGTGGAATGAGCACGCACGCCCTCAGGGGCTTGCTCTTGGCCAACACATAGCAGATTTTAATGTAGAGCAGATCCATCGGGAGTTGGTCCATTTCTGCACAGCCTTTCCCTTTCTTTGCTTCAACATACCCCACAAAGGGTTGGTTGTGTAGTGAAGACAGGGTTTTGCCTGCACACATTGCTATGTTAGCATAAGCGTTTTAGATGTTAAACGCCATCTTGACACTTTGCTGCTTTTGCACACAACACTACAGGTAGCTATTATTATAAGTTCAACTGCTTGCTTGCTTTTTCCTCACATGAGAACGGTCTGTTTTTCACATCCCTAGACTTACACCGCGACCTTAGTCTGAACACTGTGTGCAGAAGCCATCAAGGTCAAATAACAATGTATGCTGTTGAATTCAGGTTGATCGGCCCACGCTCTAGACACAAGCACACAGCTGCAAATATCTGAAACTTGGGTGCCTTTAATATTGCATTGCATGCATGATACAGGCACTTGGAGAAAACCTTTCCAGACACAGAGAGCGTTGCTGATCCTGTGATGTGATTCACCTAAGCTGATCTTAGAGGTATGGGGTTCCTCATTCAAGTCTAGAGACCTTCTATTATTATAAAACTAGCTTCTAGCCAGGGGAGGGTGGCACGCAAGGTGCTATAGGACCTGTTTCCACTATCCTTATAATATGATTTCTCCCTTTGTGTTTTATGGAATTGTAACAATGCTGATGGTGTTCTTGATTCCCACCATTCCTGAGAGTACCCCAAGTCGCTTGTTCTGGGTTGTCTAATCATTGGTAGCTTTGCTTTAGGACAGAGAACGAATGAGACACTGATGCTAGTCGGATAGGGGTTCAGGGTACTGAGGTGAATTTTTGGTACACCACAATTCACTGAGGTCCTGGTTTCCTGCGCATAGTTCTATGCATGAGCAGAATCCCCGCAACAGTTGTCCAACCGAAATTCTTTTGTGCACTCAAGGTCGGATGACAGCTCTCTTTTTGGGTCCAGGTAGTGAAGTCGCTTCTCTTCCTTGAAGGAATGTAGCAGAGCGCAAAAAGTAGGCAGGGTGATGGAATGGCCTACGTGAAAGGAAGTAACAACTTTCAGCAGAAAGGAAGCTCTAGTGTGAAGAACCAGCTTGTCTTGATAGATGTTAAGGTACGGAGGCTTGGATGACAATGCCTGAAGCATACTGACCTTCCGGGCAGAAGTTCTTGCCACCAGGAAATCAGTCTTGATGGCAAGGACCCTGAAAAGACAATTGTGCAATCGCTCAAAGAAAGTGCACATAAGAAAAGTTAAGACCAGATTAAGGTCCCACTAAGGCACGATAAAGGGCGAAGGTGGAAACGTGTTGCAAATCCTTCAAGAATTTATGTACAACAGGGGATTTGAAGAGGGATGGCAGATCAAGCAATCGCAGAATGGCTGAGATAGCAGTACAGTAGCCCTTTAGGGTGCCCAGAGCAGAGCAAGAGAAAGGATAAAGAGAAGGACCTGAGAGAGGGGAGAAGAGGGCAATTGTTTTCTCTGAACACCATGCCACAAACTTTCCCCAAAGGCAAGGGTATACAGTCTTGGTGAAGGGACGCCTGGCTGCCAAGATAACAGTGCATACTTCAGGCAAAAGGTTAAAAGCTGTCAACGGTCACTGCTCAAGCTCCATACATGAAAGCGGAGCGTTGACCGGTATGGGTGGAGAACATTTCCCTGCTGCTGCAACAGAAGAACCTCCCGAAGAGGCAGCCTGATCGGAGGACTAATGGCCATGCTCAACAGCTCGGAATATCAAACTCTGAGTCTAGTCCAGAGCCACAAGGATGACTTGGGCCCGGTCATTCCTGATTTTCTCTGAGAACTCTGGGCAGGAGTGGCATGAGCGGAAAGGAGTACAATAGGCCTGAGCTCCACTCGAGACGAAAAGCGTCTCAGAGCAAGAGCCGCCTTGGAAACTCCCACATGCAGAACTGCTGACATTGCATGTTCTGGGTGGTGGCGAAGAGATCTAACCAAGGCTCTCCTCATGGCTGAAAGAGACCTTAAACCACCTCCAGATGGAGATGCCAATCGTGATCCACTGGGCCTCATTGGCTGATTTCGCCTGGCCTGGCATTCAGAGAGCCCGCCAGGTGTTTAACCACCAGGGATATGCCCTGAAGTTCCAAGCTATGTCCAGAGACACAATGCCTCTTGACAGAGGGTCCACAACCCCACCTCGTCTTGTTTGTTGAAGTACCACATGGTAGTGGTGTTGGTCGTGAACACCTGCACTAGCATTACCTTGATGGAGGGCAGAAAAGCTTTTAATGACATACAGATTGCCTGGATCTCCAGGGGGTAGATGTGGAGTCCAGATTCCCCCAGAGACCAAGGGGTCTGATCTCCACCTATACCAGATGGCCACCCTATCCCAGGAGTGAGGTATATGTCACCACTGTCAGATCTGGTTGGGGATGGGAGGGGGTCTGCCACTGACCCAGTTGCGGTTTGTAAACCACCACCACAGATCTTCCATAGTTTACTCTGAGATCTGGACCATGTCGGAGAGATTGTTCTGATGCTGCGCCCACTGGAACATCAGATCCCACTGCAAGGCCCACAGATGCCAGCTGGCATGTGTCACACGCAAGATGGAGAAGGCCATGAGGCCCAGCAGCCTCAGAGTCAGGCTCACCGAAATCCAGGATAGAGACCGAAACTTAACTATCACGGCTGAATATCCTGGACTCGCCATTCAGGAGGATAAGCCCAAAACTGTACTGTGTCCAGAACAGAGCCAATGAAAGGGACCATGTGAGAAGAAGTCAGGTGTGACTATGGCATGCTGATAGTGAACCCCAGCGAGCACAGAAGGTCCACTGTAGTCTGGAGGTGGGAGATGAAAGCCTGGGCGAGCTCCCCTTCAACAGCCAGTCGTCGATATAGGGGAAGACTTGCACTCCTGATCTCCACAGATGAGCTGCAAACACTGCCATCACCTTGGTGAACCGACGAGAGGCGCTGGTAAAGCCTAAAGGAAGTACAGCGAACTGAAAGTGCTTGTGGCTCACCATGAACCGCAGGTAACGCATGTGGGCAGGTAGGACGGGAATGAGGAAATATGCGTTCTTAAAGTCCAAGATGCCCAGTCTCCCAGGTCAAGGGCAGACAGGACTTGAGTGAGTGTGAGCATTTTGAACTTCTCCTTGAGGAAGAAATTGAGAGGGTGTAGGTCTACGATAGGTGAAGGCCTCCATCCTTCTTGGGCACCAGAAAGTAGCAGGAATAACAACTGCGACCTACTTCTGGAGTCGCCACCCTCTCTATCGCTCCCTGTGCAAAGAGAGCCATCACTTCCTGGCAGGGCAAGGAGAGATGGTCCTGATACAAGTGGGTGGCAAGGATAGAGGGGTAGTCACAAAGGGGAGGGAGTAGACCCGTCTGACAATCTGAAGAACTCAGCGGTCTGATGCTATTGACCTCCTGAGGGGCAGGTGATAGCGTATCCTGTCTCCCACTGAGTTGGGCGGCGGTCACTCGGGTTGACAGAGATTGCGCAAGCTTATCCGGGGATCAAGGCCTCGAATGACAATACTCCTTCGCCTCGTTGGTTGACTTTGATGGATGGGGCGAGGTCGAAGACTTTTTCGACTTCTAGGTATTCTTGTGCTTGTAGGACTTACTCAAAGACAACTTGGAGTGCAGCGAAAATCTATGGCTCTGCGATCGACTGTGGGACCTTCCTCTCAAATGGGATCATGATCACCACGTCGTTGATCCCTCAAGGCCTTGGGGTTTATGGTGCGTTGCTTGACGCAGGTTGTAGCGTCATGGTCGCGCTCGAGGCACCAGAAGCAAACAAGGTGCAGGTCCATCATCGACATCTGCATTTGACAGACACCGTGGGGCTTGAAGCCGGCCTTCCTAAATGACATACTGCCACACCAGAAAAAAATCTTTAAAAACCAACAAAAAGTCAGAAAAGGTCAGTCAAAAGGTCGGTCAAAAAATTACTGCGGGTAGCTCCCTCTGCATCTGCACTGACTGGGGCAGAAAGAAAATACCTTAAGTCAGAGCACTGGGTTGGTGCCTATATAGGAGCCGCACACGTTCCTTCTGGCGCATGCGAGGCTGATGACGCCAGCCGGAGTACCGGCATGCAGGAGTACTGCTCACGAAATTTCCGGATCCAGTCTGACTCCTGGGGATAATTCTAAGGTAAGGAATCTGCAGTTAGAACCATCTATCAAATATGCTGTGACAAGTGTGGCCGCACATGGAAAGGCCCATTGCAAAGTTTGGCTGGTCACCTTTCTGTTACTTATTGCCATATTTGAGAATTAATCTGGTACCAATGAGTAGCAACTTATGCCAAGACAGTGTTAACTGGTGCAAATATGATTAAAAAAAGGAAATACTAAGTCAAAATGTGCCGCATTCCGCCACATATTTAGCCTTTTCTCACTGCATAATTTAGTCAATCCTGACGCATAATTTGGCCCTCCCCTTTCGCATAATTCCAGTGGTCCTGCTTATGGGTAAGATGGAAAGAGACTCAAAAGAAGGATTTATTAAATCCTCATTTTTAGATCCTGGCTAAAAACAGCTTCAGCTCTCTCTCCAAATCTCTTGTAATTAAACATACAATAATAATATACAATAATAATATACATATGATACATAAATGGGCTTTGGACCATCCCCCTTCAGCCACTGTCTATTGGACTGTCATTCACATCCTGGATTAGTCCACAGGGAGCATGAACAGAGTTGGGCAGCTGGTGAGCCACTGCTTAGTTTGTTGTAGGAGTATGTCCGGGCTACAGGAAGGAAAAAGGATTTAAAAAGGAGACAAAAAATTGTATTGGGAGGCTACCCCTATATATAATGCCAGTCTTATGAAGATATCTTACTCACGTCATCAAGTGTGCCATGACACCTCTGGAACCTACTTCTGCTATATTCTCCTTCTGACTCCTCTAGTGACCCTGAAGCTGGGTTCTGTATAAATAGACTGATAGGACGAGATTGTTTGGCCTGCGCAAGGTCTCATTGACATTATCACGTCCGCGTGGTCATGGGAAATGGAGTCTTTATTTTCAAGGCAGTGCTGCAAAAAGGGGTCCCCAAGCTGGGTTGAGATCCATACAGGGAAACAATAATCCCCATATTCTGTTTATAATTAACAACGATGCCTCAATAACTATAATAAACAAATGCACTGTATGAACACACATTCATTTTTGCAGTGGGAACAGATTCCAAAAGCAAAAGAGACCACAAGATTTGCCTGATTTGGGGGGTAAGGGGAGTGACTGGCAAATGGATAAATAAAAGATCTATCACCACAAGACCACAAAGCTATCTGATCAAACAAGTTTCAGAGCCAAGGAACAACAAGCGAATGAAGGGCAGTAGAGGGAAAGCTACAGCAAACCAAAGCTTCATAGTTGGATTTACGGGCGGGCAGGGGTATGGTGTGAACACACTTCCAGAGGGCAGGAAGGATCAATTTTGCATCCACCGGCTGGAAGGGTAGGGTGAAGGATATGCACGGGTAAGTTAACTGTTAACAGAAAGTTTGGTATATTGTTCAACAGAAAGTCCACACAAACAGATGCCGAATATCAAGTTTGGACCACACATAATGAAAGAGGGCAGCTGGGCATCCAATCTTGCCACCACACACACTTACGCAGGCAATTGTGTCAGAAAAAAAGATAAAGGGGACACATACAGTGCCCTGACAAATGTAAATGATCCTGAAGACAGGATTAAATGTGGGATGGTTGGACAATATCCGCTGCAACAGCCCAGAGACACATATGGCGAGTATCTGTGTAGTCACTAGTCCAAGGGAAAATACAAACTGAAGCATTAGCAGGATCAACAAAAGGCTCAAGAAGAGTGGTAGTATGGTAAAACACAAAAAGCCTACCCTTCATGTTATTGGAAAAAAGGGAAGATCCAAATGGGTGTCACACAAGCAGGCATGACAGCGACTTGAGGATGTCAAACATTCACATTTGTCAGACTGCTTGCCCCGCCAACACTCCAGCACAAGGTGTTCAATGAAGTGGGCACAGGTACACCTGGACAAACTGGAATCAATGCACATTATACAAGGGGATTTTAACAAAGGAATGGAAAGCTAAGGCATCATGGAGATGGAGGAGAGACACGTTTAAGAATTTTGCAAAGTGTAGATATGAATTGACATGCAGACAAAGATAAAACTTCACGACTCACAGCACTCCCATTACTCAGGGGCACAAAACAGTTATTTCAGGATCGACTACATGTTCATCACAGGTGTAAAACTACCTCGCACAGTACATGCGGACTGGATGTATGACATTATGCGTGACTGGAATTACATGGTGAACCTTTATTAAACATTTTTGCCTGAAAAGCCTGAAAGTGCATTGTTTTGATATATTCTTTACACAGTGGTGGCTGCCACTGTATAGTTACAGTTAGGACCTAGTTACAACAGGAAAAGTATTTTGTATTTTGCTAATAACGTTGGTGCTGTATGACGAATCTTTCCTAAACGTTCCATAAAATTTCATCCACGTCAGCTCTGTCCTGGAAAGTTTCAGGCTGATCCGTTAAGCAGGGGGCGAGAAAAACGGGGAGGTTTCACAAAACAATTTTCCCATGCAATTTCCTTAGGGATTTTTTAACAGAGCTACAACCAACACGGCTGATGGAATTTCACCAAATTTCACAGAAAGCTAGATCTTTACCAAGAAAGCATCCTTTTTGTGATTTTGGTGTAAATCCACTAAAGCAGGCTTTGAGAATTTAAGGTTAAAAATGCATAGATATTTGGACAGGTTCGCAGAACTCCTGCAGGAATAACATGATCACGCAACTTAAAAAAAAAAAAAAAACCCAGATGGATTTGATTGGTAAACGGGGCTTCACACCCCCCCCCCCCCCAGCCGCTTTGCTCTCGTGGGAGCGAGAAGGTCCGGCGGAAACTGTTGCCTTGATTGTTGGACGCAACATGAAGAGAAATGTTGTGGGTGTCATCACAGGACACGAAGTCTCGGTCCCCATGTAATGAAGCAAAAAAAAAAGGTATGAGTACCCTGACCCAATGGACCTTCTGTTGGAGCCAATTTAAATAAAAACATGTTTGTTGCCGTAATGCCACAGGACTACTCCCGCAAGGGTACTGCAGGATCGAATAACAATTAAAAATAAAATTGGGTGGGTTTCCCATCGGGCAAGCCAACCGCACACCAAGCACAGCCTTTGACCGTATGCTGGAGGGTTGGGAGTGTGGGTGGGAGGTTGGAGAGAGAAATTCACTGAAAAACAACAATGGTGAAAGTGTTGTTACAGTTGGGTATGGGGAAAATATCTTCAGCTCTACCCACACCTAAACAGTAAAATCACTGTTAACCTACTTTCCTCTACCCAGCACATAACACAAAATTACCCTTACATCTACCCGCAACAAGTCATTTTTTTTAAATAACCTAAAAAGAATGTTATTTTTTTTTTTTTAACTTAGTGACCTGCACAGTAAAGGCCCTACTTGGTATTAGGCCTGCTTAGTAATGGTTGTGTTGTAAAGGCTGTTTCCCCATGTAGACTACAAGGTCAGAAGGGTATCACACCATTCAGTACTCGTATAACTTGCAAAGGGCATCATAACGAGGGAAGGGACTCTGGAGATTGATCGCATGGGACCTTCAGGTTTGGAAAATAGTGGGGTCATTCAGAGAGACCATTAAACATTTCATTGAAGAAAATTCGGGAACAGTAGAGTGGACACTCTATGGGAGCGATGTAAATCCATCATCAAGTAATGGGCAATAACACAAGTACACTTTAAAGAGCCCAATTCTGAGAGACAGTGAAGAATATGGAGGATGAAATGCTTAGTTCTAAGTCAGCAGGACTCCATAACCCAAAGGCAGCTGGACTGCATAAGGGTAGAATACAAAGCCTTAGTGAACTGGAAGGCAAAAAAAGTGCTTCCTCTGCACACAAAAGAAGCTATATAAAGAAGGTAAAAAAGCCGGCAAGATGTTGGCCAGCCTCAGTAGAAGACAGGACGGGGTGAAGTGGTTGGAAAACGTGAAAACTGAAGACTGGGAGGAAGTAAGGGAGGATGATGGCATCGCCCAGACCTTTGCGAGGTAAAACAAGAATATGTATAGTGACAAGAAAAAGGAGGCTGTTCCTGTAGTACAAGATGCAATGCAGCAGGTCATGACCCCAAAACTAGCAGGTCATATGGCTGCAGATCTAGACAGTCAAAGCATCAGAGGCAAATTGGAGACGGTGATAAAACGGCTGTTGGCAGTCAGGACCCTGGGCCCCAATGGCCTTCAGGGTAAACTAGTAAAGAAATTCACCTCACTGCTGGGGACATAGTTTCTAGACATGTTTGATGAAGTTAGGGAAACTGGGCAACTACCCGACAACCTAAAAATGTAACAATATTTGAGATTTGGAAGGAGGGGAATTCAGGGAACGAGTGTTCCTTGTACCGACCAATATCTAGTAAATAGTTTTATCTGAGTAATACTGCACCTGATACACACCGATCAAAAAAGGATTTTCCTGAATAGATCTACCAGACTAAACCTGAAAAGGGTGCAGAGATGGATGGAAAAATGGGGAGAGGAAGATAATGCCAAAGCCATCCTGTATTTTGGCACAGAGAAGGCTTTTGCCTCTATTAAATGGAGTCATCTCTTTCGAATAATGTAGGCCGTTCGGGCCAAGCTTTAGATTCTCCTATCACCACTTCTGTTTGTCTTTGAGCCCCTGGCATTTTGGGTCTACGAGAACAGAAGAGTAACCCAGTTCAGAAAAAAGTTTGGTAGAGAAGATAATCTACCATTGTACAGGGATGAAGTCTGGCTATACACGTTCCCGCTGAGTTGTCCAACACAAATCTTTGAGAAGTTCCAGCAGTGCTCAGGATACAAGATTAATTGCCAAAAGTCAGTGCTATTGAGGACTTTTAAAAGGTGAGATGAGGACTCTATCATTCGCTGATTGAGGGTTAGAGGCGATGGATTTAGAAATCTGGGGACGGCAGTTGGTAATCTTAAAGAAGAGCCAAGTACTGGTAAATACTGCAGCTGTCATTATTATGAAGAGCAGTGCTATTTAAAATTATTTATTTGCAGTGCATGTAATGCAGAACGCACCATACTACCTTATAGACTCATTCTTTAAGCTACTGGAAGGAGAACAGAGATGTCTACAATGAGACAGGAAAAGTATAAGCATATCAGTGTCTGCCTCGTACAGGTCACAATACATCGGAAGTATTGCCCTTCTAAACGTTAGATATTATTTGATTTCCAGTTAGTGGTGGCAAACAACTGGGCTTTTACAGAACAAGGGAACCTAGCATTTGAAATTTGCAGGGAGGTAATGGAGAGTAAATCTTCCTCCATTACTTCTACAAGGGACAAAGATCGAAAAAACTCCCTCTGGTTACCTAAAACGTGGTGTAAGTGTGAAAAATGGCCAAGATAACAGTGAGGTGGCACAATGTCAGAAGATGCAATGTGTAGAGGCACCTTCAGGGACGAGGTGACTCACCTGAAAGGTTTCAGAAACTGGGACACAATTGGAAAAACCTAAAAGGATGACATAGCAGGCACAGAGAAGATAAAATATGTTCAGTAACCTCCAGGAAGAATGTAAACTACATCAGACACAGCAGTATCAGTACCTAACAATATGACACACTAGAAGTAATAGATGTGGCCTAAACATATATGCAGGAGGAAACACCAGCGGAAAAGAGGTTCTTGGGTTAAAAAGTGGGCAATGGGGAGCATTTCTCTGACCTGTATGCAGTGGTTCCCAAAGGTTTTCGATCCGCGGCTCCCTTGACCCATTTGCCATTACCCGTGGCTCCCCACTGTTACTTTTTTTGGAGGGTGGGGGGGATGTAAGGCCGGCCTCGGGAGTACTTGCATTTTTCGCCCTGAAAATAATTGGGATGAAGCTGATGAAGGTATTATAATCATATACGCAGAGTGTTTCGTATTACTAAGGCGGCGCCTCTAATAAAATATTCCTAGTTACACTTTGCTCATGCCTTTTTTAGAGTACCCTCTCAAACTTTTTTCATCCCACTTACAGTGCTAAATAGCACCCATATGCATGTAGGCCCCATTGCCAAAGTGTTTCTGCGCTTAAAGAATATTTGCATGCACTTCTATTTCTATCCATGTCATACGTGCCAACACACCTGTCTCAGCTGGGTGACTCACTACTTTTTAAACCACATACAGCTTTATTTTTGCTGTCTCCTCCCTAAAATTGCCTCCAAATCAATGCCAGTAAAATGCATTCCTCTGATTTTTTTTGATTTTTTTAACGCCCCTCTTTCTTGATTCTAAATGTTGGCATTATGCCATAAATGGTGTTTTACTTCCTTGTGCTCAAGGAGAGAGCAGGCCTGTCTGGGAATGTGTGTGTACTGAAAGAAATGTGTGCTGGAAGTACCTATGATTCAAGTACTAATGTCAGCACTTAATAATATGTAGTGTGCTTAATAGACAGGGTTACTGTACTTTCCTGATAACTTGCATTGGTGTAAAATGCATTTGGGAAAAAACAGAAACCATTAACGAGTCTAACAAAATAAATTAGGAATCTTCTGCTTACTTTGAGTGTGTTGGAATGTGGAAATCCAGCGAAATATGGAGGTTATCTCCTTCGACATGCCATCAATTAAGCACCACGTTTACAACTTTAGGCATGTCACTTACAAATCATGGACATCATGCGTTTAAGTCTAATAAGTTTAACTGAAGCCCAAAACCCCTTCAACATTAAATGCATTAAAGTGCTTGGTGCGCGGCTCCACTGGCTAGGTTTGACGGCTCCCCAGGGAGCCACGGTGCACAGTTTGGGAACCACTTAGCAATAACACTCCTGACAACCTGCAACATCTTAGAGAGAGATGGCAGAGAGATATTGGAAAAAAAGAGGACTTCGGCAGGGACGAAATACTCAGACATTCAAGGGAGGTTGCCATCAACAATCCAATTTCGGCCTATTCAACATAAAATACTGCAAATGGAATACAACTACAGGACTCATCTATTTAGAAGGAGCCTTGCTCCCGCCACCACCTGTGTTAAATGCACAGATGCTATAGATACTTTCATACGTGGGCTCTGGGAATGGAGCCCAATGCAAATGTCCTGATCGCAGATATAAAAGGAAATGTCAGAAATTATGGGAGAAAACGTTCCACTGGCATGTAAACAGGCTGTCTTTGCGGCTCCAGGGGACAATAGGGGACAATAGGCTCACTAGATTGATACAGGCAATGTTCTGCTCCATAGTGCATGGTGCAGCTGGTGCATGGTGGCTAAAATCGACATTATGAGACACTGGGGAACGCAGACCACACCGCCACTTGAGCAGTGGAGGAAAGGGATGGACATTTGTATGGAAGCTTAAAACATTATCTACGAGCGAAGAGATTGGCTTTGAAAGTTAAAAAAAATATGGGGCCTTTGAAGGGACCATATTAAACTATGACTAAAGTCTGAAACAAACACCATGTGGAATAGACAATGATGCAAGACGATGGAAGGGTTAAACAAGCTTCAGAAGGTACACTAGTCCTAAGTATATCTAAAGCGAACGTTAGAATTGACATAACCTTTATGAGATGCTTAAATGTTCGGTGACTAATAATGAAATTCAAATAAAATCTATAAAAAGAAGTTACATAATAAAAGACTTACAGACAGGAATGAAATTGTATTAAAATCAGCTTGCGCTCTACTGCGTGTGCACTGGTCCCAGAGAAATAAATTAGTTCACACAAAATATTTACTACCTAGATATTATGTGTTGAGAAGAAGTCTTCAGCAGCAGCAAAGTGCAGGTTAGAAATACGGAGATACTTTTCCCCCTAACATTATAACCGTGTGGTTGGAGGGAGCGCAAATTTCATACCCGATTGTGGGAAAAAACATTTAAATGAAACAAATCCTTCTTGGTACATGCTGGAGGGGTGTTTTAGAGTCGTTCAGTAATTTCTTAGTGATAGTAAAGATTTTCTACTAAACATATATTCTGTCTAGCACATATATACATATTGAAGACGTAAGCAGGCGCACAAACACCAAACATTTATTATGTTAGAGAAATGTACTAAACCTAGGTATCAAAATTTAAATCAGCATGAAGTAAAAGGAGTCACAATATTCAAAGCAGACACATTTTGCAGATAGCTTCCAAATCATACTCTTCATAAAACTGCTGTGGTCTGATAATGCTTCACCCGTGTGACAAGAATATTGCGGTCTCTACAAACAGCTTGATATCTGAGCTTTCTACTTATATTTGACATTCATAAAATCTTGGTACATTTGGTAGTGGAAATGCTTACCTCTCCAGGACGGACTTTGATGTAAAAGTTGTTACGTTTGTAGGATATTTTTAAAATCTTTGGCCAAGCAAACCGATTGATTCGGAGTCTGTCCTTGTAAATGAGCAATCCACTTGCAGATATTCCTAACATTATATCCACTGCTTCTGAATCCTACAACCAAAACCAAATTAGATATTGTTAAAGATTACATTAAATTATGATGGTCCAGTCTTTCAATTCATAAGTGACTTAGTTCCTAAACCAATTCAGAAAATATTCTAATTTTGTAGGTTCTGAGAAAAAAATCAACAGCAAGACCTGGAATAGTATAGAGCTAAAAAAAAATTGTCAAGGAAACCTAATTGTTCACCTACAAATCTCCCTTTGTGGATATTATTATAATCATTATTTATACTTGTTGTATTGTCTTTGTATAGCGCAACAAGGCTCCAGGCCACACTTTCGGAATCAAATTTAAAGAAGTTCAATCAGCAGATATATTAGCTAACATACATGTTACAGAAAAGAGAAAATAGCAGACATTCTGCGAATAAGAAAGAGGACAGTAGGCATGCAAGCACAGATAGTAGGATGTGGTAAACTCAAATCTATTACAGGCATTTGCTGTTTCATGATTGTTAAATTGTGTTCTGCAGAAATGCTATCTTCGCTAATAATCCCCTCAATAAATAGACTAGGGGATTGTTTTTTACAAATAGGTATCCAGAGTAAAGGAGTTTATAATCGTGTAGAGGTATGTCATGTTGATTTATCATCTCAAAGGTAATGTCATTGTTCTTTCATCAAGGACAGTCAGGAGGTGATTCTTTAACCTCCTTTCATATTCCTTTTTTTTTTTAAACCTATTTTATTAAATTTTTTGTTTTCAACCCATCAATTACGGCATTTTGCAGTTAAACACAATAATGTAGTACATTGAAATCACTGTACAGTGTGCGTGCATTATCATCTACAATAAGTGTATGACATATGAATAAAACTATAAGAACATTGCCCGAGAAAGGGCCTTTGTAGAGCAAAGATTTCCTAAAGTTAGTCTAGTTGATTAATTGATTTACTTCTTGAGGTCCCTTTTCTACCATGAGATAGTAAATATAAATACATTAGTTATTCAGGAGCGCTCACGTTTTGAGTTTTTTAGTTCATGCTTGGGTGTATTTGAGCTAACCAAGTCAAAATGTCAGGAGTGTCCGAGCAAGGATGTGGCCTAACGGCTAGAGTGGTCGGCCTCGAAGCAGGGGAGCCGGGTTTGAGTCTCGGCATGGAGGTTCAAAATGCTTTTATTCTGGGCAAATCACTTAATCTTCCTGTGCCTACCAAAAATAAATGTGTCCATCTGTAAAGTAACTGGTGCTCATGTGAAGCGCTCTGATACCTTTGGGACGAGTTCACACTATATAAAACTCTAAAACAAAAACAAATGTGGTGATATTTCTCAGTTCCCTGGGGAAGCTGGGCAGCAGAGTGGAATGATATTTTGAGGGATGCAAGTTGAGTGTTGGAAAGGCCTGCAAGTAAGACATTCCCACAATAAAAGTATTGAGATGACCAACGCTATGAATACACTCTTTAAATCTGTTCTCTGGAGGAAACGACTGACCATGTCATTAATACTCAGTTGATACTTTGCACTTTAAACTATGACCTTGACATAGATGTCTAGGCTGAGCTTTAAATCACTGGTGAAGGTTATAGATTTAGCAGTGGTAAGAATTTTGGAGGAGAGATTTATGTTAATAATGTGGTCAATATAAATATTAAGATGCTTTAGGATAATAGGATAAGAAACTGTTTTTGTGAGCTCAACATTAATGTAATATATTTCATCCAAGTTTGCATAGACTGTAGGTGGTCGGTGTAGAGGTTATTAGTGCACTCAATCCAAGGTACAATTGAATCTCACCCACGTATTAGTGGAAGAAAATCCCATGCCTACTTAATAATTCTCCTGGCCCTTGATTGCACAGGATAAGAATTATGGGGTCCGTTATCGAGCCTTGTTGGCACGTCAAAGGGTAATGGCATAAGTGCAAAAGAAGAATTACCAATCTTAACACACTGAAATCTGTTTGCCCAGTCTCTCATGTAAAACTGTGAGTAGAATGTCATGGTCAATTGTGTCAAATGCTGAGGAGAGATTGAGTAGCATTAGTAGGCATGTGCTTACTTTACCCAAGAACTGCAGGTAGCAACGATTCTAGAAGGTTTGTTTTGCTACAAAGGCCATGAGCCCAGCGTGAAAGGGCTGAGAAGCTGATGTTGTCATTTAGATGAATAAGAAAATAATTCTCAGGTATTCTTTCCTGGTACAAGATGCCTGTGATGAATCACAAATTAAGCGAAGGTCAGCATCGCCTCCTTTGCATAGAGGTATGTGACCTGTCTCAAGAGGGCGAGAATAGCAGCTTTTTCGGTGAAACCTTTGCTATATTAAGTCAGATAGGATGAAAAGTATTATAATTTTTCTATGCAATATGGGATGGAATACTGAACGGTCTGATAATTTAAAGGAGTGAAAATGCTCCAATCAGTCAGTAAAGGTGTTTTAGAATATCCACGAATACCTCTCTGTGAGAATTTGGCTTGGTATATGCTGTCCAGTAATTAAAGTGGGCACCCTGTACCAGTCCAAACAACCCTTATGGTGATTTAAGAGGTTAACGATAACCTTAGGAAGCTATCCAAGTGGTAGCTGTGAAGAGCAGCCTTCAGGCTTAGTCTTGAAATGTTAAGCAGCTTGTTTTACCAGAATGAAACCTTATAGTATTGGTTGTATGAAAGGAGAACCACACAGTAGTTATGATTTTTTTGTTGTTGCAGAGTTTTATATAGCGCGAACTTGACCCGAATCCAATCAGGTATCAGAGCGCTTTACATAGCACCAGTTACGTTACACAAGGACACACATTCATTTTTTTTTTTGTTAGGCACGGGGAGATTAAGTGATTTGCCCAGAATCACAGGATGTTTTAGCGTGGTTACCGAGACTCAAACCCAGTTCCCCCAGGTCCGAGGTCGAGCGCCCTAGCCGTTAGGCCAACTCCTCTTCCCCAAGTTTATTAATATAACACTCACTAGTATGACACAGTATCTGCTACACGCAGATAATCACAAAGCACACAATACTGTAGCACAGAAACAATAGTAAATAGCACCAATATACAGTGGGATCCAGGAGGGAGACCAAACCATACGTATAAGAACCACGACTCATGTCAAGACAGTGTCTAGAGGATGTATAATCGCTGGGACCCCAAGGAACCACCCAAGATGAGTAAGTAGGGACCCCACAGCGGACGGGTGCAGTGTGGGAACACGGCCACGTGGTACGTACAATCCTATGGGAGAGTCGCGGTTGAAGTTTTAAACTTTAAGGACCCTTCTAAGGGGACTTCGAAGAAACCCCGTGGAAGTTAGGAGGTTGGAGAGACACGTTTACGCGTGTATACCGTAGTACCAGAGTTACCTATCCCAGGGAAGCCGGGTGCATAGGTCTGAAGTGGCGTCGGAAACCGCCGTCGAGCTCTATGTAGGACTTCGAAGAAGAGTCACTGCTGGAAAGAAGGAAAGTGTCCGTCGGAATCCAATGGTGGATTCTTGGTGAAGAGTAACTGAAAGCAGAGGGGACGGAGTCTGGGTCACTCAGGAGTGACCAAGGGCTCGGTAGGCGAATGTCCACCAATGTCAGGTGCGTTGAGGGGGTTCTTGACTCTGCAGCCACCAGGACCAGGAGACGTCGAGGATGACCAGAAGCCGGATACGAGCTGTCCCACGAAGGATGTCGAGAACTGAGGGGTCGGTATCCGGCTGGAGCACCCCCAAGACTTGCAACAGTAACCCTCGCAGAAGGTCGAAGGTGGTTACGGTACGGACCAGCAAGGCCCAGGAGGCTCACCAAACACAGGGGAGTCAGGGCAGGCCTGGAGCAACTAGGGGAGCAAAGATCCTACATTCCTACACACAGTCTTTGTGATAGCGGATGGCTCTCACAGCACATAGGGATGATGCGATCTCCAAGCAAGAGTATCCAACACAAAGCAAATGAAGCGTGAAATCTCAGCACCTGGCTGTCATCAGCTTCCTGGTAGCATTAAGTAGAGACAAACATAACAATGTGGCCTGCCTAGAAATGTCCTCTCCTTGAACAAAAGCACTGCATTCCAGCACCTCACCCCTGTTCATGTGTCTACCCTTCTTGATCCTAATAATTACTAGACATATTAAATGTTTTGACGTCAGAGCTGTCCATGCCATGATTGTGTCACCTACACATTCACAACATACTTCTCTTTAAATAGCACGAAAACGTAGGCCTCATATTAGATAAAAGCTGCCCTATTTCTAACAACGATCAGGATTAGTAAACCTGCTCATTGATATAGAACTCCTACAATCTAACAGAGGAAAATAGAAAGGGCCACTTAATGAACCTTGAGGGAGGATCCCTCATCTGCCGCATTCAAACATCTTAACTTTATAAGTAAAATTTACAAACATTTCTACAAAGTCACATGTACATTCTTTGATATTCCAAATAGTCAGTCAGTCCGACCAGTTACATGATTTAGATGTGAGGAATCTGATGAATTCTTTTCTAATTAAATCTGTGTCCTCAAAAAATAGATTGAGGCTGTAGGAAAGTAGGATCTGCTTCTTGTGGTTACCCCCACTTTTTGCTTCATGTTCTACTGTTTTGACTAGTCTCACTGGGATCTTGCTAATCAGGACCCCAGTCTATCTGTTTTCTCCCTAAACTGCTTTGTACTTGGGTACTCTCCAAATTTGATACTAGGATACCCTTGTCAGTCCCTAGTATATGGTACCCATGTACCCAGGGCATAGGTACCCCAGAGGCCTCCCATGGGCTGAAGCATGTATTATGCCACCCATGAGAGGCCATGCAAAATGGACCTACAGGCCTGCCATTGCAGCCTGTGTAAATTGGTGCATGCCACACCTACTTTAGATATAGGTTTGCTATATCTAAGGTTCACTACACTTAAAACCTATAAGTCACCCCTATAGCAGGCCTTGACAATCCTGAAGGCAGGGTGCTTGGTTCCAAGTGAGAGGGTGCCACTGTATGAGCAGGACACCCCTGCAGCCTACAGTTTATATTGGGAACTCAGCAACAAGAATCTGCAAGAAGTGCAAATTCGACTATATGTGCTATGACACCTTTGCACAAACAAATGATTACTTCATCAACCCCTAAATGTAAAGGCATCAGTAATGAAAAAAGACAAACAAAAGTTCAAAGGCGTTTGACCAGAAGCAAATAGGACCATAAATCTTCTCATAGTAATTTTGTCATCCCTTAGGACCCGGAAATAGATACGAAAACTAAAGGTGAGAAATCCAGATATCTATAATTTATTGAATAAAAAGGGTAACATACTTCTTTTGGGTGACGTGATTGAAATCAAGTTTACAGTCTTACGCTGGCTACAATTAAACATATATCGAACATGGGGGAGCATTGCTAGCGCCCAAGGGAGATGGCGGCGTTTCCCTGACTCGGCTGAGGACGGCGTGAAGACGAAAGGAATTCTCCATGTAATTCGCGGCGCGCACTGGTCATTTTTAGCGAACAGGCATCGGAACCTCCTCTCAAGAAGGTGAAGCAGGTTTCAGCATTCTTCAGGACGTGTTTCACCCTCGTATCGCTTAATTCTCTATGACCGGCCCGACGGCCGCCATCTTAATGTCGTCCGCGACCTGAGGGGAATCTGTCTTCACTGCGCAACCCGCTTTAAAGACTGCGTCAAGTTCTCTCGTCATAAGGTGAAGACATTTTCAGTTTTTCTCAGCATTTCTAAGACGTGCCTTAGTCTTGCCTTTTCCAATTTTTATGGGACTGTTTTGACGGTCGTAATCTTATTACCGCCCGTGACCGGAGGGAAACTACCTTCATCTCGCGACCCGCTTCAGAGTCTGCCTTAAACTTCCTCTGCACAAGGTGAAGCAAGTTTATGTATCTTTCAGCACTTTTCTGAAGAAGTCTCAGCCTCATATCTCCCAGCTCTCTTGAATATGGCTTGACGGTCGTCTCTTTAATGTCGCTCAATACCTGATATTTATGAACTATGTGACCTACTTCATAAAATGCTTCCACTTTCTACTTTTCTGCTACAAGTTGTTGTGTGGGACTGAGGCGCCACATTTCAAATTTATCATCTATTGAGCCCGCTCTTCAACAATTCTAGCCTCTTCTCAGCTTTGCTCATTTTAGTTGGATAGTGCTTCTTCCTCTGACCTCATACGCTCCTCAACCGCATCCTATTCTCAGCCCAGCTTTCTGACAACGTTTGCACTAATTGTTTGAATAGCTCTGCATGGTGCTTTGTTTTTCTGCTGGCATACTTTTGTTCAAAAGTCTAAAATAATGTGCTATATTTCGCTTATATTTTAGATATCTCTATGACCCTGTGGTTTTCATTTTCATATTTTGTTTCATAGTACTTCATTGTTGTGTGTCTCAAATATATATTTTGCCCTTTAGCCAGCATATTCTCAACCAAATGACCCGTGCATATCATTACTAACTTTTTCCTCGATTTTTCTCTCCTCTGTGGACATTTTGAGTAAAGTACTTCCTTTGCAAACAGCTTTTAAAGCGCTCGCCTCTTGTACACTCAAACTTTGTGCTCATTCTATCCAAATGGAAGTGCCTTTGACTTCATCACCTAAAATGGTGTCTTCATCTCTCGCTAATGTTTCTTCAGCAGCTACTAAAGTAACAACTAAATTGCTGAAAAAGGACCCCCTTCTCCGCCGAAGCAAACCTCATCGGTCTCCATGGATCTTCTTCGGGAGGAGATTTGCGCCTTAAGACCATTTGCTGAAGAGACAAACTCTAAAATACAATTTCTAATGGACGGTTGGGAGAAATTGGAGGAAATAGTTAGCAAAGTTGAGCATAATGTTGAAACGATAAACTCATCATATGCCAAAACTGAGGCTCTTCAATCCCAAGTCACAGCTCTACAAAAACAGGTTGAAAACCTCGAAAACAGAAACAGGAGAAACAACCTCCTCATTTATGGCCTAGAAGAGGGTTCAGAAGGGCCGGACCCAATCTCTTTCTTCCAAAAGGTCCTGCCAACAATGCTCAATCTACGTGAGGGCACTACTGATGGAGCAAGGTTTCACATCTAAAGAAACTTGCTTCATATGCAATCCTCTCGAATAACCTGTAATACCATAACCAATCTGTCTGTGAGTACTAATTTTGCACCACATTTTATATAACCATATTTAGGGGAAGCTTGTCTATGTGCTGTCTTAATAAGTAACTCAAGTGTCCTAAAAATGGCCGCTAAAATGCGGGAAATCTTCTGCGCATGCGTCTACCACATCACGTGGTGTGACGTTCTTCTGTCGCTTGGGGGGAAATCTTTACAGCTGTGCAATAGCTTCTAATATGGCCGCTTCAGAGCAACATACTAATGCGCATGGTGAGCTAAAACTAACCCTTGCAAGTTCTACTAAGCTATTAATGCAAAAGATGTATTAAGTAAATGGGGTTAGAGTAGAAGTAAGTGGTATACAGTGAAGTCATTTAAATTTGCATTCTAACATGTTTCTCTCTGACTTTATTAATAGCTCGCATTTGGGCCTTGGAGGGTGACTGATGTCCTCATCCTTTGTGGAAACCACGCATGCGCCCTACATCTCTGCTCTCAAGTCAATTAAGTCATTTGACGAACTGCCAAAACCCAAACCCAGCAAGGACATGAGAAAGTGAACTCCCGACTCTACGAGAGGAAGACCCAGCAACATTGTACCTTAAAATAATCGATCATAATACGAAATGCTTGTGGGAATAAAGCTTGTGGGTATTAAAATTAAAGGGCGGGGAATTAGACAATAGACTATTGCACTTGGTATGATGTGATGTCCTCTCCCCACTGCTTGGCCCAATCAAATTACGGGTGAACATGGAATTGAAACATTTGGGGGTGGATCATACACTTGAATTTGGTATAACAAGAGGTAGGTATGGATAGTTAAACACTTGATGGGGAGATGCTGATGCTGTGCTGAGATGCTGCCCGAAATTGCTGCAACCTGATTGAAGAATCCTACACTAGGGAAATTCGCGGAAAAAAATGAGGAGGCACATCCAGGGAAGGGTCCGGACGCACCTGAACCGGACAGAGTAGCACCAGAGGGGGGGGGGGGGGGGGGTGTAAGGCTGGCATTACACTAGAAGAGGTCACTTTTCCTATCCCGAAACTCTGACACTCTGATGTCGGGGTCCTCACACCAGTCTAGGTAAATATAATTGTAGGGTAAATGCCCCGTACTTGCTTTTCTGTCCCTTCTCTCCTCAGGTGCTGTCATTTCAAAGAAGATATTGATGCAAACTGATTATAAGCTAACTGTACTATTTTTCCGGATGGAGATTTCTGGTTTAGTCATGTGTGTATTGATTTGACTCCCAAAATTATTAATTCAGATAAACCTTTAAAACTTCCCCGGAGTCTGTGGTTCTTTAAATCAAAGTTAAATGCATTATTGTCTTTCCTCCCTATTCTAATCTACTACTAGACCTTATCGAATGTACATTTACTCAGGAGACAGGAATCGTAAAAAAAATACTGGTGTAAAGGGTTCCGAGGGTAAAATAAAATGGATGACCAGTGGACATTTGCCAGCTCAATGTGTGTATGAATCTATATGGGCCCAAATGTGTTGTGTGTATGAATGTGTAGAGCTGGTAAACTCCGCTGCATCTCTACCCTCAATATTCAACGCGCCCATCGACTGGGCCCGACGCATTCAGCATCTTCCACAACAAGAAAACCAAGAGGATTCATATTGTACTTTCTGGAATATACAGATCTTCTCAAAGTTTTAACAGTGGCTAAACTTCTGAAACGGATCTCATTCTCAGGAAATCAACTCTTCTTCTCACAGGATTATGCAAAGTCCACAGCAGATCGTCGCAGAGAGTTCCTTGCCATGAGACCGGCGATTCGTTCCATTGGAGCTAGGTTTTGTTTGTTTAATCCGTGCATCTTCAAGGTTACTTTCAATTATAACACCATGACTTATGAAGACCTAACCAATTAGAGAAGTTTTCTTAATACACATTGTCCAGAAAGGATGGACACTTGTACACGCTTTAAATAAACCCTGCTGTGTGGCCTAACTATATAAAGTTTTCAATACTAATGTATCATTTCCTATATAGATACATAGTCTACTCTTTATAGAAATGTTTTGGTTTGCTTGTTTTAATTAATATTTTGATTTTAGGTTATAAATCTGCAGCACATACCTTCAAATTGCGAACTGTTGTAGCAAAATCTGATAATACTAATCATTTCTTCTTTTTACAGGTTCCCTCTCAGTCTGTCTGACCTGTACGTCCTATATGTTGTTTTCGTCCTGAAGTTTTCCTTGCCTCACCTTGTGGAGTCTGGACGTCCCATCACTCCATGTGGCCTCTTTCCCCCCACCTCCTTCATTGTCTTGAATTTTATGTAGGTATGGTCTCTTTACTTCTACTTCTCTTCACTGTAATCATCTCTCTCCCAGTACCCCTTCTATCTTCTCCTCCTTATGTATTACTATACTATTTGTCCCTTTTTCTATTTCTTTATCTTCCATTTCCTTATCTTTTCAACTCTTTTCAAAAGGTTTATACATTTACTATCTTCGTACTAAATATACTGATTGTTTGAACGGTTGTACTGGTTGTTATAATTTTTGACTTCGTACTTCGAATGTTCTTCATAATGTTCAACTGCGTACCTCTTGTATGTTTTTCATTTGGAAATATATATGCTATTACTGGTTCAATTGAATTTTCATTTTACTTCTTTCATAAATGTTCCTAAAAATTGTTACTTGGAATGTCAGAGGCTTAAATTCTCCTATTAAAAGACAACAAGTTCTTTCCCACTTTTCTAAAATAGATGCTAACATAGCTTTGTTACAGGAATCTCATCTCACTGAAAGCAAATCGTTAAAGCTTAAAAGGAATTGTGTGGGTGAAGTTTTCTTCTCACTGGGAGATGGTAAAATAAATGGGGTCATAACCTTATGTCATAAAGCATTGAATGCCAAACTTATGTCACAGGACTCAGACAACAAGGGTAGATGGTTGCTTACCAATCTCTTGATAGGGAAAAGTCCCATTTCCTTACTTAACGTGTATGCTCCCACTACTGATGATGTCTACTTTTGGACTAGCATGTTCCAATAACTCTTACAACATCCCACAGAAAATCGCATTTTTGCACGAGATTGCATCAAGTAATGGATCCCTTCCTTGATCGTAACTCCAAGGTCTCCTTTATCCCAAACAAATCGCACAAAGCTTTTTTGCGAACTATAGAACAGAGAAATCTGGTTGATGCCTGGAGACTCTGCTACCCCTCCTTGAGAGAATATTCTTTTTTTTCTTTGCCACATCAGACACAATCTAGAATAGACCATATTTTTCTCAAACGCAATATTACCCAATCTTTACTCTCGGCAGACATAGGTCCCATCCTCATCTCTGACCATGCTCCTGTTATGATTCAACTAGATCTCCTCCAACATTCCACGTCCACCAAGAGATGGTGTTTCAAAAACTCCTTACTTCTAGATTTTAGTTTTAACGCACAAGTTACTTACTTGTGTAACGATATATCTGTAAGAGACATTAGTTAGTGATAGATTCCTTACCTTAGAATATCCCCAGGTGTCAGACTGGATCCGGAAAGTTTTCGTCAGCCGTACCCCTGCGTGTCGGTAGGCGTCGTACGGCTCCGCGTACGTCGCTGGCATCGTAGCCGCCGAGATGACGTCCTCAGAGCTATTTAGACGCGCCCACGCGCGCTGACGTCAGTTCTGTACACAAATTTACCGCGCCAGAAGCGCAGAGCCATGCCAGAGACCGACTACTGGTGCAATAGAACTAGGGCCCTGAAAAGGATGACTTGAACCCTAGAGAACAGTTCGCAGAACGGGGAGGATGGGCGGGCGGTAAGGAATCTATCACTAACTAATGTCTCTTACAGATATATCGCTACACAAGTACGTAACTTGTGCATCTGAAAGAGACACGTTAGTGATAGATTCCTTACCTTAGAATACATACCCAAGCAATACCAACCCCGGTGGTGGGTCTGCGAAGTGACATTACACCAGAAAGTCACGGAGAACTGAACGGCCAAAGAAGTTGTGTCTCCGGACCGGACTGTCAAGACAATAGTGCTTAGTGAAAGTATGCAACGAGACCCAAGTGGCCGCCTGACAGATGTCTTGCAGGGGGACACCGCGTCCCAATGCTGCAGTAGCTGCTGTCGCCCTGGTAGAATGGGCGCGCAGCCCAACCGGAGGTTCCTTTTCGGCCAGAGAGTAACAGGCTTTAATGCACAAGACAACACATCGGGAGATAGTGCGCTTGTGCACAGCCCGGCCTTTCTTGGCGCCCACGTAGCCAACAAAGAGCTGGTCATCCACTCGGAACTGTTGCGTGCAGTTGAGATAGAACAAGAGCGCATGTTTTGAGTCCAGACGGTGGAGCCTCTCCTCTTCTCTTGAAGGGTGCGGAGGCGGAAAGAAAGTGAGCAGAGTTACAGTTTGCCCATGATGAAAGGCAGAGACTACTTTAGGTAGAAAGGAGGGACGTGGTCAAAGCACAACCTTGTCCGGATGAATCGCCAGGAAAGGAGGTTTGCAGAAAAGAGCCTGGAGCTCACTCACCCGCCGAGCGGAGGTGATGGCCACCAGGAAGACAGTTTTCAAAGTCAATAACCGCAAAGGACAGTTATGAAGAGGCTCAAATGGAGCGCACATCAGATATGTGAGAACCAGGATCAAGTCCCAATGAGGCATCACAAAAGGAACAGGAGGGAAAAGGTGAGTAATGCCTTTGAGAAATCGATTGACAACTGGGGACTTGAAAAGAGAGGGCTGATCAGGCAACCTAAGAAAGGCTGAAAGAGCAGAAAGGTAGCTTTTGATAGTGCCCAAAGCAGAACCCTGCTGGGCCAAAAAGGAGGAACAATAGGACCTCAGAAAAAGGGGCAGCAAGAGGATCAACAGATTTTGCTGTGCACCATGCCACACATTTTTTCCACCGACAGGCATATACCGTTTTAGTGAAGGGACGCCTGGCTGCCAGAATCACATTACAGACTTCGGGGGGCAAGTCAAATGGAATCAGCTGTCGACGCTCAATCTCCACGCAAGAAGGTGGAGGCTGGACAGGTTTGGGTGGAGGACCGTCCCCTGTTGCTGCGACAGGAGATCCTGCCGAAGAGGCAGTCGGATCAGGGAATCCACGCTCATACTGAGTCACTCGGGATACCAAACTCTTCGAGCCCAGTCCGGTGCCACAAGAATGACTTGGGCCCGGTCGCACCTGATCTTCTTCAGCACTCTGGGCATTAGTGGTATAGGCGGAAAGGCGTACAACAGACCGCAACTCCACTCGCAACGAAAAGCGTCGCTTAGCGAGTGCCGCCTTGGAAACTCCAACGCGCAGAACTGCTGACATTGCGCGTTCTTTTCGGTGGCTAATAGATCTAACCAAGATTCTCCCCACTGCTGAAAGAGACCTTGCCCCACCTCCGGGTGAAGACGCCATTCGTGATCCAACATGCACCTTTGGCTGAGTTTGTCCGGCCTGGCGTTCAGGGTATGTGCCAGGTGTTGAACCACCAAGGAAATGCCTTGACGTTCCAGCCACGTCGAGCCTCTTGACATAGGGTCCACGACCCCACCCCGCCCTGGTTGTTGAAATAATACATGGCGGTGGTGTTGTCTGTGAACACCTGCACTACTCTCCCCTTAACAGAGGGAAGGAATGCTTTGAGTGCAAGTAGGATCGCCCTGAGCTCCAAAAGGCTGATATGGAGCTTGGACTCCGCCGGAGACCAGAGTCCTCTGATCTCCGCCTCTCCCATGTGGCCACCCCATCCCAGGAGGGACGCGTCCGTCACTACTGTGTGCTCCGGTTGGGGAAGGGAGAGGGATCTGCCGCAGACCCAAGGCTGGTTCGTGAGCCACAACTGCAAGTCCGGTGCAGTGCCCTCCAAGATCTGGACATAGTCGGACAGGTTCCCCCGATGCTGCGTCCACTGGAACTTCAGGTCCCAATGCAGAGCCCGCATATGCCATCTGGCATGATCGATCAGCAGGATGCAGGAGGTCGTGAGGCCCAGCAGCCTCAGGGTCTTCCTGACCAAAACCCAGGACCAGGGCCGAAAGATCAGAATCATATCCCGAATGTCCCGGACTCGCTGTTTGGGAGGATAAACCCGAAACTGCACCGTATCCAGAAGTGCTCCGATGAAGAGGAGCTTCTGAGAGGGAATCAGGTGCGACTTCGGCACGTTGATGGAAAACTTCAGCAAATGCAAGAGGTCGGCCGTAGTCTGGAGGTGGGAGACGACTGCCTGGGGCCAGCCCGCCTTCAACAGCCAGTCAACTTAAACCACTGATCTGCACAGATGAGCTGCGACCACCGCCATCACTTTTGTGAACACCCGAGGGGCGCTGGTAAGGCCGAAAGGGAGCACGGTGAACTGAAAGTGCTCCTGGCCCACCGTGAACCGTAGGTAACGCCATTGGGCTGGCAGGATGGGGATATGAAAACAAGCATCCTGCAAGTCCAACGCTACCAGCCAGTCTTGCGGGTCAAAGGCAGACAAGACCTGAGCAAGCATGAGCATCTTGAACTTCTCCTTCCGGAGGAAGCGATTGACGTTACGGAGGTCTAAGATAGGGTGCAGTCCTTTGTCCTTCTTCGGAACCAAGAAGTAGTGGGAGTAACAACCACGATCTACTTCTGGGGTCGGAACACGCTCGATGGCCCCCTTGGCCAAGAGGGCCGTAACTTCCTGCTGGAGAAGTGTCAAGTGTTCCCCCGACAAGTGGTGGTACTGAGATGGCATGGCTGGAGGGGTAGATTCGAAGGAGAGGGAGTAGCCCCTGCGGACTATTTGCAGAACCCACCTGTCCGAGGTTATGGAGCGCCAGTGGGGAAGGTGATTGCGAATCCTGCCACCCACTGGTGTCAGGTGGGCCTGAAACACCGGACTAGGAAGGTTTGGAGGCGGTGGCGGCAGGGGAGGTGGTGGACTGCCCTGTCCGCTGTCCCCGGGATCCACCAAACGGGTTCCACGTCCGCGGCTGCGCTGAGACTGTGGCTGCGCAGCCTTGCGGGTCTGAAAAGAACGCGCCTGGGCGCCCCGAACTTGACCTCGAAAGGACCGAATAGTGGACCTCGAGGGAGTACGCGTGGTGGCGAGACCCAAGGACTGGGCCGTAGCCCGAGAGTCTTTAAAGCGTTCCAGGGTGCTATCCACCTCATCACCAAAGAGGCGTGTACCATCAAAGAGGCGTGTACCATCAAAGGGCATGTCCAACAGGGTATTCTGGACATCCCCAGAGAAGCCAGTAGTTCGGAGCCAAGCATAACGACTGAGCGCCACAGTTGTTGAAAGTGCCCTACAGAGAGAATCGGCCATGTCAAGCCCACAACGAAAAGTAAATTTTGCAGCATCTCTCCCTTCGGTAATGGCTTGGGAGAGAACCGCCTGTGCTTCCACAGGGCACTGAGTTTTTTTAAGGAACAAGGGTACCCCAATATGTGAACCTGGGGTGATACAATGTAGGAGAATACAATGGTTCTTAATGGCCTATGAAGGTCCAGGATAGCGAAAAGCCCTAGAGAGGGCAGGTGATTTTGTATAGGTACAAAGACTCAAAGGGGAGAGAGATAATTAATATAGAGAAATTAATTAATATAGAGAAGGGACAAGAAAGTCAAATTATGACACTTATTTATTATACATAAGATGAATTCAAGTGCTCACATATTCAGTGACAACAAGCGTGACGTGAAGGTGAGGGTGAACTTTAAAAGAGAACATCGCATTGGCAACAATTGTGAACCAGTTTTGTTAAATTAGTATAAAGGGTTCAAGTTGCGTAAGGTCGACGACGTTTCGAACTCAGTTATTCGAGTTCATCTTCAGGACAAATGTGAGCATATGAACTCTAAATATAAAAAATGAAATAAATATAAGTAACTCATAGGAAAAATAATTGTAAGAATTGAGAGTAGGTAACTCATAATGACCCTTCAAAATTATATAGCGCATCACAGTCATTTAAATGAATGGTACATAATGCTCTCCAAAAAATGATGCAAAAAAATCCACGTTTAGAGTGCCTAAGTGAGAAGATAAACATTTCAAGAGTGAATCAGTGTACTACAATACCAATTGACATAGTACATTATGGAAGTGTTCACATTAAACTTTTTCCGAAGCTACGGAACAGGATCAAACAATCAGGGGATAGATATAAATTAAGAGTGCACTAACATAGTGGTGTATACTGAAGCCCTCTATGAAGCGGAGACCTTGCGCTGCGCGAGGGTGGTTAAGGCACTTACTTAGCATATGGAATGGATGATCACTTGCGGTGCAATTATTTAGTTAGCGAGTCACCGGAGTGGCCAACACTTCAGTGAGTGCCTCGAGGGTTGAAGGCCTGGGGAGAAGGGGGTACCGGGTGTCAAAACGTACAGAGAATCGCTTGTAAGGCTACGGGGCTGGGACAGAGTTAAAGGTGACTTACTTGAAAAACCGCTGTGTCCAGAATCAACAATATTTTTGATTGGAGCGGTGATCTTCTGGTGCCGGGAAATGAATCTGAAAGGGAGGGGGAGTGATTAGGAAGGGCGGACAGGGCGGCCGCCGGGGAGGAGGAAGGCGAAGTACAGATAGAGGGTTACTTACTCGTTGAGGCGGCACAAGGTCCAATAAATGGGAGTCTCAAGGGGGGGTCTGTTCGCGTGCTAATCCGCGCTGCGACTGAGAATGGGGCCGGGAGCACTGTGAATATATTACAGGCGGTTGCCGTTGGTTACGTAAAGGGGAGGCAGCTGCGTGCGCTAGCACGCGTGTGTATCTAACGGCCGTGGGTTGGCCCGGGACATGCCTGATTACAATAGGCAAGGGCTGACACGGGAGCATGCGTGTGGGAGCAAATTAAGAGATTTGGAAAAGGACACGTGTGTGTGAACTACACGTGAATGAGAGAGCTAAACTCGGGGGCAGTGTAAGAATACATGAGTCAAGCGCTTGTGTGTAAAAACTAACTGCATTGAGATGAAAACACATGGGAACTGAATTACATGGTGCAAGGCGTTGGAATGTAAACACTTGCTGCATTGTGATGGGATCACATAAGAAATGCCAAACGGTAGAGGAGTTACTCTCTTAATTTGCTCCCACACGCATGCTCCCGTGTCAGCCCTTGCCTATTGTAATCAGGCATGTCCCGGGCCAACCCACGGCCGTTAGATACACACGCGTGCTAGCGCACGCAGCTGCCTCCCCTTCACGTAACCAACGGCAACCGCCTGTAATATATTCACAGTGCTCCCGGCCCCATTCTCAGTCGCAGCGCGGATTAGCACGCGAACAGACCCCCCCCTTGAGACTCCCATTTATTGGACCTTGTGCCGCCTCAACGAGTAAGTAACCCTCTAGCTGTACTTCGCCTTCCTCCTCCCCGGCAGCCGCCCTGTCCGCCCTTCCTAATCACTCCCCCTCCCTTTCAGATTCATTTCCCGGCACCAGAAGATCACCGCTCCAATCAAAAATATTGCTGATTCTGGACACAGCGGTTTTTCAAGTAAGTCACCTTTAACTCTGTCCCAGCCCCGTAGCCTTACAAGCGATTCTCTGTACGTTTTGACACCCGGTTCCCCTTCTCCCCAGGCCTTCAACCCTCGAGGCACTCACTGAAGTGTTGGCCACTCCGGTGACTCGCTAACTAAATAATTGCACCGCAAGTGATCATCCATTCCATATGCTAAGTAAGTGCCTTAACCACCCTCGCGCAGCACAAGGTCTCCGCTTCATAGAGGGCTTCAGTATACACCACTATGTTAGTGCACTCTTAATTTATATCTATCCCCTGATTGTTTGATCCTGTTCCGTAGCTTCGGAAAAAGTTTAATGTGAACACTTCCATAATGTACTATATGTCAATTGGTATTGTAGTACACTGATTCACTCTTGAAATGTTTATCTTCTCACTTAGGCACTCTAAACGTGGATTTTTTTGCATCATTTTTTGGAGAGCATTATGTACCATTCATTTAAATGACTGTGATGCGCTATATAATTTTGAAGGGTCATTATGAGTTACCTACTCTCAATTCTTACAATTATTTTTCCTATGAGTTACTTATATTTATTTCATTTTTTATATTTAGAGTTCATATGCTCACATTTGTCCTGAAGATGAACTCGAATAACTGAGTTCGAAACGTCGTCGACCTTACGCAACTTGAACCCTTTATACTAATTTATTAAAACTGGTTCACAATTGTTGCCAATGCGATGTTCTCTTTTAAAGTTCACCCTCACCTTCACGTCACGCTTGTTGTCACTGAATATGTGAGCACTTGAATTCATCTTATGTATAATAAATAAGTGTCATAATTTGACTTTCTTGTCCCTTCTCTATATTAATTAATTTCTCTATATTAATCATCTCTCTCCCCTTTGAGACTTTGTACCTATACAAAATCACCTGCCCTCTCTAGGGCTTTTCGCTATCCAGGACCTTCATAGGCCATTAAGAACCATTGTATTCTCCTACATTGTATCACCCCAGGTTCACATATTGGGGTACCCTTGTTCCTTAAAAACACTTGCACGAGCAGTGGCTTCACTGCAAGGGTTCCACTTTCTGAGTGGTTATATTAAGTTATACTATATTGTAAAGTTATTACCATATTCATTTCATGACCTATGTACATTCACCTAACTCTTAGGCTAGTCAGAATTCCCTCCCCATATAGTATACTCGATTTTATACTATGTCTACACCTATTATTCCGACTTATACCGAGGAATATATTGCAAGACTGATTAGTGGGCCTTCTCTTTTTCATACACCGATACCTGCCAACAATACATCCTCTAATGTGGCAAGTGAGAAACTCACCAGTCTAGAAAGATTAAAAAAGAAACACATACGTACGGAATTACACGCACGTATGCTCACTGAATATTTAAAAGCCGACATCATCCCGGTAGGCCTACAAGTACGAAATATCCCTGCTATTTTCTTCCAAGATCCGAAATTTAAAAACGGATTTGCCCACATTGGTACCACCTGCTCTCGCCACTGGATGGTGCTGGGCATCGACACTGCATTAGAACACAGCAAAAAAGAATTACTAGAAATCCGAGAACTAGAAAAGGCAATCTTAGAATTAGACAGCCTTGCAGATGCCAGATCAGCCCTAGAAAAACTAGAGCGCACGATTATTGATTTCCAAAACTTTGAACACCATAAAAAATCTACCAAAGTGACAAAAGACATAAGAAATTACAATAAAGAACAAACCTACCCCTACCTCAGAGAAGATTTTTTTACATCAAACAACCAAGATCAACAGAGGTACCCAACAGGTACTTGGGGTAGATTCAGAAATAGGCAACCGGTTACTTTCTCTGATTCTTCTCTAGAATCCGACAACTCTGACCCCGGGGAAGGTACTAGCACCTCTACACACAATACCAATTTTTTAGGGAGAGGCCAAGCATTCACAGGGGAGAGATCAAGAGGCAGAGGCAGAGGGAGACCCAGGTACAACTTCCCCCCAGGGGAACGACAAACACGCAGGAAATTCTACCAATGGGGCTACCAGTACTGAACCCTCCCTACTCACCTCCCTCTTCCAACATGGACCAAATGCCTATTTTTAACTTATCCAAACACCAACTGGCATCTACTGATATTGCCCTACTTAGCAGAGGCATGTCTTTTGTCATTACGGATAAACCTAACTGGTTCGACATCCATACCGAAATTCTTCAGTTTTTTAGAAAAGTAAGATTGAATGTATTTTTCCAGGATAAAGAGACAACCACCAAAACTGACAGTACAGGATTACGACCCAAGTCCACATTCAACCCGCCAAGTGGCTCTATGCCCCCGGAAGTCATTGCATTTGAACACCTTGTACTAAAAGACTTCAATGAAATAAAAACTAACTACAGGTTCACACCTTTTAATGTTAGTCTAGAAGAAAGAGACAGCCTTGACACTCTAAAAAACCTGGACGATGTGGTTATAAAACCCTGTGACAAGGGAGGTGGTATTGTCCTACAGGACAAAACCGCCTACGACAATGAAATTCACCGCTAACTGAATAACACATCTCACTATGAACGCCTAATGCGCAACCCCCTCCAAGACATCAGTGATCTCATCCTCACGATTACCAAAATGGCTTTAGAAGAAGGTTACATTAGTAAACATGAATTCACCTTTCTCAACAGCAAAAACCCCAGGACACCCTCCCCAAGATCCACAAGAATCTGGTAACACCACCAGGCAGACCCATCCTATCCGGTTGTGGTTCGATTCTAGAACCTTTAGGGAAATATATTGACTTCTTTATAAAGAATATGGTACAAGACACCACCACATATGTGAAAGACACCACACATTTTATTAATCTCATTGAATCCCAACCTTTTGACCCCCAAACAGAACTCCTTGTCACTCTTGACATCGAATCACTATACACCAACATCCCCCAAGACAAAGGGACAGAAGTCATCAAGAAACACCTTAATCTTCGTCCAGCTCCACATCAGGTCCCCACAGAGTTTATCATTTCACTCCTTGAAATAGCCCTTACCAGAAACTACTTTATGTTCCAAGATCAGTACTATAGACAATGTAAAGGTACTTCGATGGGGGCCATTTTTGCCCCAAATTTTGCTATACTCTTTGTTGACGACATTGAGACCAATATCATTCTCAATAGGACTGACCCATTTCTAGATAAAATCCGGATTTGGCGCAGGTACATAGATGACGTGTTTATGATTTGGTCGGGCACCGAAACAGAACTCCAATTATTCTGCACGTGGCTGAATAACGTCCAGACTGATCTCAAATTCACCTATAATTTTGACAACACCAAAATTGATTACCTAGACGTCACTGTCAAGAGCTCAAATGGCGAACTCTACACTACCTTATTCAGAAAACCGACAGAGCGTAATACCCTCTTGCAATATGATAGCTGTAATCCTAGAGCACTGAGGGACGGTCTTCCCTACGGACAATTTCTCAGAATTCACAGAAATTGCAAATTCAAAGAGGACTTTTTCCTGGAGGCTGAAATCCTGTGCAAAAAACTCACTAACCGGGGCTACCCTAGACGACTAGTTAAACGCTCAATGAAACGAGCTTGGTATTCACATCGTGAATTTCTACTACAACCCAAAGAGAGAACACCCCTAACCAAGATCACATGTGTGACTACTTTCTGCCCAGTCAGCAATAAACTCACCAAAATGATAAAAAAAAACACTGGTCAGTAGTACTAGGCCCTCTGGAGCTCAACACAGGCACCCCGCTTTTTGCTTTCAAAAGAGGACGCAACATTAAGGACCACCTAGTCAGGGCACAAAACCCAACACACAAGGACAATACTCTACATTCTTTTCTTGGTCTTCCGCCCTTACAGGGCCACTATAAATGTAACAATTGCATGTCATGTGATTCTACATGTAACACCAAGTGTTTTGAATTTAATGGCATGAAACACACTTTACAGTTCTTTTCCAACTGTAATTCACAAAATGTGGTCTACTGTATTAAATGTCCGTGCCAACTACTCTACATCGGACAAACCACGCAGAAAATCAAGACAAGGATCTCTCAACATAGAAGTAGGATCCGCTGCAAAATACAAACGGCACCACTGGTGGAACATTTTTTGGACAAAGGACACTCTGAAACTGATTTCACGTGGCAAGTGATTGAAACTCTATATCCTAACAACCGAGGAGGGAACCAACAACAAATCCTTAACCGCATGGAGTGTAAATGGATTTTCAAATGCCGCACTATCGAACATGGGCTTAACACTCTGGATGAATACAAGTCTCTCTTATAAACAGATATCCCGGCCACATATGCCAACACATCTGTAAACTCAGTCCCAGTGTCTACCTCTACTTGTTTGTATTCTTGCTCAACTCCAGCTATGAGACCGCGTAATGTATTGCATCTAATTATTTTATTTTGACTCAAGACCTCCTTTAGTAACTCCTCTACCGTTTGGCATTTCTTATGTGATCCCATCACAATGCAGCAAGTGTTTACATTCCAACGCCTTGCACCATGTAATTCAGTTCCCATGTGTTTTCATCTCAATGCAGTTAGTTTTTACACACAAGCGCTTGACTCATGTATTCTTACACTGCCCCCGAGTTTAGCTCTCTCATTCACGTGTAGTTCACACACACGTGTCCTTTTCCAAATCTCTTCATTTGCTCCCACACGCATGCTCCCGTGTCAGCCCTTGCCTATTGTAATCAGGCATGTCCCGGGCCAACCCACGGCCGTTAGATACACAAGCGTGCTAGCGCACGCAGCTGCCTCCCCTTTACGTAACCAACGGCAACCGCCTGTAATATATTCACAGTGCTCCCGGCCCCATTCTCAGTCGCAGCGCGGATTAGCACACGAACAGACCCCCCCCTTGAGACTCCCATTTATTGGACCTTGTGCCGCCTCAACGAGTAAGTAACCCTCTATCTGTACTTCGCCTTCCTCCTCCCCGGCGGCCGCCCTGTCCGCCCTTCCTAATCACTCCCCCTCCCTTTCAGATTCATTTCCCGGCACCAGAAGATCACCGCTCCAATCAAAAATATTGTTGATTCTGGACACAGCGGTTTTTCAAGTAAGTCACCTTTAACTCTGTCCCAGCCCCGTAGCCTTACAAGCGATTCTCTGTACGTTTTGACACCCGGTTCCCCTTCTCCCCAGGCCTTCAACCCTCGAGGCACTCACTGAAGTGTTGGCCACTCCGGTGACTCGCTAACTAAATAATTGCACCGCAAGTGATCATCCATTCCATATGCTAAGTAAGTGCCTTAACCACCCTCGCGCAGCGCAAGGTCTCCGCTTCATAGAGGGCTTCAGTATACACCACTATGTTAGTGCACTCTTAATTTATATCTATCCCCTGATTGTTTGATCCTGTTCCGTAGCTTCGGAAAAAGTTTAATGTGAACACTTCCATAATGTACTATATGTCAATTGGTATTGTAGTACACTGATTCACTCTTGAAATGTTTATCTTCTCACTTAGGCACTCTAAACGTGGATTTTTTTGCATCATTTTTTGGAGAGCATTATGTACCATTCATTTAAATGACTGTGATGCGCTATATAATTTTGAAGGGTCATTATGAGTTACCTACTCTCAATTCTTACAATTATTTTTCCTATGAGTTACTTATATTTATTTCATTTTTTATATTTAGAGTTCATATGCTCACATTTGTCCTGAAGATGAACTCGAATAACTGAGTTCGAAACGTCGTCGACCTTACGCAACTTGAACCCTTTATACTAATTTAACAAAACTGGTTCACAATTGTTGCCAATGCGATGTTCTCTTTTAAAGTTCACCCTCACCTTCACGTCACGCTTGTTGTCACTGAATATGTGAGCACTTGAATTCATCTTATGTATAATAAATAAGTGTCATAATTTGACTTTCTTGTCCCTTCTCTATATTAATTAATTTCTCTATATTAATTATCTCTCTCCCCTTTGAGTCTTTGTACCTATACAAAATCACCTGCCCTCTCTAGGGCTTTTCGCTATCCTGGACCTTCATAGGCCATTAAGAACCATTGTATTCTCCTACATTCCACAGGGCACTGAGGCAGCACCTGTGCCACAGTGTCCCACACAGAATGGGAATAGCGGCCTAGCAGGCACACAGTATTCACCACCCGCAACCCAGAGCTGGCAGATGTGAAAATCTTTTTCCCAAATTGCTCCAGTTTCCTAGATTCCTTGTCCGGGGGATCAGAAGGGAACGCACTTGGCGAGGCAGAAGCCTGGACAACCAGACTCTAAGGCATCAGGTGTTGGGTGAGAAAGCAGGGATCGCCCAGCGCCGGGCGATGGCGGCACGCCACATCCTTGTCTACCCGAACTCCTGTTAGGTTTGATCCAGGTGCCCAACAGGATATCAGCAAGCGCTTCATTGAAGGGCAGTAAGGGCTCCGCAGAGGAGGACTGTGGCTGCAGGACCTCAGTCAGGAGATTGGTCCTCATGGGCACAGAACGGAGCTAGAGGTTAAGAGCCTCAGCTGCCCTACGCAACACCACCGAAAACGTCCCAACCTCCTCCGTGGCAACGGATGAAGGGGACAGAGTACCAGGGTGTGGAGAGAAATCCAGATCCACTAGAGCCTCCACATCGCCTTCCCATTCAGGCTCAACCTCGCATTGGGTCGCAAGAGGATCCTCAGACCCCTCCCAGTACCCCCCTTCGTCCACCGGTTGCTGAAGAGGCCGGTAAGGACGAGGTGCCCTGGGAAATGGGATAAACTCCCCTCCAAGAAATGGAATGTGAGGGTAAGATACCAGTCCCAGTTCTGCACTGTCGGGTGTGGCACCGAAGCCGGATCCAGGGCCGGAGCCGAGGCGCCGCAGGGTATGGTGCCGGCGTAGCCGTGGCCAGAGGCGGCGGCACAGAGGCAAACCCTTCCGACAGATCCGTGGGGCCCGAAGGCGCTCCGGAGGGACCCGGCTGGGCAAACAAATGGCGCAAGGCCGACATACTTTCGGGAACGCTCCCGCAAATCTTTCTGCGCCATGGCCCGACAATCGGGGCACGCCTCGGTGTCATAAGCGTGCCCCAAGCAAAAGAGACACATGTCGTGAGGGTCCGATACCGACATGTTTCGACGGCAGGCCCTACACAACTTAAACCCGAGCATCCCTATTGCACCAGGAGTCAAGTACATGACAAAACAAGTTGTCAGAATCCAAGTTAAAACAGGTACAACTCTCTCTCGGATCTGCGCTGCTGCGCGGAAAAAGAAAGAACTGACGTCAGCGCGCGTGGGTGCGTCTAAGTAGCTCTGACGATGTTATCTAGGCGGCTACGACGCCAGCGACGTACGTGGAGCCGTACGAAAATACCTACCGACGCGCAGGGGTACTGCTGAAGAAAACTTTCCGGATCCAGTCTGACGTCTCGGGATATTCTAAGGTAAGGAATCTATCACTAACGTGTCTCTTTCAGATGCTTCTTTTACCACTTTTATCCATGACTTCTTTCAAACCAATCAAACTGACGATCTCCCCTTTCGAACAATTTGGGACGCTTTTAAAGCTACCGCTCGAGATTTTATTTTTAGGTATTCATCAAGCAAACGCAAGGCTTTTAAAACAAATGACAATACACTGCTTACTAAAATCAAAAAGTTAGAACATGCCTTTTACACCTCCAAAATGAAAGCCAACTTGGAAGATCTTATAAATGCAAAGATTGCTTTTAATAAATCTTCTACTGAAAGCGCCTCTATTTTTAAGACTAGTGCGAAATACTATGGTGGCCAAAACAAATCAGGTAAATTATTAGCCAATTATCTTAAGATCAAGTAAAACAGGCTTCACATTGATTTTATTATAGATGATAATCAAACACCACAACATAAGGATCCCGAAATTCTTCAGGAATTCGTACGCTTCTATCAGGCATGTGGAATTCCTATAGCCCGACGCCCAGGACATATTGTTTGGGGTCAAGGGCAACAAGTTTTAATGTGCATTTTGTCCTTGGGACAAGCAGGCCCAAACCCCTGCAGCACAAACCCTTTGGCTGCCAGTTTGCAGTACCCCATTAAGGATCAGGGAAGGACACTGCCTGCAGTTAAGTTAATATTTGTGTGCATATGTTAATGCTGTTCAAACTTGTATTTATGGTTCATTAATTGAAAGCCTTTATTATTAGAATGAGCGCTCTCAGTAAATGCAAGTTCTGACTGCACTACTGACAGTGGTTCCAGTATAAAAATGTGTACAAACGGTTTCAAAGTTTAGCAATATGATGCTATGCATAATGCTCCTAAAATGCTCTCCGATTAGATGCAAATATTTGCAGAAGCTTGAAGGCAAGATTAATGATTCTTTGCTTTCAATATAAAATGTTACTAAAAAATGAAAGTAGGAAACATGTTTTTTTGCTAAACTACTGTAAAATTTCAGGTACCATTTTTTTGCAGCATCATTTAGTAAAATGTGTTGATGCATGCTATTATTTCCCCAAAATATTCATATTAGAAAATCAGTGCAACCAGTTTCAATAAGATTTTGGGAAACATAAAAATATACAAGCATTGGCAAAGCCAATAGGTCTGAAATGGTCAGATTTTTAGTTTTGGCAATGTGTGACTTGTGTTGGCATGGTTTTTGTAAAACCTTATTGATGTGAGAGCTGCCGGACCCTCACCATTATAACAAACTCTGGCAAAAGCAAAAATTGTTTCCGGTCAATTTGTGTGCTGATATGCTCCTTGTGAAAGAGCAGAATGCGGTCACTCAACGTGAAGCCAGCCGATACAGAGAGAGAGAGATAATTTTAATAAACACAAAAGGTCATGGTTAACGCCAGTCCAAATTAGGGGCCCAATTATTGAAGAAAGTCTCAAAAGTGCACCCTTGGTATATGTCCTTGCATTAAGGGCAGCAATATGGATTTTGTGAATTCACAAGAATTTACAGCAGTAGGGCAAGAGATAGTACTCCTAGAAAATATTTGTGAACTGCATTTTAGCATGAGCAAAAATGCATGTGTAGATATACTCATGCGAACACCTGAGTGTTTGCAAGTTTATTTGCCCTCCAACCGCTTTTTTCCAATTTCTGGAAGAAGGTTTACTTCTGCCATTGTCAGGAGTAAATTTCCAACATTTCTAAGTTTTGGAAAAGATTAGAGAAGAGTTGTTGAAAACCCTTAAAACATGCAAGTTAGTAGGTTCGCACAGACTCAAAAGGACATTCCAACCCTTGAACTATTGTTTACCACTACCTTCAGTCCCAGTATGTAGATCTGCGGAAACGTAGCAACATAAAGGGATTGCTAGTATTAAAACACTACTATGGTATGAGCCCTGGCATAATCAGAGAGGCTATATAAGAGCTCTTATATAATGAGATTGCTGCCATAATTTGTTGCCGCACAACATGGCACCAATGGGACAAGTGGATTTTGTTACAGGACAAGTAGATTTATGAAGCAACCTGCCCCATGGACAAGTAGATATTTTAATAAATTCCACACCCCTGGCTTCTATGAAACTCTTTATACACCAGAAAATATACCTAAGGATACAGCCATACTTCAATATTTCTCCAATATCCAGAAACGTGATATTCCTACTTCAAGTCTACACATTTTGGAATCCTACATTGTACAAGATGATTTACAATCTGCACTTAAGACTCTCAAAAAAGATAAAGCTCCAGGCCCTGACGAATTCACAGTGGAATTTTTTTTTACACTTTGCCCAATTGCTCATTCCGTACTTGCATAGTCTCATCTCCTCTTTCAGTTCTTCTTGCAACTCATCAGGTTCATTTTTAGAGGCATTGATATGTTTAATACCAAAAGATGGAAAAGACCCCAGATATTGCAAAAACTATAGGCCTATCTCGTTAGTTAATGGGGATTATAAAATTTTCTCGAAAACTATAGGCCTATCTCGTTAGTTAATGTAGATTATAAAATGTTCTCGAAAGCACTAGCTTTACGATTAGAACCACATCTTCCTTGGCTGCTTGGTAAGGAGCAATCAAGCTTTGTTAAAGGTTGTAATATCACAGATAATACTAGGTTATTCTTCAGCATTTTATATAGGATGTCTCACCATTTGGATTCACTAGCTGCAATTGCCCTTGATGCGTAGAAAGCCTTCGATAGAGTCTCATGGCCATTTATTTTTCATGCCCTTAAATGGTTTCGGTCCAAAAATTATTTCAATGCGCTTTACTTTATTCTGAACCAAGGGCAGCCATTTCTTGTATCTTCTTACTTCACTCTTCTCAGAGGTGTCCGCCAAGTTTACCCTTTATCCCCTTTTCTTTTTAATTTAGCGTTAGAACCGTTTCTTTCCCGAATACAGCAGAATCGCTCCATTACGGGTTTTGCAGCTGACTCCCAACACATTAAATTAGCAGCCTACGCAGGTGACATATTGGTCTTCCATTCTCAGTAACAATCCTCACTCCCTCCATTCTTACAGGAGGTTGGAGCTTATGGTCTAATGTCATGGTTTAAATTAAACACTGACAAATGCGAGATTATGCCTTTAACTAAATACACATTTAAGGAAGATTTTCAGATTTCCAAGTTTACATGGAACTCCAAACATATAAAATATCTCGGACTTTGGTTCTCTTCCTCCATAATCACATCTATATCTCTCAACTTAGATAAATGCATAGATAAATTAAGAACGCTCACTGCAAGATGGCATTCACTTCATCTCTCTTGGTGGGGTCGTTTAGACACCATTAAAATGATGCTCACCCCTACAATCCTCTATATCATTTCTAATATACCGTTACCTATATCAGCCAAATACTTTCACAAGATCATTTCTATACTAGCAACCTTTTAATGGAATAACAAAAAACCAAGGATGGCACTACAAAAACTAACACAACCAAAATCAGAAGGAGGTGTTAATTTCCCCCATTTTTGCAGTTATCATAAAGCATTTCAACTGAAACACCAATCACATTGGATTTCTGACCAATCATCCAACAGGCCATTGTGGGTTGACCTTGAAGCCTCATTTATAGCACCTTTCAAAAATATCTTTCTTTTTCTCGCAATCCGCAGAAAAATTACAAACCAGTCGAAGTTTAACAGGGGAAATATGTACAGTATTTACCATACCATGCGGATTCTAAAACACCAAAATCTGCATGTTATTCCCCGATAACTAGTGATAGGGGCTATTTATGGCATCCGATAAATAACGAACCCAGGGTATTGAATATGCTACTTACCAGTATGCATCTGTTCTTGGCATGTAGGGCTGCTGACATTCATATCTGTGCATAGATCGCCGCCTAGTGTTGGGTCCGGATGTTTGCACGTTGTTGTCCTGGAAGAGTCTTCGAAGTATCCTGGGATAGGTGACTCCTCCCCTGGACTACAGTGCGCATGGGCATCCTCTCCATCCTCAGATTGTTTTTCGCCATTGTGGCAGTGATGGAGTAGATACAGAAAGTGATGATCATGCTTACAGTAATTCTGAGAGCTGCAGCTGTTACAGGCGCCGGGGAGGAGGGAGGGCGATATGAATGTCAGCAGCCCTACATGCCAAGAACAGATGCATACTGGTAAGTAGCATATTCAGTTCGAGGCATGTGGGCTGCTGAATTCATATCTGTGCATAGAATACATAGCAGTACCTCCTATTAGCGGCGGCTACCAGTGCCAGCTGCAGCGGTCTGAAAAAGAGTTTTGAGAACAGCCTGTCCTACAGCTGCCTGCTGTTTTGATTGCACATCCACACAATAGTGTTTGGTAAATGTGTGTGTAGTGGACCAGGTGGCTGCTCTACATATATCATGCAAAGGGATGTTTCCTAGGAAAGCCATGGAGGCCCCTAACTTGCGTGTTGAGTGGGCTCGTGGTGGAATCGTTAATGTGCGTTTAGCCTTTTGATAGCAAATTTGAATACATTTAACGATCCATCTGGCTATACCTGCTTTGGAGATAGCGTTACCTTTGTGGTGTGGGGCAAAAGCAACGAAAAGTTGTTTCGTCTTCCTAAAGATCTTAGTCCTGTCGATATAGTACATGAGGGCTCTCTTCACATCTAGTGTATGGAGTGCTCTTTCTGCGACAGTCTGTGGGTTTTGAAAGAAAACAGGCAGTTCAATAGTTTGATTCATGTGGAACTGCGATATGACCTTGGGCATGAATTTGGGGTTGGTACGTAGTACGACCCTGTTGGCGTGAACCTGTATAAATGGCTCTTGAACGGTTAGTGCCTGGAGTTCACTAACTCTTCTTAAAGAAGTGATCGCCACTAGGAAAGCTACTTTCCAGGTAAGGAATTGAATCCCGCATGAGTGTAGAGGTTCAAAGGGTGGACCCATCAGGCGTGTGAGGACCAAGTTGAGGTTCCATATTGGAGCCGGTGGGTGGCTTGGAGGAATTACTCGTTTGAGTCCTTCCAAGAATGCTTTGATGGCAGGCACTTTGAAGAAAGAGAGGTGCTGCCTGTTCTGGAGATAGGCTGATATTGCGGTCAAATGGACACGTATAGAGGTGTACGCCAGATTGCATCGGTATAGGTGTAAGAGGTAACAAATTATGTTTTGGATGGATGCGTCTAGCGGGTTAATGTCATTATTATTGCAGTAAATGACGAACCTTTTCCATTTGGCTGCATAGCAAGCTCTGGTAGTGGGTCTTCTAGCTTCCTTAATGATGTCCATACAGTCAGGTGGCAGGTTTAGGTAGCCAAACTCTAGGACTTCAGGAGCCAGATCGCCAGGTTCAGCTGTTGCGGATCTGGGTGCTGAATCTCTCCATGGTTCTGCGTCAAATGAGCGGGTTTGATCCGTAGCCTTTGATGCGGCACCACGGAAAGTTCGAGAAAAGTGGTGTACCATGGCTGGCGTGCCCACGTTGGAGCAACCAGGACGAGTGTCAGGGAGTGTTGTCTGAGTTTGCGAGCCACCAGCGGTATCAACGGCGCTGGGGGAAAAGCGTACGCAAATCTGCCGGACCAGTTCATCCATATCACATTGCCCTGCGATTGTGGGTGTGGGAACCTGGCGGCAAAGCTTTGGCATTTTGCGTTTTCGCTTGTGGCGAATAGGTCTATCTCTGGATGACCCCATTGCTGGAAGTACGGTTGGAGTACTGATGGGTGTAACTCCCACTTGTGCATCTGGTGGCTGTGTCTGCTGAGCAGATCCGCCATCTGGTTGTCTTTGCCGGGGAGGTGTTCTGCCATGAGGAACATGTTCCTCTGAATGGCCCACTTCCACATGCTCTGAGCCAGATGAGACAACTGTGGAGAGTGTGTTCCTCCCTGCTTCTGTATGTAGTACATGGCGGTCATGTTGTCCGTCCGGATCAACACAACTTTGTTGCACAAGTGTACTTTGAATGCTTTCATTGCCAGGAAGATTGCCATCAATTCCAGGAGGTTGATGTGCATCTTCTTTTGTTGTGTTGTCCATAGTCCCTGCACTGTGTAGTTGAGTACATGAGCTCTCCATCCCTGGAGAGACGCGTCCGCTGTCAGTATTATTTGTTGAACAGACTCTTGGAACGGTCGGTCCTTGCAAAGGTTTTGTGGATTCCACCAATGCAGAGAGTTGTATGCCCGACCGCTCACCAACACTAGGTCTTTCAACTGTCCTTGAGCCTGATTCCACTGACGTGCTAAGCACTCCTGAAGCGGGCGCATATGTAGTCTCGCGTGTGGGACTATGAAAATGCAGGAGGCCATCATGCCTATCAACTGCATGAACACTCGCGCGGGAAGGGAGTGTTGTGGTTTGAACTTGGAAATCAGCATTTGCATGCTGTTGATTCTCACTAAATTTGGCTGAGCTGTGGCCGCCAGAGTGTCTATAGTCGCACCTAGGTACTGTTGTACGTGTGCGGGTTGGAGATGGGATTTTGGGTAATTTAGTGAGAACCCCAGACTGTGAAGGAGGTGAATGGTGCGGGACATGTGGCTGGCACATTGCTGGGCTGACTTTGCTTGAACAAGCCAGTCGTCCAGGTAAGGGTAGACGTGTATGTGCTGCCTCCGTAGATGTGCCGCCACAGTAGCTAGGCACTTTGTGAAAACTCTGGGTGCTGTTGTCACGCCGAAGGGAAGGACTTTGAATTGGTAGTGCTGCCCCTGAACGGTGAACCTGAGGTATTTTTTGTGTGAGGGGTGAATGGGTATGTGGAAATACGCATCTTTGAGGTCCAGTGTGGCCAGGAAGTCTTCCTGCTTGAGCAGCGGGAGGACTTGCTGTAAAGTGAGCATGTGAAAATGCTTGGAGAGAATGTAGCGGTTCAGGGGTCTGAGGTCTAGTATAGGTCTGAGTGACCCGTCTTTTTTCGGTATTAAAAAGTACAGGGAGTACACCCCCGTACCTTGCTCGTGGACGGGTACGACCTCTATTGCGCCTTTTAGTAGCATACTTAGCACTTCCTGCTGTAAGAGCGTTAAGTGCTCTGAGGACATAGGACAGTGTTTTGGAGGTATTGTGGGTGGAGTTGAGGTTAATTCTAGGCAGTAACCGTGTTTGACAATATCTTTGACCCACCTGTCCGTGGTGATGGAGTTCCACGTGGACAGGAACCTTTGTAGCCTTCCCCCGACAGGTGTTATGTGGTCGGGAGGAAGGGAGAGGGCGTCACTGTTTGTTCTTGGGGGAGGACCTGGTGTTGCCGTATCCGCGTCCTCTGCCCTTTGTGCTTGAGCCACGATAACCACCCCGGGTGTTCTTATCGTAGGAGCTTTGTGTGTTACCCTTGTTGTAGGTTTGCTGTGACCCCTGTCCTCTACCTGTTCCTCTATTTCCGGGGCGACGAAAGGAGCCGCTCCGAAAGGACTGCGTTTGGAGAGCCCCCATGGACTTTGCAGTGTCTGTGTCCTTTTTTATTTTCTCTAGGGTGGTGTCAACCTCTGGCCCGAATAAGTAGTCTGGGTTGACAGGCTGGTTGAGGATGTTATTTTGTACCTCAGGTTTGAATCCGGAGATTCGCAACCAGGCGTGTCGTCGCAACATGACGCTAGTGTTTATGGCTCTGGCAGCTGTATCCGCGGCATCCAGTGCACACTTAATGGATGCGTTTGTGAGGAGTTGTCCCTCCCTGATGAGGATCTCTGCTCCTTCTTTGAATTGGTCAGGGAGATGTTGGAGTAATTGTTCTAATGTGTCGTAGTGTGCTCGATCGTAGCGAGCAAGGAGCGCCTGAGTATTGGCAATGCGCCATATGTTAGCTGCCTGGGCCGCAATCCGTTTGCCGGAGGTCTCTAGCACCTTGGACTCTTTGTCCAGGGGAGGAGCGTCACCTGTTGTTTGCGAGTGTGCCCGTTTGCGAGCATTCGCAACTACTATGGAATCCAGAGGTAACTGGCCTCTAATGTAGGTAGGATCCCCAGGCGCCGACCTGTATTTCTTGTCGATCCTGGGGTTTATTACTCTTGCCCTGGTGGGTTCCTTGAAGATGTCCTTTGCTGGTTTGAGGACACCCTTCAACATGGGTAGAGTTTTTATATTTCTTTCTGAGGATGCGAAAGTATCCATGAGAAAGTCGTCCTCGACGGTGTCAGAGTGGAGTTGCACACCATGATTGGCCGCAGCACGTTCAATGAGGGCGTTGAATGCGGCAGTGTCCTCTGTGGGAGACGTTTTTGCTCCATAGAGTTGCGGGTCCTGTGTATCCATAGGTGCACCCGAGTCTACAGGGTCATCCCAAGCTTGGTCAGGGTCCTGTTGGCCTTGAGGGTCCATCTCTCTGGGGTAGGGGACGTGGTCACCCATGTAGTCCTCCAAAACGTCTGTTTCGGAGTGTGTGGGAGAGAAGGACTGTGGATCTTGGTAAGAGGAATGGAGTGGTTCGTAAAGAACTGGTTCCGAAGCCACTGGCTGCTTTTTCTTAAGCGGGATCCGGTAGGAGTCCAAAGCTGGCTCGGAAGTTATTCTCCTCTTGTGGAGCATCATCCTGCCGGTGTCGGCGTCGATGATGTGTGATGGAGACGTCTCTGCAGGAGAGCGTTCGGCAGGCGTGATCGTGGTGTGGGTGACCCGTGTTCTGATGTGGAACAGTTTTGGGGCCGTGGATGGCGGCAGGCCAAAAGTGATGTTGGCTGGTGCCGAAGAGGCTGGTGGAGCTTTTATCGGCTCGGAGCCTGGCGTGTCCTGGAGGACTGCTTTGTGTTTGATGCGTTGCGCAGCAACGGGCCGCACCTGGAGCGCCATCGATTCCTTTGCGCCGACCGGTTCTGTAGAGGCGGGCGTGGACTTCTTCGGCGCCAGTGGGTCGAGTCGAGGAGCGGTAGTGGCCGTCGACGTCGTTGATGAGTGTGCCTTTGGTGGTGCTGTCGAAGCGGTGTGAGACGCAGCAGGCAGTTTGACCTTTGGGGTCGGAGCCGATTGTTTCGGTGCCGGGAGCCGAGTAGGTTTGGTGGCACCGAAGGTCTTTTTCCGTGTGTCGGCGCCGACGTCGGCTGCTGCAAGCTCGGCACCGAAGTCTCGTTTGGTGCGGTCGGTGCCGACGGGTTTTGCTGGCGTCGAAGGTGTGGTGGGCCTCGATCCGACCAGCGTTACTTTTGGTTTCGGTTTCTGGGGAACCAATACAGCTTTCGGTTTCGGTTTGGAAGAAGGGAAACCAGCCGTTTTGTGTAGTAATGGCTGCCGCTGAATGTCCGAGGCCGGGCCAGAGGGCGGGGCCGAAGAACTGCGGGATAGGTCTTGGGTAAGGCCCGAAGGCGATCCCTCGACCGGAGCCATAGACTGGTGCACTGGGATATCCTCAGTCTGTACGGGTAGGCCTTGCTCGTCACCGGAGCTACTCTCTTCGGCCCCTAAGGCCTCATTGTAGTCTCCTACCTCGGTGTCGGCTTCATCTCTGTGAAAGAGTCGCTCTTCGACGCCTTCCGATCCGGAGTCGTGTTCGGAAGCGGGGCTGGAGGGTAGGTTCTCCACGTCTTCGACATCTTCGTCCTCGGCGCTGAAGATGTTGGCCGGGGCCGGCGCCGCTTGCTGCGCTTCGAGTCTCGCTGCTCGTCGATTCCGGAGGGTCTTCTTGGATCGGAATCGTGCACAGGCCATACATGTAGACTCGTCGTGATCCGGTGAAAGGCATTTGTTGCACACCGGGTGGACGTCGACATGGGGATATTTCGCATTGCATACAGGACACCGCTTGAATGGTGTCCTCGATTCCATCGTCAATGACGGGTTGATGGTCGGGAAAGATGCGAAAAAGTTGGTTCTGGAAGTTAGTAAACTAACAAAGATACTATCGATACCGATCGGGAACAGTACCGACGCGAACTGAAGGCCTTTTGGCCTGGAAAAAGTTTTTCCTAACTTGAGTCAAGATAAGCACATCCGGGGGGAGGAGCCTAGCGCGCAACCAAGATGGCCGCGTAGGTGCGAGGCTCCCGAGGACCTCCGCGACCTCCTGCATAAATCCTGACCATATCCTGTCCTAGACGAGGGGACTGTGTTCGTGAGACCGAGCTGAGGTGCCACCCGTTTTCCGATTCCAAATCGGACCTCGGACACCGGCGGGAGCATCGATTGAGGTTTGCGGCCTTCTCCACGCCGGCCCCCCGGATTGGAGTTGTGGGGCGATCCGGAGACAAAGTGAACAACAGCGGCGGGCGAGGCTGGGCGATTCGCGTACCCCGCACTTTCACTTTCGCGCCCTCCTTGCTGCCAAGCGAGGTAGGGTCGCGCGGCGGCGTGCGGTGGTGTGGCTCCATCGGGGTGCCCTGCCGGCCCGCCAGCTGTGATCCGCCCTTCGGAGCCGTGATCGCCCTCCCCCGGAGCCCGTGAACTGGTTTGTCAGCCCCTTTCAAGGAGATTGGCAAGATTTGGGGACTGGAGCCATGTCCACGAAACAAGATGGCGACCGGGCAAAGGTGAAATCGACCCGCCGTGGCGCAGCCCCCCAGTCTAACAGCATGGACCGCTACACCCTCCAGAAGGGCTCTCCAGAGGCGCCGCGTCGGTCCCCTGTTGGCCCGACTGATGCTCCTGCTCCGCCCGCGGATCTGACCCTCCGGGACGTCATGGGCGCCATCGCCGAGATGAAGGCCTCAGTTGACCAGCGCTTTGACACTCTGGCGCAAAAGATTGACTCGGTCCTCGTGGATGTGGGCCTGGTGAGGGCCGATCTGTCCAAGACGAATGACCGGGTTGACTCTTTGGCCCACACCACCTCGGGCCTCACAACGGACGTGGCGGCCCTCCAAAAGGAGGTGCGCCGACTGGGCCAGGCGAGCGCCCTGATGGATCGTCGACTGGAAGATTCCGAGGGTCGGGCCCGGAGGAACAATGTTCGCATTGTCGGGGTGCCGGAGGGACGTGAGGAGGAGGCGGCGGATCTGTTTGTGGAGGACCTGATCCTCACCCGTCTCCAGCCCCGGGGGCTGAGTAAACTCTTCGCAGTGGAACGTGCCCACAGGGTCCCCGGAGGGAGACCTAAGGTCGGAGCCCCTCCGAGGCCTCTCATTGCCCGGATTTTCAACTTTCGGGACAGAGACGCTATCCTGCAGACTTCTAGGCAACAAGGACCGGTCAGACTCGACAATATGGACGTAAACTTCTATCCTGATTTTACTCCGGCGGTCCAGAAGCAGAGACTGAGTTTTCTCGGAGTCAAACGTCGCCTACGGGACCTGAACCTCAAGTATGCGATGCTTTTTCCAGCGAAGTTGAGGGTAGAGGTGGATGGCCGCACGCACTTTTTTGATCGTCCCGAGGCGGCCGGGGACTGGTTGGACACTTTGCCCGGGGATCGGGGCCGGGGGGGTGGGGGGGCACGGTTGGTGGGGAGGGCTTGCCGGATCAGGACTGAGGGACTAATAGTAGGCCTTGCTCTGGACAACATTATTGTCATCATTGACTGATTGTGTAAGTTCCCCTCCCGTGGAGGTCGTACGGGGTCTCTTGGGGGCTTTCCCTCCTCCTCTGGGGGACTAGTTAGTGTTTTCATCTATGGGGCGACAGGCACACTGCACTTTGGGGGGGCTGTTTGGGCTCATGCAGGGGTGCAGGGAGGGGGGAGTTCTGTTGGGACGGGTGGGTTGGGGTGGGGTGTTGTTCGTTTTTACCGCAAGGCAAACCCTTTACTGTATTGGTGTTTTTGAGGTGCTCTCGGGGGGACGAATGATGGCTTCTGTATGTGATGGGGGGTAGGGACTTGACTTTGTTGTCTTGGAACGTTAATGGACTGGGGGATAGGATTAAGCGAGGTGTGGTCCTGCAGTATCTGAAACGAATTTCGCCAGATGTGGTCTTTCTGCAGGAGACACACCTTATTGGTAATTCCTTTTGTGCCATGAATCGGCGTGGCTATCGTTTGGTGGCCCACTCGGGCTTCACGTCTGGCTCGCGGGGGGTGGGCATCATGGTTAAGAACTCGCTCCCGCTGGAAATAGATGAGGTGCGCCATGATGAGAGGGGACGCTACACTGCCTTGGTGGGGAGAATGGAGGGCAAAGTGGTTGTCTTTGTTTCAGTGTATGTCCCACCGGGGCTACAGTCTACCACTTTTGCGGACCTGGGGCGCCTCCTCCTTGACCTTCCGGGGGGGCTTCTGGTGGTTGGGGGGGATTTCAATGCGGTGGTTTCTGGGACTATGGATCGTCACCCCCCTAGGGACCTCCCCCGGGCGCAGGCGTGGCTGTCCGGCCTCTTAGATACATTGGGATTGGTGGACTGCTGGCGCTTAAAACATCCCACGCAGCTGCAATACACCTTCCATTCGGGTGCCCATGGTAGCCTCTCGCGGCTTGATCATATCCTTGTCCCTGCGGCCTATGCTGGGAGGGTGGGAGAGGTGCGCCATCTGGCGCGGGGTATTTCAGATCACTCCCCGCTCCTGTTGCACTTCTGTGTCCTCCCGAGGGGGGAGGGCAGGGTAGCTCCAATCAATGCCTGGTACCTGCGCGACCCCACTATTCGTGCTGACCTGATTAAATCCTTGCAGCGGTATTTTGAGGAGAATGTGGGGTCTGTCCCTTCGGCTATCTCCCTTTGGGAGGCCTTCAAGACAGTTATTAGGGGGGAGGCCCTCTCCTTCATATCCCATGCCCGGAGGCGCGAGCAGGAGGAGGTGACCCGAGTGGAAGCCGAAATTACTGAACTAGAGGGTGATTTGGGGAGTGGGGTGACGGATGCTGCACTGCATGTTCTACACCTCAAGCAAGCGGCCTATAGGGCCCTCGTCACGGAGGCAGCCAGGGGCCTCAGTAGAGAGCAACAGGGGCGACTGTATGATGTGGGTGATAAGGCTGGTAAATTGATTGCGTGGTTGGATAAAAAGGAGAGAGCGAGTCGTGTGGTTCCGCTGATTGAGAGGATGGATGGTGTACGAGTCACCGAGCCAGAAGACATTGTCTCTTGCTTCGCGGATTATTTCCGCGAGGTGTATTCCCCGGTCTCTCCCTGCTCGGAGGCGGATTCCCATGCCCTGCTTCGAGATATCGCGCTGCCCTCCCTTTCGGTGGAGGACAGGGAGTCGTTGGATGCCGCTCCTACCTCGGACGAAATTGCCCTCGCTATACGCTCGGTCGCATCTGGCAAGGCCATGGGCCCGAACGGCATCCCTATCGAGTTATATAAGCTGCGACCGGACGTACTGGCACCCCACCTCCGCGCGATGTTCCTGGCGGCCCACTCGCGGGGCTCCCTCCCGCCGGACCAACGTCTGGCTACAATCGTGGTGATCCACAAGGAGGGGAAACCCCGAGACCGGGTTACCTCCTATCGGCCTATCTCGCTCTTGAATGCGGAGCCCAAAATCCTTGCCAAGGTGCTCGCCAACCGGCTGGTCGGCGTGGTGGGCGATTTGGTCCACCAAGACCAGTCTGGCTTTATCCCCCATCGCAACACGGCCCTCAACCTGCGGCGCTTGCACGGGGTGCTCGCGCGTGTTCCGTTTGTGCGGGAGCCGGCCATCTTGGCGTCCTTGGACGCCACCATGGCGTTTGACACGCTCGAATGGCCATACATTTGGGCGATGCTGGCGAAATTTGGATTTGGACCGGGATTCATCAACTGGGTCAAATTGTTGTACTCGGGCCCGTTAGCACAGGTGGTAGTGAATGGGCGAGTCTCGGCCCCGTTCACGCTGGGACGGGGCACGCGACAGGGTTGCCCCTTGTCGCCGCTCCTGTTTGCATTGGCCTTGGAACCCCTGGCGGAGTGGCTGCGGTGGCACCCTTCCATCCGTGGTCTCCGTTGGACCCCCGAGTATGAGGACCGCGTGTCCCTCTACGCTGACGATATCCTTTTGTACCTAGCCTCCCCGCGCAAATCACTGATTGTCCTGGTTGATGTCCTGCGCTCCTTTGGCCATAACTCAGGCCTTGTCATCAACTGGGCTAAATCATGTGTCTATGTGCTTTCCGGGGAGGCTCCCGTCCTCCCGCGGGGATGTCCGATCCAGATTGCCTCGCAGGGGTTTCGGTACCTGGGTGTCTATATCACACTGGACCCGGAGGCCCGCTACGAGCGAAACTTGCTTCCCCCCCTCCAGCGCCTGAAGGAGGACGTCACGCGCTGGCGGAGCCTGCCGCTTTCGCCGCTCGGCCGGGCGGCATTGTTTAAGATGATGTCGTTGCCGCGCTTCCTGTACGCTCTCCAGAACACTATGGACCTAGTCCCGGCGCGCTACTTCCGTGAGGTGGAGAGTCTACAGCGCCGCCTGTTCTGGGACGGGAGGCCGCGTATAGCCCTGGCGAAGTTGACGCTCCCGTGGTATGACGGGGGGATTGCCCTCCCGGACATTAAGCGGTATTACTGGGCCTCCCAGCTAGCTGCAATCAATCACGGCCTCTATGGGCCCGCCCTGAACCCGGCATTTGAAATGGACAAGATGCTCCTGCCCGGTGGCGACTACAATCGAGCGCTCTACTCTGGCGCGCCGGATCCCCGCTTGACGGGGCCCACGCGTGTCATGGTGCGGGTGTGGCACGCGGCCAATGCAGCTATGGGATGGAAGGACCGTTTGACCCGGGCGTCGCCGTTGTATGCGCCTCAGCGGTTGGGCTCCCTGTGGACCTCGAAGGGCTTCGAGAAGTGGGACACGATTGGCATCAGTAAAGTGGGGGACCTCTGGACGAGAGGGGGATTTAAAGCATTCGAGACGCTGCAGACGGAGTATCAGCTGCAGGGCAGTGAATACTTTCGGTATTTGCAGGTCCGTCATGCGCTGGGCTCCGTCTTCCCAGACGTCGCCTCCATCCCGGAGTCTTCCCCCCTGGAGGATAGAGTGCTGGATGGCCACGTTCCGGATAGCACGATCTCCCTCATTTACAAAAAATTGATTAATGACCGCTCGGGCCTGCTGATCGGCCTCCGTGAGGCTTGGGTTGCCGACGGGCTGGAGTTGGACGACGAAGACTGGATTTCCGCGGTGGCCTCTCCGAAGGAGGTGGCCATACCGGCTCGCCTTCGCTTCGTCCAGCTTAAGATACTCCACCGGGTTTACATGACGGGGCCAAGGCTTCTGCGTATGGGTTATGCCGAGGATGGGTTGTGTAAGCGTGGGTGTGGTGCTTTGGCGACTTTTTTGCATATTTTGTGGGAATGCCCGAAGGTGGAGCGATTCTGGCGTGGTGTGCATGAGGTCCTGCGTCTGGTTACGCATGTCGCGCTCTTGCCTGAAGCGAGGAGATGCTTGCTGAATGTGTGGGAACCAACTGATTACTCGGTTCCGCAGACGCGATGGGTGACTCTGGGATATATGATTGCTAAGCGTGACATCGCTCAACTGTGGGGATCCCAGCGGCCCCCGGCGGTGTCGGCCTGGAAAGAACATATGGATTGGTGCATGTTCCGAGAAAAGGTGGTGTATGTGGCGAGAGGCAAGCCTGGGGCGTGGGTGAAAATATGGGGCCCCTGGAACGCCTACCGCGGGGGTATCTGCGAGCCACCACTGCTGCCTGCTGCTTCACCGGCTCCGTCCCCCTAGTTGACCCCCTCCCCCAGCCCCGGGCACAGAGTTCCCCCAGTCCTGGACTTGTTTCCCTTCCCCCTCTTTAGACTCCTGTGTATGGTCGGGGTCCCTCACTTGAGGAGCACGTGTGGTTACCTTTGATTGCGGGTTGCCTTGTGGGTGTGGTTTTTCTATGTTGTTATGTTTGTATAAAATGAAACCGTATTGTGGGCTTAGAGTCAGGTGGCCCACGTTGTTGATGCCTCCTGATTTACTTCTCTGCAACGCCAAGTGCCCTTTTGTACGTTTGTCAGGTGCTCCTGTTACTCTAGCGGCCGGCCGGAAGGTTGTAGGCCCATACTTGTATATACTTGAGATTGCAATAAACGGTTTCAAAAAAAAAAAAAAAAAAAAAAAAAAAAGATAAGCACATCCGAACCCAATGGCGGAGAAAAACAATCTGAGGATGGAGAGGATGCCCATGCGCACTGTAGTCCAGGGGAGGAGTCACCTATCCCAGGATACTTCGAAGACTCTTCCAGGACAACAACGTGCAAACATCCGGACCCAACACTAGGCGGCGATCTATGCACAGATATGAATTCAGCAGCCCACATGCCTCAAACCGTTATTTACCAAATGCGATAAATAGCACCTTACAGTGAGACAGTAAATGGAATGTAAAAACGGCTGAACACACAAAGAGAGTGCCGGGGTATAATTGGTAACCTAAACAAAACAGGCATTCGACCTAATAATTTCTGCACTCACTGGTTTAAATCAATTAGCAGAATTTATTCTGATAGTCCCACCAGCATATTACCCTATTTGCCGTGGATCCTTTTTTTGTTCCAATTAACATTGACTATGTACATTACTGAACGTCAACTGAAACTGGCTATGAAGAAAAGAAAGTAGCCCTGGCGGCTGAAGAGAAAAAGGTAGAAGTAGAGAAGGCACTGGAGAAGAAGAGATTAACCTTGGCATTGAAGGAGAAGGCAGCTCTGCCGGCCCACGAGAGAGGCAAGAGAGAACTGGGCCTAAAGGAAAGAGAATACATTAGTTTAGTGATGATGTTGGCAGTGACAGCAAAGTGCCTAAGAGAGGTAAAAGAGTCCTCATCCCCAAAGACCTGGTGCCTTGTTATGTGGTGAGGGATGGCATTTATAAGTGGGTTTTTTATTTGATAGCCCTGCGTATGTACTGAGTCCCAGAGGAGGACTGGGGGTCTAGCCTGAGAAAGCACATGCCTATTGCTCGGAGAGATCTCTATTGACCCTAGAGGTAGCCGACCAGAAAACCTACGCCTCATGAAGGAAGACCTTATCCCGAAGTTTGGTCTGACCCCAGAGAAATATCATCGGAAATTCAGGGAGAGCCCAGAAACCGCCACACCAATCATGGGTGGATTTTGTGGATTCAACAAGTAAGATACCAAATAGTTTGGTGAAGGACAGCAACGTAAATGATAATGATGGTTTTTTAATTTGATGATGATGGAGTGCATACTGAGTCATTGTTTTACAACATTGCGCCAGCACCTAACTGATTCCAAGCTAACAGCATCCAGAAGGCTTGGGAAAGACACAGACCTCTGGATCAACACCTGAGTGGCTAGAGATTGGGGCCACAAGACCAGTGAGTCAGGTCCCCCTCACTAGAAGGATGGGGGGGGGGGGGGGCGAGACAGGGAAAACCAAAAGGAGTTCTCCACAGGACCCTGACATAATTTTCGGGGGTGATAGTCCTAGTCATCCTCTAACCGCAAGAAGGGAGGATACCTTTGGGAAGAAATCCCAGGGGCCTTAGCAGCCCAAGTTGTTTGAGTTCCCCTAGTAAGGGGACATAAAAGGAGATGCTATCTGTCATAGGAGAATGCATCTCTCCCCACTGGTGAGTCTACCCTGGGTATTGCTAGTGTTGGGCTTGGGGAGGAGTGTGGGGAAGAGAGCAGAGGTTACCCAAGTGTTCCTGAGTGATGGGAGAAGGTGCCTGCAGCTCACATGCCTGACAACACAAAAATGTACAGGTAGTGGCTCGCCATCAAGACGCAGAGGTTGCAGGCTCTGAGAAACATCGGACCCAGCATAACCATTATTAAGTGACATCTGGTGTCTTCAGAGCATGTTATTCCTAACGAACAAGATACCTACCTTCGGTAACAATGTATCTGTAAGAGACATATGTCAGTTATAGATGCGTTACCTTTAGACTGTCAGACTGGATCTGCAGAATGTTTCTTAGCAGTCCCCCTGCGCGTCGGTGGGTGGAGTCAGTCGACTCCGTGTCCATTGTGGGCATCGTGGTCACCGGAATGATGTTGGAGTGTCTACTTAGACGCCACCACTGCGAGTTGACGTCAGTTCTGACACAACTTTCCACACCAGAAACACAGAGCCATGAAAGACACTGACCACTGGTGCGCAACAACTAGGGCCCTGCAAGGGAGTCCCTATCCCTAGAAGTCAGTTCACAGAGCGGGGAGGATGGGTGGGGCGTTAAGGAATCTACAACTAACATATGTCTCTTACAGATACATATTTACTGAAGGTAAGTAACTTGTTCATCTGAAAGAGACAGGTATAGATTCCTTACCTTTAGAATTGATAGCCCAGCAATACCAACCACAGAGGAGGGTCTGCAAACCAAGTTTAACCAGAAAGTCCTGGAGGACTGAAAGAGCAAAATAGCCGTCCCTCCTACTTGGCTGTCCAGGCAGTAAAGTCTGGTGAACGTGGCAAGGATGCCCACATGGCTGCCTGACAGACGTCAAGAAGGGGAACTCCCCATGCTAATGCAGTGGTTGCTGCTGTAGTCCTAGTGGAATGAGACCTTAGCCTCACTGGAGGTTCCTTATTCGCTAAAGCCTAGCAGATCTTTATGCAAAGGACAACCCATCGAGAGATGGTATGCTTTTGAACAGCCCGTCCTTTTGTGGCACCTCTATAGCCAACAAAAAGTTAATCATCCACCCAGAAGTCCTTCGCGTGGTCAAGGTAGAAGATAGCGCACCTTTAGAGTCTCGGTGGTTGAGTCTCTCCCACTCCTTGGAAGGGTGTGGAGGTGGGAAAAAGGTTGGCAAAGTGATTGTTTGTCAAATGTGAAAATGTGAAACCATTTTAGGAAGGACCAAAGGCCTTGCCCTAAGCACTACTTTGTCCAGATGCACAGAGAAGAAAGGGAGCTTGATAGCAACAAGGAAGGCAGTTTTCAGAGTGAGGAGCCTGAGAGGACGGGTGTGAAGAGGCTCGAAGAGAGCACACATAAGATAGGTTAAAACAAGCTTCAAGTCCCACTGGAGCATCATGATGGGAGAAGGAGGAACGAGATGAATATTGCCCTTAAAGAATCTATTTACAATAGGAGATTTGAAAAAGGATGGCTGATCTGGTAGCGGAAGGAAAGCAGAAATAGCTGCAAGGTAGCCTTTAAGAGCGCCTAGGGCAGAGCCTTGCTGGGCTAAAGGAAGAAGATACAGAAGGACCTCTGAAAGAGGGGCAGAGAGGGGATCCACAGCCTTTGCTGCGCACCATGTCACAAACTTGTTCCATCAAAAGGCGTACATCATTTTTGTGGATGGACGCCTGGCTGCCAAGATGGCCTTCGGGTAGAAGGTGAAAAGCTGTCAACTGTTGCTGCTCAATCTCCACGCAAGAAGGTGGAGGCTGGACAGGTTCGGGTGAAGAACCGTCCCCTGATGCTGCGACAGAAAATCCTCCCGAAGAGGCAGTCTGATCAGAGGATCGATGGGCAAGCTCCGGATATCGGGGTACTATACTTGTCGTGCCCAGTTCGGAGCCACCTGAATAACTTGGGCCCAGTCACGCTTGATCCTCCTCAGCACTTGGGGCAGAAGATAGTACAGGAAGAAAGGGGTCCAGGAGACCGCAACTCCACACGCGACGAAAAGTGTCACCAAGTGAGTGTCGCAGTGGAAATGTTAACGTGCAGAACTGCTGTCATTGTACGTTCTCTTCGGTGGCAAACATATCTAACCAAAGCTCTCCCCATCGCTGAAGGAGACCTTGCACCACCTCCGAGTGAAGACGCCATTCGTGATCCATCAGGCACAGAAGGCTGAGTTTGTCCACCCTTGCGTTCAGAGAACCAGCCAGGTGTGGAACCATCAGGGCTATGCCCTGATGTTCTAGCCACATCTAGAGGCTAAGTGCGTCCTCACACAGGGTCCACGACCCCACCCCGCCCTGCTTGTTGCAGTACCACATGGTGGTGGTGTTCTCGGGAACACCTGCATCAATTTCACTTTTGAGAGAGGGAAGGAACGCTTTCAGCACCAGGCGGATCGCCCAGAGTACCGGCAGGTTGATAGGGAGCCCAGACTCTGCAGGGGACCAGATGCCTCTGATCTCCCCCTCTCCCAGATGGCCGCCCCATCCCAGGAGTGACGCATCGGTCACCACTGTTAGATCTGGCTGGGGAAGGGAGAGGGAACTGCCTCTGACCCAAGCTTGGTTCTTTAGCCACCACTGCAATGGTGTTGCAGTTCCCTCCGAAAACTGGACGTAATCGGAAAGATTCCCCCGATTCTGCACCCACTGGAACTTCAGGTCCCACTGCAGAGCCTGCATATGACACCTGGCATGATCCACTAGCAGGATGCAGGAGGCGATGAGGCCCAGCAGCCTCAAAATCATTCTCACCGAAATCTGGGATAGAGGCTGAAACATCGGTATCGTAGCCCGAATATCCTGGACTCACTGTTCGGGAGGATAGGCCCGAAACTACACTGTGTCCAGAACAGCTCAGATGAAAGGAAGCATCCGAGAGGGAGTCAGGTGTGACTTTGGCACGTTTTTAGTGAACTCGAGCGAGTGCAAGAGGTCCGCCGTAGTCAGGAGGTGGGAGACAACAGCCTGGGTCGAGGACACCTTCAAGAGCCAGTCGTCGAGATAGGGGAAGATTGGAACCCCTGGTCTGCACAGATGAGCTGCGACCACCGCCATCCCTTTCGTGGACAACCGAGGGGCATTGGTAAGGCCAAAGGAGAGCACGGTAAACTGAAAATGCCCATGGTGTACCATGAACCGGAGGTAGCGTCTGTGGGCCGGCAGGACAGAAATATGGAAATCGGCGTCCTGCAAGTCCAACTCCACCATCAAGTCTCCAAGGTCGAGGGCAGACAGGACCTGAGCTAACTTGAGCCATTTGAACTTCTCCTTCCGGAGGAAGCAGTTGAGGGCCCGAGGTCTAGAATAGGAGGCAGGCGTTGTTCTTTTTGGGCACCAGAACGTAGCGGGAATAGGAACCACGACCTACTTATGGTACAGGGACCCTGGTCAAGACAGCTGAGACTTCCTGTTGGAGAAGCGCCAAATGATCCTCAGACATGCAATCAAAGGGAGATGGCACGAAGGGAGGGGTAGTCTCGAAGGGGAGGGAGTAGCCCCTTCGGACTATTTGCGAAACCCACTTGTCTGACGTGATGGATTACCAGTGGGGGAGGTGATGGCGAATCCTGACGCCCACTGGCCGTTGATGGCCCTGAAAGGTTGGACTAGGAAGGCTTGGAGGCTGCTGCAGGGGGGAAGGGTGGACTGGCCCTCCCGCTGGCTCCCAGACCAGCAAGATCGCTGGGTCCCACATCCGCGGCCACCCAGAGGCTGGGCAGCTTGCATGAACCGGTGGCTAGACAAGGCCGGACGTGGCTCAGTACTCAGTCCTCGACATCCTTCGTGGGACAGCTCGTATCAGGCTCCTGGTCACCCTCAACGTCTCCTGGTCCCGGTGGCTGCAGAGTCAAGAACAGCCTCAACGCACCAGACATCGGTGGGCATTTATCTACCGAGCCCCTGGTCACTCCTGAGTGACCCAGACTCTGTCCACTCTGCTTTCAGGTACTCTTCAACTAGAATCCACCTTTGGATTCCCACTGACACTTTTCTTCCTTCCAGCAGCGGCTCTTCTTCAAAGTCCTCTATTGAGTTTGACGGCGGTTTCCGACACCACTTCAGACCTATGCACCCAGCTCTCCTGGGATAGGTAACTGGTACTACAGTATCCATGGGTGGGTTGGCTCTCCAACCTCCTAAGTTCCACGGGGCTTCTTCGAAGTCCACTGGGAAGGGTCCTTAAACATTAAAACTTCAACCGCGACTCTCCCATAGAACTGTATGGAGCACGCAGTCGTGTTCCCACACTGCACCCATCCCCTGTGAGGTCCCTACTTGCTCACCTTGGGTGGTTCCTTGGGGTCCCCGCGATTCTACATCCTCTAGAAAATGTCTTGACTCGAGTCGTGGTTCTTATACCACTATTTTAGTATATGGTTTGGTCTCCCCCTGGAGCCCACTGTGTATTAGTGCTATTTTCTATTGTTTCTGTGCTACAGTATTGTGTGTTTTGTGAGTATCTTCGGGTATAAGATACTGTGTCGTACTTAAAGAGTGTCATATCAATAAATACATATTTTTATAACTACTGTGTGGTTCTCCTTTGATTTAACCAATACTATATGGTTGCATTCTGGTAAAACAAGCTGCTTAACATTCCTTCAAGACTAAGCCTGAAGGCTGCTCTCCACAGCTACCACTTGGGTAGCTTTCTAAGGTTATCTTTGACCTCTTAAATCACCATAAGGGTTGTTTGGACTGGTAAAGGGTACCCACTTTAATTAGTGGTCTGCATATACCAGGCCAACTTCTCACAGACAGTGTCCATAAGAGTCTGCAAACAAGGGAATAACAGGTGATTGCACTGAGCCAGTTGGGGATTGATAAACTCTGACTACCTTTACCATACCCGTATGCTAATTGTCCATAAGAATTTATGCTTTGCTAAGTTTGAGTTTTACAGTTTCCTTTGTTGTTCATAAGAGGGGAAAAGGAGCAAAAACTGAGCAACAGGATAAACACTGCCATTAGATCAATGAGTTTAGTAGTAAGTACGAGCGAGAAAAAACACACATCCACAACTATATCCATGGTTGGATATCTTAGTATCAGAGTCAAAGGTTTGAATTACCAAACCAATACACAAAAAGTTCTTAACATTTTGAAACACTCAACGTTTCTAGGTCTATTACAGGACCTATGACACACCTATTAACACAGGATTGGGCTAGAAGGAAGAACTTTCCCCATGTAGTATGTTTCCTCTGCTTCTGTGATGAAAGGAGGGATGGATACTCTTAGCAGAAAGGCATGGTCACCAGGAGCTGCTGTATGCCATCAAGCCACTGGACAATTGACAGGGAAAACCAAGCACAGCTTTGTCTCGAATGCCATTAAAACATCTGATAGGGTGTCATAAAAAACGCAGCAAGGGCTTGCAGGTGGCAGATCCTGGCTATAAGGTTTCTGTCAACAAGTTTGCTTTTGTTTCAATCATACAAAGATGTAAATCAAGTACTCCAGTTGCCAAGCGAAAAACCACCGCAACGTAGGCTCTCTGTAGGTAGACCTGGTGGAGATTCTAATTCCGTCTCAAGAAAAGTATCCAACCCACTAGCATACTGTAGGTTCATGTTCAATTCAGCATCAGTGTAGGGAGGTAGAACAAGCTGTCAGCATCCTCATCGTCTTCATCAATGTATGGTATGTTCTGAAGCCCCTAAAATGTGTTTTAATCGGAGAAAACAGAATTGTTAGCCTCTTGCAGAACTTGCTCTGTGAGAGAGACTGTAGATCATGCAATGTTGGGGACTGAGCACTAGTAATTTCACAATGCAACATTGATGTACCGCGAGCAGACACTGTAATTGGGAAGGATATCGGCGTGAAGACCGGATCTGAAATGACTGCTGGCAGTGTCAGGACTGCCGTGGTCTCAGTGGAATTGTGAGTTGGTGTAAACAAGGATCAGTGAGAACACCTAGCAAGGTCAGTTGGTGACAGGGAAGGACTCGAAAGTGGAAGTGCGACTGGTGGCACCAGAGGCTCTTTGGGGTCTCAAGGTGCTCTAGAGGGAGCTGGCATCGACTTAAATATATGCAAAATGGTCCCTTTAAATGCCTCTACCTGCTGCAGGTCGTTGAAGAACTCACGGTGCACCGAGGGACAACCTGGGGATGAGCTCAGTTTCTGAAGACTCTAGCAGACTCGGACCTTAGGAATGCAGACTGCCTTCTTCTCATCTGTTCTGGAGTGGTTTAAGGAGGACGAATCATGCTTAGTGTTCTTACACCTATGGCATGGCTGGACTTACACTTACCGAAAGACTTGGGCCAATAGTTTACTTCCGCATGCATAAACTCTCCCTACGTTTTCGCTTCTCAATCACCTTCTAGTGTATGAGGGCAGAACATTTGTCACACCACTTTATATCTGACTGGAACCTATGCACCAAACAAATTGTTTTGTGGATCTGTGACCGCCATTTGCTACCAGCAGTTGTGGCGTGGTTTAAAACCTCTTGTCCTTGGGGTGGTGTGCATTTTCCCTGGCACACTTTCATTGAAAGTTGGCATTGGACCAACCGATAAAAACGAAGGTAAGTTCCAGAGCCATGTTTAAGGGAGCAGGAATTAAGAAACCTACATCTGCGCACTGGGGTGGCACATATCACAGTCTCTGACTACACCCTCTCCCGTTGCGCAGGAGCTATTGCTGTTGAAAATCCAGATCCAGCCTGGGATTATTCCAAAGGTGAGGAATCTGCAGTTATAAATATCCATCAGAACTCAATATACGTGAGATAAGTCACTAACACACAGGAACATGAAGGTTTAGCCTGTTCCTATTGGTAACACACTTTTGAGATTTTCAGAAGGAGGTGGTGATTCACACTAAAGAAAATTACTGAATAAGGACATATTGGCCAAATGAGCTGTACTGCAGGCCAAAATATAGCAGCCAAACAACTTCCAGAGGCGACTTAGCGACAGAACGCAAATAAATGTGGTGTGTGCTTAGGTATTGTCCATAAGGAATTGAGCTGGTCATTTAGATGGCTGGGAATTGGAGTTCATGACATTGTGATTTAAAAAAATCATATTAGCATTTGAAATCAGATAATTAACTTCTCAACTCTGTAACGATGAACGATCCAAACAGTGTCTTTTAGGCTACTGGATGTAAGATTAATAATGTAATGCAGTACCTAATACATACTATTAAAACAGTGTGTACTGATTACTGAATGCAGCTTTGCTGCGAGGGTGCCCAGGAGGATTTTCACAAAGCTGAGGTCACTGGAATGCAAGGAACAGCTCCAGTCCACTCTGCTGTCTAGACCGATATCCACAATTTGTTTTACCAAAAATTGAAACTTTATCAACTCTGAAAATGTTTCTGTAGCATAGATTTTCATATACATTGCCACAATCATAGCACCATAATAAACGAAAGATCAGAACGATTTCTACAGCAATGTCTTACGAAAAGCCATGTTTAAAATAAAGGTTACAGTACCTTGGCACGATGCAAATCCACCCCATACATTGAAAGCTTCTTGGCATTTTCGGCATATTGTATGTCTGACTGAGCTGGAGTCAGACCCCTACAAATAAAACAAAGGTCATTTAAAAAGAAGGGTAAAATGAAATGCTATAACACAAACATGTTCAGTAGTGCCCCCCAAAAATCTAATTTTATTTTCGATGGCGACGACATGTACAAGCAGCAACCAGAACAGCCTGAACACTTAGGTCCCGATTTCACAAAGAGCCTCCGCCCTTGTGGTGGGACCTCTATACTGTACGTACCCATCCATTGCAGAGGTCCTGCCCTGACTGCAGGCCCCCCTCGTGGCAGGACCTCCATACTGCACGTTCTAATTGCAGAGGTCCAGCCACGACTGCAGCCCCCCTCTGGGTGGGACCTCCATACTGCACTTACCCATTGCAGAGGTCCCACCACGACTACAGGCTCCTTTGTCACGAGTGTGGAGGCCCTTTGTGAATCGACCCTTTGAGATTTATTGGCTACAGGGGTTGAGCACCCTCAAGTCATTAATAACCATTTTCTGTGCAATGTACACTGTACAACTGAGATGGGAGTTTACAGAAAGGATAACAGTGTTGTGCTGTTTTTGGTGAGATTGTTCGCCTGAAGCAAGATTAATTTCCTATTTACATTAATTGGATTACTATTTTTTGAGGTTTGGAACTAGGAAGGAGAATGTTAATGAGGCGAAAATTGCTTTTAGGCACAGATGAAACTACTTGCTAGTGGTGCTAGACTTATTTTTGGGAATCATGGCTAATCTTAAGGTGCTCTCAAATCTCAGTAAAATTGTGAAGCCCTTCCAGAATCTAATATATGGAAATTGTAGGTGGGTGGTAAAAAGTTTGAAATGAGAGTGCATTTTTTTACAAACCGAAGAAATTCTTATTGGGCCATTTCACAGACTTTTGCAAGAGTATGCAAACGAATAGTCCTGTTGTAGTATTATGTACTATTACATGCTTGTGCGAATCTTCCCAAATCCTTTAATATGAGACAAATGGGAATATTCAAGACAAATTCATATTTAATTAGTACAAATAGAAAGAACTGTACCCTCGTTGGAGTTTTACTAATAGGAATTGTAAAATTTCAGTGCAGATTCACAAAGGCATGTAAGAGTGCAGTAGTGCTACATCTCGTACTCCGTAATGATTTAATGAATCGTCCCCTTCGTATTAATCTAAAAAAACTAGCTTGAATGGCAAGAAAAAAATACTAGTCACAGTAGCTGGAATGCAACATTGCTCCACACACAGCCTTTTAATGGAGAACAAGGATTGCACAATTCTGTACGTGTAGCAAATGAAAGCGGGGCATCCAAGGATGCCATGTACTCGCACAGGAGTAACCTTTTCAACGTTTCCTGGAGATCAGGCGGCACGAAATAAACAAAATGCATACATTGGATAGTTTATTTGTAAAGCAGATTCGAAATATGCTGTTTCAAAAGGATGAGAAACACGTGTTTTAGTCTTTTATAAAATCATGATTTGTTTTCATGGTTTAAATCTTTTCTTAGCATTTTCAGATAAAGACAAAAATATGAGCAGCAGATTCACAACCACCTTGGGTGGACACTCTCAGTGCAGCTTTACAAAGCATTATTTAGTGCTGATAACAAAAATAACTAATCCCATCCACCCAATGTCACCTACCCACCCCCCATCCCCACTCACCCCATTCAGAACAATACCCTTACTGCAGTGATGGAATCTTTCACTTCTCTGCAGTTGCTGCTGGAGGGAGCGCCTCCGTCAGGCGTAGGAGTAGGAGCAACTGGGACAAGTCAGCTTGGGAAACTCCTGCGATAATAATGACACAAATGGTCCCCATGTATCTGAGAACTCGGAGCCCCTCCCAGCCAAGGACATGGTGATCTTTTCCATTCCCAGAATGTGCCATACCTTGTGTAACCAGCTGGTATGAATAGGGACGAGAGCCGTGCCCCAGTGACCAAGAATAGTTTGAGTGGCTGCTCCCAGTGACAGGCATATCTGCCAGCTGCATTTAGATTTTAGAGGGAGTGTGAGAGGGTTTGGAAGCCCTAGAAGTACGTAGGCTGGGAATCGCGGAAACTGTGTATCCAGGTGGCGGTCTATGTCGTCTATAACCTGTGACCAGCATTGCTGAATCTGGGGGCAGTCCCACAATATATGTGTTAAAGTCCCCTCTCCCCCGCCAGCAGTTGACGCTTTGTGTGGGCCTTATTCTGTATATCCTGACTGGCGTATAATACCAATGTGTTGCGATTTTGGTCAGAGTCTCAGTGAGGGCCGTGCAGTGAGCTGTGTGACAGGCCCTGTATGATATGTCCTCCCATTCATTGGCGCTCAGAGTCCGCCTGAGTTCCTCCTCCCATCTAGCTTACCCCCGCCTTGAAAGTGTGGTTATGCATTTGGAGTAAGATGCGTATATTTTGGATACAAGATTTTTATCCAACGATTTGGCCAGAAGCCATCTCTCATACTGGGTTAAATAACGCTGCGCATTGGGTCGATTTGGCGGGTGCATGATCAAGTGTCCAAGTTGTAGGTAGTGAAGTTTGTCAGACTCGGGAAGTCCAAATTCTTCGTACATCTGGGGAAAAGAGCGTATGCCGTTAGGGTCCAAAAAATGTCCCATAGAACGACAGGCTGACTGTCTCCAGGTCCTGAATCCCCCCGTCATGGCCCTTGGAGTGAAGTCTGGATTGTCAAAGAAAGGGTTCAACGGTGATGGATGGGTGGTCAGTCCATGTTTAATACTGGTTTGATCCCAGGCAGTCACGGCCGTCAGCTCTACCGGTGAGAGATATAGGGATGGGAGCCTGCGTTACTTAGGGAGAAAGGGAATCTTCCATAGGGATGTACCCGCCACTGTCCTATCCTGGAAGAGCCAGTGCTTTTCAGACTCTGGGCGACCCCACTCTACCAAATAACATACTTGTGCCACCTTGTAGTACAATTGTAGGTCCAGGATACCCAGGCCCCCTATGTCTGGTGTAAGGTCTCTTCAGGTGGGGTTTCCTTCCCTGCCAGATAAATCGCACTAACTCGGACGATTATGCCTGGTGGCCGCGAGAGGGGCAGGGTTTGGAAGAGATACAAGACCTTCATTTTAGATGCCGCTTTCCGTCCCAACCACGAGATTCGGAGGGATTTCCACCTTCTTAGGTCCTGCCGGATTTGGCGAAGCTACACCTTGTAATTGCAATCAACTGTAGCACGGGTTGTGGGGGCCAGTTCAATCCCCAGGTATGAGAACGTCTCGGAGGCCCACTGAATGGGGTAGAGGATCGCCAGTTGCTCCACTGTGTGAGAAGGTATGGAAAGGTTAAGGGCCTGGGACTTCCGCCCCAAAAAACCCCGGTCTCTCCAAGGTAGTCAGCACAACATCCGCATATAAACTGATGGAGTGACGGTCCCCTCTGAACTGCACACCAAAGATGTCTGGATGATCCTGAATCCTCTGGACCATGGCTCCATATAGAGGGTGAAAAGCAGTGGGGACAGGGGGCAGCTTGTCTGGTGCCTCTGTGGATCAGGAAGGGAGTGGATGTGTACCCCTTGAGACGGACAGCTGCCGTTGGGGATTGATAGCAATTAAGAATTCAAGTCCTGCATATATCTCGGAACCCAAAATGTTTGAGAACTTGTTCTAGGTATGACCAGTGGACTCGGTCGAAGGCCTTTTCTGCGACCACTGCTAACAACAAATATTCCCCCTGTGCCCTAATAGCTTTGTCAATGATGTGAAGAATGCGTTTAGTATTATCGCTTGGTCCGGGTCTACTAGGAAGGGTAGGCATGCATTGAGCCTTTGTGCGATAATGCTTGTGAATAATTTTAAATCTATATTTAATAAAGAAATGGGTCTATAGGAGCTACATCTCATTTTATCTTTGCCCGGCTTGGGCAGAACGATTATGGGGGCTGCAAGCATCGAGGATGTAATCGCCCCGGGTTCCGAGAAATAATTGAAGAGCCTTGTCAGGAGTGGTGTAAGAATTGGACAAAATGTTTAGTAAAAGGCCGTTCGGACCTGGTGATTTAGTGAGTTTGAGAAGCGCGATGGCTGATATGACCTCCTCTGTGTGAAAATCCCAATCAAGGGATTCCGTCTGGTCGGGAGTAAGGGAAGCCGTACGTGCCTCCTAGAGGTAGTGAGCTCCACCTCAGGATCCAAAGATTGGCATGCATAGAGGTGTGCATAGAAATCCCTAAAAGTGTTTGCTATGTCCAGGCCTTCAGGGGACAGCTCCCCTTGTGTCGTGTAAATTGATTGAATGCCCTGGTCCTGTCTTTTTGTAAGCAATGTATTGGCCAGTCGCGACCACATTTGACCCCCCCCCCCCCCCAACATAGTAAGAGCGGCGCAGAGCGGCGTATTCTGCCCTATCCGTGTCTATCGCCGCCAGTTGAGCATGAATGTTGCGGAGCTGGCGCCACACTTTAGGAGCGCCCGTAAGTTGGTGAATGCGTTCGAGCTCTTTGGTTTGTTTAATGAGGTCCTCCCTTTTCTCCCTGCGGGTTTTGATATCTCCTGATGCAATTGCAATAAACTCTCCTCTAAGGACAACTTTGAGTGTTTCTCATTAGACTGCTGGTGAAGTCTCTGGAGTGTCGGTATGTGTGAGGGAGTCTTTGAGTGATTGCTGAATTTGCTTTATGACCTCCTGACGGTGCAGCATGGTGTCGCGTAGCCGCCAGTGTCGGGTGGGGGAGGTCACTGGGGGAAAAGGACAGCGAGATCGCAACCGCTCCATGGTCTGACAGCGCGGCTGTGTGGATTTCAATGTCGCTTTTGAGCGGTTCGGTCTGCAGCATGCCCAGAAAATAATCCATCCTGGCATATATTTTATGTGCGTTGGAGTAAAAGGGAAATTTCTCAGCCTTCCGGGTGTCTGGACCTCCACAAATCCTTCACTCCCATTCCATGCAATCTCTCCTGGCCCTTGCTTGACAAAGCTCCTACCTGACCTTGTCTCTGGGTTGATCTGTCCAGCGAGTTGACTAATACTAGGTTTACATCCCCTCCCAGCAATACCAATTGTTCCCCTGTGCCTAGTGCCCTCTCCAAGGCGTTATGCAAAAACTCCTCCTGTCGCTCGTTAGGAGAATAAATGGAACCCACCACCAGTGGTCTTCCAGCGATGGAGAAGCGGTGTATGCCCCTAATCTCATTGGTTTTCTGCTCCACTTTACCCCGAAAGAATTTAGACACCAGAATGGCTACACCTGCTGATTAAGAGGGGGCTGAAGAGAAAAACCACAGTCCCCAGCTAGAAGATGGGTCTAAAAGGCATCTATCTGCATGGGTTGATTCAAGATAGTTAAGTGACGCCCTGCGTTTAATCAGGTTGTTGAGACCACGCACATTAAGAGTAAGGATTCTCGTGAGCTGTCGCTATCTGTGGCAGCTCCATCCACCCTCCGGGGCTACTGTCGGTGATGATGATCTTATTGTGAGCAGAGTATGTGAACTACTACGCAATCAGAGTGCAGGTGAGTGTTACCCAGAACAAAACATTGGTCTTACGATTAGTCCTGCAGCTACCAAAGACTGCATGGTGAGTCCAGTGGGATTTTCAGTGTGGCCAATGGATCCGACCTCCCCTCCTGCCGCGCGGCCCCATTTTGATGTTCAGTGCTGATGTGGCCCAGTCGTCAATCCCCTTCAGCTTTCACTATGGCCGAAGGAACTGACTCTAGCACTTCCTGCTGGCCCTTGGCGATCTCCTCTAGGTCCGGTTTGTTCACTGTGCGGCGTTGATTTATTCTGTGCCATCAGGATTTCCGCTCTTTTTGGGAGGGAGAAGGGGACCCTCCTGGCTGCTGCTTCTCTGGGGGCTCAATTCTCAGCACTCTGCAAGTCTCTGTTAAGGAGCGTAGTTGGTGAAGCCTTCCCTCCCAGCAGAAGATCAGGCGGAATGGGTGGCCCCAGGAGGAAGGAATATCATGGCTGCTAATGTGAGCTGTCGCTGGGCAAAATGTTTTTTTGGTTTTGAAGTGTAAGGGCCGCTAGGTCCAGGAAGAGGGTCGAGGAGTGTCCCTGGAAATCGATGGGGTGCATATTGCTTTGCCTTTCTCAAGATCTCCTCTTTGACCTGAAAGTCATGCACGCAAATCAGAATATCCAGTGGATTGGAGGAGTTTTGCCTAATGGGTCCTATTCAGTGGGCACTGTTGAGTTGAATGCTGGTTTCTGAATGGCCCCCTAGGATAGGATGAAAGAGGTCACGGACAAAGCCAAAGATATCTTCTCCCTCCGCCTTGGACATCACTCCCCGTATGCGAGCGCTATTCTGCCGGGATCTGTTCTCCAAGTCTTCAAAGTGCGATTGTAGATCAATGTGCTGCTCCTTGAGGTGGAGAACCTCCTGTGTGAGTGCCTCGGTTTCCTCTTCTCGGCCCCCCTCCCTGTCCTCCAGTTCAGACACCCACTCTCCTAGCACGTCCACATCCCTACGGAGTCCTTTAATGTACTGAGAAAGTTCACGCTTTCGAGTGAGGGTCCTCACGAAGGGATGTAAAAAAGCGCATCTATGAATGTGCGAGTCACTGGCTCCTCTGGGGACTGGTCGGTTCGGGACCCCGCTGGATCTGGCTGCCAGGCGGGGTCCTGGGACGTGCTCGCTCCTGGGCGGGAGAGCATCTCCCATGATTTGTTTTTAGAGGCTAATGTTAATTATGTGAGATTTCAAACCCTATATCGCCACTTATTGGTTTCCAGAGTATTGCCTCGGGTTATCAATCCTTTCTCTCACTTCATATCTTTTTAACTTTAAAATCTGAAAACAGGAGCTCTTTGAAAACACGTGATATTTTTAGGACTCTATTGCAATGCAGTAGAGGTTTCAGTGGGCCAAGAAGCTATTTGCAGAGCGATCAAATGCTTATAATTACCCGTTTTGTGCCCTAAACAATAAGGCTGAGTTTTCTGGCTTGGAAAGTCCACTAGTACATAGTATAGTGAAGATAGTTTGCAAGGCATTTAGCATACTTTGTTCTCTGTAGTCCCAGGGATCTGCTCCCATATTTTAGTGGTTTTAATTTTTATTAGCATATTATATGAGTATGGTTGGGGGGAAAGGTATTGGTAAAGATGTAGGATTGGTGGTCAAGGTTCTGCAGACTGCCACAACGGGGCTCTCTTTGGCTAATTTAGAGATGACCACAACAGTTCATCATTAATTCAATATACAATAAAAAATAACTATTTCGTGTGGTCGAGGGGACCGAATGTGAGGTCCGCACGGTGGGGTAATTCCCCCCTCCCCCCCTTGGGGGGCCTGGATGCCTTCTGGCTGGGCTCCCCTTAGTGTCAGTGGCCCGGCTTTCACACAGATAAGGGGGCATATGAGAGGCTCTACATCGCGCTGAGCTGACCTTTGCAAGTCTTGGAGGGTGCTTCGTGCCTGGAGAATCTCTGGGTCTGTCTCGATATAGGAACCCTGTGGCAGGAGGGAGCCAGAGGGTCGCGGGTGTGAAGCGATCTCCTGAAATCTGGTCTTGCTGAGACGCTGAAAACTGGTATGGTCTGTGGATTAGGAGACGCCTTTGGGAAAAGCCCTGGTCTGATCACTCTCACAAGCGGCTGGACTATTAAGTCACCGATTGGACAGAATGGAATGAGGTCTTATTCCAGTCAACGTACTAGCCGAGGGGGTCTTGCTGGGGCGCCCCCACACCCTGTTCCTTGACAGCTTTGGCTCTGATTATTGTCACTCACCGCTGCCCTTCAGGCTCTGGCGATCACACTTCTCCCCTGCTAAGGAAGAGCCGGGCTGTGCGAGTCCCCTGGAGACCTACCATCTACTCACCACTACAGGATACTAGCCTTGCAGGTGACAACCAGTTCACCTCTCTACTTGCATAAACAGCCCCTGGGCTGCTGTGACTGTGTCCGGGGGTAAACCGCGCTATAAAATCAGCAAAGATCCTGTACCAACGGCAGCTAAGTATAACCCAGTGACCTCTCTATGGTGGAAACCTAACTCTTCATCATCTACACTTGCCCCCCTGGGAGCCATGGCAGCAGAGGACCCTAAGTTGATACCGATCACACAGGCTTTCATTACCTCATTCTTGCAGGAAATCAAATCTGAAATCGGGGCTCTCAAGGACGAATTCAAGTCCTGCCTGCGGGAAATTTGCTGTGATGTTGTGGAGATCGGGGGCCATGTAGACTATCTGGAGTGTACAATGGACTCACAAGTGGAGGATCACGAAAATCTGTGGCACAGGATGACTGAAGACCAACACATCAACCTTCAATTGAAGCAGGAGGACCTCTAATACAGAGGTCGGTGCAATAATATTTGTATCAGGGGGGTGCCTTGCGGAGCGTAGGGGCAAGACATTATGGACTTCACGGTTGATCTCCTAAAGTCGATTAGTGCGGATGACAACGTCCCCCCACTGGCTTTGGATAAAGCCTATCGAGTCCCTGGAGCTCGGGACGCCCTGATTTTGTTCCAGACATTCCCACACAAGTCAACTTCTTAGTTGAAAAGGAGGCCATTCTCCAGATGGTTCGCAGAGACACAAATTTAATATACAAAGGCCATCAGATTCAAGACATCGCCCGGTCACCTTCCGAAGGCGCAAAGAGTTCACGCTGGTCACTGATAAACTGCGCTCACTACAAATGGAATACCAATGGGGTCACCCATTTGCGCTAATCTTCATGTGGGAGGGCAAACGGCAGGTTCTCCACTCGTTGAGGGACGCGTAGCAGCTCCTACAGATCTCATCACACACAGAGGAGCCTTACCACCCTTCTCCGTGGTCCCAGCTCCAGGAGACTGTTCGACCGGTTTGGTCCACTGTCCCTCCCCCCAAGCACAGATCTCGACCCAAAAATCTAGACTCTACCCAGGCAAAGCAGGAAATCATCTAGCACCTTCGCAACATAGAGGATCCTCACTTGCCGACCCTTTCCTCTGCAGGCTCAGAATGATCCTCGCGGGGCCTAACAGGGCCTCTTCCTCACGACCCCCACTCCTGGGATCTGCTTCATGTGGTCCTTGCAGGCACGTCCAGAGTTACTCTTATACGCAGCACACTCTACGCCCTGCACACTTCTATCTTCCTAGAGGTCCACCCAATCGTTGTAGTCTTGCTTTGACACCCTCTGCCCAGGAACTGATCTTCTATATGAGACATAAGCGGCTCGACAGCTGGTGCTGCACCGATCCATCAGATTCTGGTCACTGGTGACGTAGACCTATTATTGCCCATCATAGATTACTACATCCCTCATTCCTATGGTGTTTTCTGGAAGAGTAACTTCTCCTGAATGGCTCTTGTATCAACGTCTGAGCCATTCCAAGATGACATTAAACTATACAGGCCCTGTTGGCCACGTTTTGTTGATCTTACTGTTGTCTCCTCCCCCCTCTCATGCATGCTTTCTGGGGGAGAACCCTCACAGCTTTCTTTCACATTTCTACACTCTGAGACTGCTCCCCTGGCCAGAAATGTGAGGCACATTCGCATAAACGTATCCCTCACACTAGGTCCGTGTGCATGGAGCAGCCCCCGTCAGACTAAACACATTGATGCTTCTAACCATAACTCATACCATGATGACTATGTCCCCAATGGTTACATTTCTCTCCCTTAATGTTAAAGGACTCAACTCCTCTAACAAAGGGCTTCAACTGTGGCGCTATTTACTCTTGCATGACCCTGACATTATCTTTCTACAAGGAACTCATCTGACCTCTCCTGACACACACGTTATGGCGCACCTCAAATACCCCAACCAGTACTGGACTTGCGCTACCGCAACAAATGCGGAGGTTGCGATACTAACGAAACCCCTGCTGGGAACGGCGATCCCTCGAATGGTCTGTGATGCTAATGGCCGCTATATAAAGCTCCAAATCTATCTTGGCACACAGCCTGTGACTTTCCTTAATTTCTATGCACCCAACAAAACACAGGACAGCTTCTTGAGGGAGCTACTGTCCGCCCCAGAGGGAGGGATTAACTTCGGTGGTGACTTAAACCTGGTCTGGGACCCTGTCCTTGACCGCAGATCTTCATATCATGGCTCGGGGGCTATGCCTGCTGCCCTCAGAGAGGCATTATTGACCTGGGTCTTACTGATGTATTGAGATATCTATACCCGGATACCAGAGACGACTACTTCTCCCATGTCAACGCTCATACTCTCGACTATTACTTTCTCTCCCTTTCCTTGATCCGCTCCCTGGAATCAGCAGAGATCTCCGACATCTCCATACCGGACGACGCACATGTTGCTGTAACCTTCTGGGTTCCAGGCAGACAACGCTATGCTCCTAATTGCTGGAGGCTTCCACCTCACGTCCTACGCGACTCAGTGGATCTAGCCGACATATGCAGGTAGAGTGAGGCATTTTTTAGTGCAAATAATTCTTCAGGTCTGCCTGCACCCATTAGATGGGACGTTCTCAAGGTCAACTGTCCTGGGGGGGGGGGGGGGGGGGGGTTATCTACACTATTGCTATTGCCCGGTCTCAGTAAGCACACCTGGTCGAAACAAAACTCTCCAAGGATATCAAAGACTTAGAGTGCAGGGATCATAGACTACCCTCCACCCAGAACAAAAAGCGTTTAGCTGTGCTCCGGAGTCAGTTGCGTCTATACCATACAAACAAGGCGGATTGCTCTCTGTTGTATCTCAAGCAGAAGTTTTTTGTCGGGGGAGATAAAGTGGGCATATGTTTGGCGTGCTGTATCCGGGCTCAGATGCTAAACGCCCACATCTCTAAAATCAAACGGAAGATGGCTCCTGGGCCACCGCCGAGAAAGATAAAGGTCTGGCATTCAGTGCATTCTATGAGGAACTTTATGCTGACGACCCCCTTTACTTTGGGGAGATTGCTTCTTTCCTCAGGATGTGTCTATGGAAGTCCATCGGCCCTCACCACTCGCGACTCCTAGAGGAACCCATCACTGTGGCTCAACTGACAAGGGCATTGCGACAACTCCAGACGGGCAAGACCCCAGGCCCGGATGGCCTTCCGGTTCTGATTTACCAGATATTTCTTCTTCAGATCCAAGACCATCTTCTTCAGCTTTTTAATAGCGTCTCTGAATCTTCGGGCATCACTCCTGTCATGTTGGAGGTCGTAGTGGTACTTATCCCAAAGCCTGGGATGGACCCAACACTTTGCACATCATATCGGCCCATTACTTTGTTAAATACGGACGTGAAGTTATACACCAAGATTCTGGCGAATCGCCTGAATCTGACCTCCCCGGTTTGATAGACCCTGATCAGGTCAGATTTATACAACCCCGTCAAGGGGCGGATAATATATGTCGCATTGCCCATAAAGTTGAGAAGGTCCAACGCAGAAACATCCCGGCCTGCCTGGTGTCCCTGGACACGCAGAAAACGCTTGATTGGGTAGACTGGTGCTTTTTCCATGCAATGCTATGTAAAATAGGGCTGGGCCCGGTCATGATTTCCAAACTAATGGCTCCCTATATCCGCCCGACAACGCAGATTCACTTAAACGGCAAACTCACACCCCACATTTCTGTGCATAGGGGAACCAGGCAGGGATGCTCACTCTCTCCCCTTCTCTTTGCCTTGTCAGTTGAACCTTTGGCTATCGCAATACGCCAATCTACGGATATCTTGGGCATCCAATTTGGCGACTCTGTGCACAAGATATCCCTATTTGCTGATGACCTCCTTCTCTCTTTAAAGGCCCTTGGCTTTTCTCTCCTAGCGCGGACCTCGCTACTTGACACTTTTGAGAGAGCTTTGGGTTTTAAGGTTAATATAGCCAAATCCCATGCCCCCAATCTCACTCTTCCAGCCCTGAAGGTATTTCAACTACAAACTGTGGCCCCTCTGCACTGGACCAAGCAATCGATACGATATCTGGGGCTTAACCGGACACCCCCCCTCGCTGTGCTCCTGGACTCAAGCCAATTGGCCGGAATGCAGGCGCAACATACCCAAAGACTTATGCCGGTAGAGGAAACTCGCCCTCTCCTAGTTGGGCCGCCTCAATGCGGTTAAAATGTCCCTTCTTCCAAAAGTACTTTACCTATTCCAGTCGCTCCCCACCCCGATTTCACAGGTAGAAATTCAGGCTCTTCAGCATTATAGCAACGTTTTCCTCTGGGCAAAGGTTGTCCACGTTTCTCAAACAAAATACTTATGCTTCCCCTGAAACACAGGGTTTGGCGTGTCCTAACCTCCTCGAATATTACTGGTAATGTCATTTTCGGTATGTATCGGAATGAGTTGTCCATGAAAGCGAGAAACGCTGGTTTCATATGGACCGTGTGGTCTCATGTAGGCCTCTTTGTAATCTTGCTTGGCTCCCTCGGACAGGGCGCCCACGCAGTGCATATCTCGCCTCGCCAATGAAAAGAGTTCTTAATATCTGGGACAAACATGCGGTCCCCAGAGGACTCAAGCCTTTCCCATCCCCCAACACCTCTATACCACGCAATCCTCTAGTCCCACCGGCTTCCTAACTACACGCCTTTTTCTCATGGACAGAAGGCGAATGTCGCTGCATACAATACCCCTTTGTGGGCAAATCTCTTAAAACTTTTCAACATTGCAAACAATCCTTCCGCCTCCCAGAATCCTCAAGATTACAATTCTATCAAATTCAGCACTGGCTGCTCAACCCTACCTTTATGCAAGGGAGACCGCTCACACACACCAGACCGCTCACACCTTTTGAATCTGATTTGGGCTTTGTAGGGCTCTCCGGGCTTAATCTCTTGCACATACAGAAATCTACAACATTCACAACACGTACGGACGCACACCTACCAGAGGCAATGGCGGCCTGATGCTGGGGAGGAGGTGACACCGGAAAACCGGGAACAGCTTTGGCGTGACATTCCTAAAATTTACAAAAGCACACGCCAACGAGAATCAGCTTATAAACTGATGACTCAATGGTACTATGCCCCGCTCGACTTCATAAGATATGCCCAAACCTCCGTACTACCTGTTGGAGATGCCAATCCATAATTGGCAACTTTATCCATATTTGGTGACACTGCCCTAGTCTGACAATATTGTGGAAGGAGGTCCTTAGCAACAAAAGACACACTGGGCTTCCCCATACCTAGCTCCCCAATGGTAATTCTGCTTGGTATTAGGCCAACTCGACTGGCTGCCATGACGCATTCGGATTGGCGACTCATAGTGCAAATGCTGGGGGCAACAAGACAATCTTTATCTCTCCACTGGAAAAAATCCTCTGCCCCGCCCATCTTGACATGGTTCATGCGCCTTTGTCATGGCTCTGGAGTTACGAACTGCCTGTCTGAATCACACGGACGCTAAATTCTCCCACACGTGGCAGCCAATTATCCAACACTTCTCCCGACTGGAGAACTGTTGCAATGAACCCCCTAGACTACGAGCCCTGCAATTGTTTGCCAACCCTCTCATGCCACCCAATAGGGAAGCTCAGCAACTTGACTCCCCGCCAAAGGGCCTTAACAGAAACCCTCCCCCTTCCTACACTTCTCACTCGATTCTTCAGGCAGTGTCATAGACTTGCTCCCTCCCCTTCGCCCCCCCCCCCCCCCCACTTTCCCCTCCGTTTATCCCCCTGTGTTTAAGCTTCCCCCGACTGCTTGAATAATTCAAAAGACTCACTCTACCTGGGCATAGTCAGTGAATTTCTACAAGCTATGTGCGCCTGAACTACTTTTAGGCCTAGAAGGTTGAACTCCCCACTAGAATATGCCCATGGTTGTTGATATCTCAACCATGCATGTGCTATTGCTATTGTAAGTTACCAGGTTCTTGACTTAATGATATGATTTGATTATATATACTTCTGGCCTAAGCAGCCTCCGTTGTACAACCCTCGCTAAGCACTGATACTCACTCTGTGTATTTTACTCTGCTGGTGATGTCCCTTGCTTTCTGTATTAAAAAGTCAATAAACAGATTTGAAAAGAAAAAATGACTATTACCTGTCACCAAAGCCATTCTTTTAGCTTTGAAGGCCTGACATTGTTAGAAATGCCACACTTGTAGGAGTGTGATTGTTGGTAGTTGTGTTACGATCATTTGCAGCATAGCAGGGGCAATATGTGGTACAAGCTGCCGTGGCCTCCTGACAAGTGTCCTGGCACTTATTGTTTTAGAAATTAAACACTGAAATCACCTAGCCCAGTTTAAAACTATCTCACCAGTCATTCTTGTCTAGATATTCTTGTCTTAAGGACATGAGAAAACAAAGGAAAGACATGTGGTTGGCTTTTTCTTCCCACCTTTTGGAGATACACACCGGCTCAAATGAGCCAACACTGGGTAGATTGAGGAGACCTACACATCATTCCTGGAAATGCAGTTCAACAGACGGGATGCTCTGCTAGGCTGCTACTTCAGACAAGGCCAAATTGACGACTCCTGCATGAAGTCTTGCTTCTCTGATTGGAAGACTCAGCAGAAGCTTGCACAAGGAAATGGTCTGCACCTGCCAGATGGAGCTAACCTGATCCCATGAAGACCTGAAAAAAGGCCTATCTGAATGGAGAATTAGTCTGAATGATGCCTTACTGGGCATGGTTATTGATAAGCCACCAGTTCCTTATGCGCCACTTGGTCAGGAGAAACAAGTTCCAAGTCCTGCTTTACGCGAGATATGAAATTGCAAGGGTTCCTGTCTGTGACAAACAGGTACACCTATACCATTCTTAATCCTTCTTCTTGGATAAAGGACAGCAGACTGAAGCTGAACTCCGACAAGACAGAGGTCCTCATTCTCGGACCCACCCCATCAGCCTGGGATGACTCTTGGTGGCCCACGTCACTAGGCACAGCCCCGGAACCCACGGACCACGCACGCAACCTGGGGGTCATCCTCGACTCCACTCTCTCCATGACCAGGCAAGTCAACGACGTCTCCGCGTCCTGCTTCAACACCCTCGGTATGCTCCGCAGGATCTTCAAATGGATCCCACTCGACACGAGAAAAAACGTTACCCAGGCCCTCATCACCAACAGACTCGACTACGGGAACGCCCTCTACTCAGGAACTACAAACAAGCTCCTGAGACGACTCCAACGCATCCAGAACGCCTCGGCCCGACTCATCCTCGACGTCCCCCGCCGCAGCCACATCACACTCCACCTGAGAGGCCTGCACTGGCTCCCCGTCAACAAAAGGATCACCTTCAAGCTCCTGATCCACGCACACAAAGCACTGCACAACACCGGACCCACCTACCTCAACAACCGACTCAGCTTCCACACCCCCACCCGAAGCCTCCGCTCATCCAACCTCGCCCTAGTCCCTCGCACCCGAAAAACCACCGCAGGCGGCAGATCCTTCTCCTACCTCGCCGCCATAACCTGGAACACTCTCCCCACCATCCTACGACAGACCCAGGACCTGCTGGCCTTCAGAAGACTCCTCAAGACCTGGCTCTCCGAACAGGAGCATAAACCCCCCCCCCCTCCCCGCGCCTTGAGACCCTCTCGGGTATGTAGCGCGCTTTACAAATGCAGTGACTGATTGATTGATTCTACTTTCAGGGTTATGGTAATACCCCCACCCCAGCCAAAGAGAGACTAGGAGTCGGTCTTCACTCCTTGCTGCAGATTTTGATAGAGCTAGCTGGAGGTTGTACGGATTCCGAAATATTTAGAATATCACTTTGGCTTGTAGCTTCTACGGGTCTTGATTCCCACAGCTGCCAGTGAATTTCAACATGCTAGTCTCTAAAATTTTAGCTATCCCCCAGGACACTGCTTCTACATCTATTATCCCGCCATGACACTGCTTCTACAACTATCTCCAACTAACAAAATACGACTCAGTTGATTCCTGGAATCCTGTTACTTGGACTGTGTTCTTACTAGACATTGGCGTCTTACTGCCTTTCATCATTGAGCAATGAGGTTACTTGCCGCCCACTCCTGTTTATTATACATGAGTTACAGCGATCGTGTGCTGAATCCGCCTCTGTACTTTATAACCAGAGTTAACATAACTATTTACTTGCACAAGCTTGTGTGTATGCTCGTACTGCAAATATTTCTGGACATGGTGCCTGCGAGTCAGCATGAGGTGACATGTCAGTGCCCATGCCTGGCTGAGCGGGGACATCCCGGTTAGGTCATTGCGCCTCCACCCTGGGTCATTCCCTGCTCTCTCATCCCCTTCTTTACTGTCCAGCTCAGTGCCCCCTTTCAGTGTCCCGCTCGCCGGCAGGCCTCCTTTTTGTCAATGGTTACCAAGAAGTCCTGCAGCAATCTACTCTACAGAGTTTTATCATGACACATCACTTACAGCTTCCTTGCACAAGAACACTCTGTCACAAGAGCAGACAGAATAAAAATTCAGAAATCCTAGTGGATTTACTAAATGCAAGTAAATTAAACATAGGTAACTTCAGCACAGAAATAATGTCTCATTCTCATACACTATTAAAGTAATATGCACGCTCTAAAGCACTATTTCTAAAAATAAAAACAATCCTCTTGCAAATGTTGAAAAATTATGTACTTTTGGATTCTGCCCAACCTGATGTGTGTGAGGAACCCACTACAGGGTTGGTTGCGCAAGGGACCATGTTGCAAACAGCTTGTTTGCATTAGAGTTGCATAAAACTAATATGCTTCCTACATACAAAAAAACTAAAAAGACAGATGGGCCAAGATGTGTGTGTTTCCTTAAGTCTAGGGACACTTACACATGCAGTTATGTATGATGATTTTCATATTCATGTATACTTCAGTATCGTCCCTCTATTTTTATTCCAAAAAACCCCACAAAACTATATCAAATATATGGGCAATACATTTTCAAAGGACTTCAGAGGCCAGACAGCATGAACAGATTAATAGTTAGTAAAAAAAAAACCTCCCCTCTCTGCTTCTCAGTGGCTTTCTAGACTATTTCAGGGTTTTATTCACAAATAGTTTGTGGAGTTTTATTACGAACATTTAAAATTTCCTTTGTCTCTTTTGCTGTCAGTGGGGAAAGTAGACTGAAGTATGGATTTGGGTGAGGGTGGACAGTGGCCAATCCACTTTTCTTATAATGCTCGATCTGTCAGCCACTTTTGAGACAGTCAACCACCAAATCCTTCTGAACAAGCTAGCTTCAATCTGAGTTGTTGGGGCCATGTTGAAGTGGATGAGATCCTATCTTTCGGACAGGAGCCAGGCTATTGCCCCCCCCCCCCCCTCCAACCATCACCGCTACTCTATTTCTAAATCTATTCAACAGGGAGTTCCTCAGAGATCAGCTCTTAGCGCGATCCTCTTGAATGTCTATATGATATGAGACCACTCATCACTTTGATCAAAGCTCATAACATCAGGTTAGTTAACTACGCCGATGACATTCAACGGATTCGGTATATAGGTGATAATCAGCAGGATGTTATAGATTACTTCCACAATTGCGTATTGTTAACTGGCTGAGAGTAAACTCCCCTAAATTCAATGGGGAGAAAACTGAACTCCTCTGTTGCTCGGCAAGAAAAGCGCCCATGACACTGCCTGTCAATTTCTGGCCTACTCCCTACAGAATAAGCATTGTCACTACCAGATTCGGTTGGCAACCTTGGGGTTATTTTTGATAATACATTCTATCAGGAGAAACATGTAAACAAAGTCGCAGGGACTTGCTTCGCACTTCTACGTGGTCTCAGGAAGCTCTCCCCTTTGCTGCCATCCCAAGTCAAATCCCTTATAGTGCGCTGCGTTATTCTGAGCAGGTGGGATTATTGCACTGCACTGCTTCTTGGAGCACCAGAGTATCTCATCAGCAGACTATACAGAGTCCCAGCTGCTGCAGCTAAATTGGGTAGAGCGTCAGCATCCAAGATAATGAAAGAACTACGTTGGCTTCGTCTGAAACACAGGATCGCCTTTAATTCCCTGTGCACTGTCTTACGGCCCTGCAGGGCTCTGGTCCTGTACCCCTGTAATGGAGCCTAAAGAGATATACCCCAGGGCAATGTCTATGCTCTGCATCAGCTAACCTCATCTGTGTTACAAGATTTCACAAGGCCAGACAAGTAGGGCCAGCCTTTACAGTTAAGGCAGCTCAAATTTGGAACGCACTACCAGCTGCCCTTAGACCCTTTACTGACCTACTGTGTTTTAGAAAGGCTTCGAAGATCTGGCTCTTCCCTAAATAATATACTGGCTGTCTTCATCTTACTCTCACTGTTGGTCTGTCTTGATGAATGCTTGCAGCGCCAGGATACCTGTAAGGTGACTGAGTTGCACTTTATATATTCAATAAATAAATACATGGATTTCCTTTTGTCTTCAGAGTACAGGGATATGTGACATGGATATGTATGCATGGGGGATGTGAACTAGAAGTGCTACAATAATATATTGGTGTTTGGCAGATTGAGAAGTATTGTGCGTCCCAGTCCTGAAAATAATCACATTACTGTAAATAAACTTGGAAAAAGGAAAGGTTTAAATAAACTTGGAAAAAGGAAAGGTTTAACTCATTTTATTGTAATTCTTCATCATGGAAATCCTCATCAATGATTACCTCCACAATAGTTTCTGTGGACCCAGAGGGTCACAAGTAGATGATGTCATTTACCTTTGTTCAACAAAATAAAGAATTTAAAATAATTATGTCACTTACCCTGTAAGCATTGATTCTTGGCATGTAGAGCTGTAGATTCACGTGCTTTGCATACTCCTGCCATCTAGTATTGGGCCCGGACGTATGCAAATTGTTTTTCTTTGAAGAAGTCTTTTCCAGTCACGAGGTAAGGTGACCCCTCCTTCCGGTAATATTGTGCATGGGCATAGACGCCATTGTTAGATTGTTTTCTCACAAGAGGGTGAGAATGGAGTAAGTAAGTGTAGTATAGAGTTGTGCATGTGTATGCAGTGTAAATAATAAGAACTGCAACAACCACAGGTGTCTGATGAGGAGGAAGGGCACATGTGAATCTACAGCTCTAAATGCCAGAAACAGATGCTTACAGGGTAAGTAACATAATCCATTTGAAGCATGTGTGCTGTAGATACACATGATTTGCATAGACTGTATAGCACTACCCTCCGAAAGCAGTTTGCTAACCAGTGGGTGTTGCAGTTGTTTGAAAAAGTGTTCTAGCACTGCTTGTCCTACATTAGCTTGTTGACGTGCTAATACATCCACACAATGTTTTGTAAATGTGTGTGGTGTAGACAATGTAGCTGCTTTACATATGTCAGCTAAGGGAATGTACCTAAAAGGGCCATAGTTGCTCCTATTTTGACCGTAGAAAGTGCTGTAGGAGGTATACATTTTGTTTAGCTTTAACGAACAAGTTACTTACCTTCGTTAACGATGTAGCTGTAAGAAACATTAGTTAGTTAAATTCCTCACCTTAGAATATCCCCAGGCGTCAGACTGGATCCGGAAGATTTTTGTAGCAATACCCCTTGCGCGTCGCTAGGCGCCGTCTGCGGCTCCGCGTCGTGCGCCGGAATGACGGAGTACTTAGACGCCGCCCTCGCGCGCTGACGTCAGTTCTTGTACATAGCTTTCCGCGCCAGGAACGCAGAGCCATGCAAGAGACCGACACTGGTGCCAAAAAATCTAGGGCCCTGAAAAGGATAGCCTTAACCCTAGATGTCAGTTCGCAGAACGGGGAGGATGGGTGGGTCGGTGAGGAATCTAATTAACTACTGTTTCTTACAGATACATCGTTACCGAAGGTAAGTAACTTGTTCATCTGAAAGAAACACGTTAGTTAGATTCCTCACCTTAGAATAGATAACCAAGCAATACCAACCCCGGTGGTGGGTCTGCGAACCAAGATCACACCAGAAAGTCCGGGAGGACAGAACGGCCAAAGAAGCCATCCCTCCGGACTTGGCTGTCTAGGCAATAATGCCTGGCAAAAGTGTGCAGCGAAGCCCACGTCGCCGCCTGACAGATGTCCTGCAAAGGAACTCCCCGTCCCAAAGCAGTAGTAGCCGCTGTGGCCCGAGTAGAATGGGCGCGCAGCCCAACAGGAGGGTCCTTTTTCGCCAAGAAATAACAGGTTTTTATACACAAAACGACCCACCGGGAGATGGTCCGTTTGTGCACAGCTTTCCCCTTCTTAGCACCCACGTAGCCAACGAAAAGCTGGTCGTCCACCCGGAACTGTTTTGTGCGGTCCAAATAAAAGGAGAGCGCACGTTTTGGTTCCAGACGGTGGAGCCGCTCTTCCTCTTTGGAAGGATGAGGAAAGAAGGTGGGCAAGGTGACAGATTGCCCAAGATGAAAGGGGGTCACCACTTTCGGTAGAAAGGAAGGACGAGGCCGAAGGACAACCTTGTTCGGATGAACAGATAGAAAAGGAGGCTTGGACGATAGAGCCTGGAGCTCACTCACCCGTCTAGCCGAGGTGATGGCTACCAGGAAAGCAGTCTTAAGAGTCAGAAGACGAAGAGGACAATTGTGAAGAGGCTCAAAGGGAGCGCACATCAGAAATGTTAAGACAAGATTCAAGTCCCACTGAGGCATTACGAAAGGGACAGGAGGGAACGTGTGAGTAATGCCTTTAAGAAAGCGTGAAACTACAGGGGACTTGAACAGAGAAGGTTGATCAGGAAGCCGTAAGAAGGCAGAGATGGCAGCAAGATAAACTTTCAAGGTGCCCAAGGCAGAGTCCTGCTGGGCCAAAGAAAGAAGGAAGAGGAGAACCTCAGAAAGAGGGGCAGAAAGGGGATCCACAGCCTTTGCTGTGCACCATGCCACAAATTTGTTCCACCGGCAGGCGTATACCGTCTTTGTGGAGGGACGCCTGGCTGCCAGAATGATATCACAGACTTCAGGAGGCAAGTCAAATGGCATCAACTGCCGCCGCTCAATCTCCACGCATGGAGGTGGAGGCTGGACAGGTTGGGGTGGAGGACCGTCCCCTGCTGCTGCGACAGAAGATCCTCCCGAAGGGGCAGACGTATCGGAGGATCGGTCAACATACTGAGTAGCTCGGGATACCAGTACCTTCGTGCCCAATCCGGAGCCACCAAGATGACTTGGGCCCGGTCGTGCCTGATCTTCTTCAGCACTCTGGGCAGAAGTGGTATAGGCGGAAAGGCGTACAACAGACCGCAACTCCACTCGCGACGAAAAGCGTCGCTAAGCGAGTGCCGCCTTGGAAATTCCAACGCGCAGACCTGCTGACATTGCGCGTTCTCGTCGGTGGCGAATAGATCTAACCAAGGCTCTCCCCACTGCTGAAAGAGACCTTGCGCCACCTCTGAGTTCAGACGCCATTCGTGATCCATCATGCACCGGCGGTTGAGTTCGTCTGCTCTGGTGTTCCAGCCATGTCCAGAGGCGCAGGGCCTCCTGACAAAGGGTCCACGACCCCACCCCGCCCTGTTTGTTGCAATACCACATGGCGGTGGTGTTGTCTGTGAACACCTGCACGACACTTCCCCGGACAGAGGGAAGGAAGGCTTTCAGTGCAAGTCGGATCGCTCTCAGCTCCAACAAGTTGATGTGGAGGCGAGACTCCGCCGGAGACCGGAGGCCTCTGATCTCCGCCTCTCCCATATGGCCACCCCATCCCAGGAGGGACGCATCCGTCACTACGACATGCTCCGGTAGGGGTAAGGAGAGGCTCTTGCCCGTGACCCAATCGCGGTCCGTGAGCCACCACTGCAACTGCTGTGCAGTGCCCTCCGAGATCAAGACATGGTCGGACAGGTTGTCGTTGTCAAGAATTCCTGTCATGCGAGGGGAGGAAAACGGTAACCAGCGAAAACGGACTACATCTCCCAGGATGCTTAGCGGTTGAGAGGTTATGTAAACAGGAGAGCTGTTACATAACTCAAGGAAAACACGCCCTTATGTAAACAGGAGAGCTGTTACATAACTCAAGGAAAACATGCCCTTATGTAAACAGGAGAGCTGTTACATAACTCAAGGAAAACACACCCTTATGTAAACAGGAGAGCTGTTACATAACTCAAGGAAAACACGCCCTTATGTAAACAGGAGAGCTGTTACATAACTCAAGGAAAACACGCCCTATAAAGGGAGGAACCGGGAGGTACAACGCTGTCGGATATTGTGTTTACACCGACGTACCTGCTTAGTGAAGAGCAGTGTTCCGGAGTGGTGCTCCAGTAAGGCAAGAACGGAGGTAGGTCGAGTCGTTACTCCCTGGGCCGTGTCTTGCCCCATCGTCACCTGTGAAGGACCCGGAAGCTGTACCGGATAACCATTGAGCTTCGCTTTTTGACTCGGCTGAGTCAAAGCGCAGTGGCGCTTTTGCTGGTTGGCGTCGTAACTCCCAGCCCGACCAGAGATACAGGGACTGCCAGCTGTAACGCACACCAGGAGGTGTTTGCCGCGTTACAGACTCGGAAGTCCACGGGATCGATTGAGCGGCTGCTCTCGGTTCAGTCTTCTTTGCTTGTGATTGGGGTATCGGTGACGCATCACCAGGAGGTGACTCCGCGTCCCGGTGCAGTCTGAGGAAGAGGTTGAGCGGCTGCTCCCTTCAGGTAGAGACCCCGGCTGGGTGTTTCCCTGACTCCTCGATTCTCCCCAACACTCTTCGTGCCCCTCACAGCCTACCGATTGGCATTGTCGGCCATTTCATTTCTGCCCTCTGTTGGCATACGCCGGGATCGGCGTATATGCAGAGGACGGTTAGGACCATCCGTGCTGTGGGCTGGTAACGTACTTAGCCTGGAGGATTCCAGTGACTATAACCTTTGTTTATTCCTTGTATTATTTTTGCCTTCATTAAAATAACTAAACCTTCACAAGTGGTTGCGTTCTCATTATCGTGTCTGTTAAACGATCCTGAGACGTTCAGGGCGTTACAGTCGTGATGCTGGGCCCACTGAAACTTCAGATCCCACTGCAGAGCCCGCATGCGCCGCCTGGCGTGATGCACTAGTAGGATGCAGGAGGCCATCAGCCCCAGAAGCCGCAACACTAGCCTGACCGAAACCCAGGATAGAGGCCGAAAGATGGGAATCAGGGCCTGTATATCCCGGACCCGCTGTTCCGGTGGATAAACCCGGAACTGCGCCGAATCGAGAACCGCTCCGATGAAGAGGAGCTTCTGAGAGGGGCTCAGGTGTGATTTCAGCACGTTGATGGAAAACCCTAGCAAATGCAGGAGATCCGCCGTAGTCTGGAGGTGGGAAACGACAGCCTGGGGCGAGCCTACCTTCGACAACCAGTCGTCGAGATAGGGGAAGACTGGAACCCCTGATCTGTGCAGATGAGCTGCGACCACCTCCATCCCTTTCGTGAACACCCGAGGGGCACTGGTAAGGCCGAAGGGGAGCACGGTGAACTAAAAGTGCTCCTGACCCACCGTGAACCGCAGGTAACGCAGGTGGGCCGGCAGGACGGGGATGTGGAAATATGCGTCCTGCAAGTCCAACGCTACCATCCAGTCTCCAGGGTCGAGGGCAGCTAGAACCTGAGCCAAAGTCAACATTTTGAACCGTTCCTTCCGGAGGAAGGCATTGACGTTCCTGAGGTCCAAGATAGGGCGTAGGCCCCCTTTGCCCTTTTTGGGAACCAGAAAGTCGTGGGAATAACAACCACGACCTATTTCTGGGCTCGGAACGCGCTCGACGGCCTCTTTGGCCAAGAGGGCCGAAACTTCCTCTTGCAGAAGATTCAAATGATCCTTCGAGATACGGTGGTGCTGCGGTGGCATGGCTGGAGGGGTCGTCTCGAAAGGGAGGGAGTAGCCCCTTCGGACGATTTGCAGCACCCAACTGTCCGAAGCAATGGTACGCCAGTGGAGCAGGTGATGGCGAACCCTGCCTCCCACTGGCGAGGAATGGGCCTGAAAGCTCGGACTAGGAAGGCTTTGAGGCGGATGCTGCCGGGGCGGATGTGGACTGACCGCGTTGTCCTCCAGTACCGCCTCGGCGGAAACCACGTCTGCGACCGCGTGCAGGCTGGTTCTGTGGACGTGAGGAGGTGCCCCTTCCTTGGCCACGAAAGGAGCGAAAAGCGGAAGTTTGTGCCCGCGGGGCCGAGAGGCCCAAGGACTTGGCCGCAGCCCGGGAGTCCTTGAAGCGAGCCAGCGCACTGTCCGCTTTCTCACCAAAAAGGCGAGTGCCATCAAAAGGCATGTCCATGAGAGTGCTCTGGACATCCCCTGAAAAGGACGTGAAACGCAGCCAGGCGTGACGTCGAAGCGCCACCGTGGTAGAAATCGCCCTACCCAGCGAGTCCGTAGTGTCGAGTCCACATCGGATTGCATGGCGCGCTGCATCTCTCCCATCGGCCAGAGCTGAGGAAAGCCGTGCCCGGGCCTCCTCCGGGCACAGGGGCAGCACGTCCTCCACCGTATCCCATAGAGAGTGGGAATAACGGTCCAAGAGACAGGCGGAGTTCAAAGACCGCAGGCCCAAACTGAGCGAGGAGAACAGCTTCTCACCGAACTGTTCCAGTCTCTTGGAATCCCGGTCCGGAGGAGCGGACGGGAAGGAGGTAGAGGCCTGGATAACCAGACTCTCGGGGGTGGGGTGTTGGGACAGAAAACCAGGGTCACCCGGAGCAGGGCGGTGGCGCCTGGCAACGTTCCTATCCACAGGAGGGACTGTGGAGGGCTTGGAGCAGGTGCCCTGCAGAACGTCAATGAGGGCCTCATTGAATTGCAGCAGAGGCTCAGTGGAGCTTGCTGCAGACTGAAGCACCTCAGTGAGGATGTTAGTCCTCACAGCCACGGCAGGCAGCTCAAGCCCAAGGGCCGCGGCCGCCTTGTGCAGCACCACAGAAAAAGCTGCACCCTCCTCCGAAGCCACAGTCGGAGGAGAGCTGAATCCAGTGTCCGGTGAGGTATCCAAACCACTGGCCTCCCCCAGTTCATCTGCACAGTCCTGCATAAGTTGGCCCTGAAGGGCCAAAGGGTCCACGGACCCCTCCCAGTCGCCCCCGTCATCCGATTCCTGGTAAACAGGAGGAATGATCGGAGCCGGACGATAGACAAAATGTGTCTCTAGCGGCGTCGGATGCGGCGTCGAGCGGCGCCCCACCGGCGTCGGGTTCGGACAGGGGCTGAACCGGGGATCGACGTCGACCGGAGTCGGAGGTGGCACCGGTGTCGACGCCGGTGGAGGAGGCATGACGAGGTCGACCGGCGTCGACGGGGGCCCAGGCCTGGGCCCCTCGGCGCCGGGGCCGGAGCCTCCATCGGCGCCGGAGCCGCCGGCGCGCAAGGTCGCCCAGTCGAGTACGCGGGGCCCGAAGGCGCGCCAGCGGGCGTCGACGGCGGGGCCAGGCTCCTCATGGCCGAGAGGAAGGCACTGACCTCCGCTGGCGTCGCGTCTGTCCCAGGGACCGGCGGGTATGGGGACGTGCGCGGCTCCGGCGGAGCCGCGAGGGTGGAACCACCCTGACCCTCGGCCGAGTCGCGCGACCGGCGAGGGGAGTCCGAAGAGCGGTGTCGCCTCTTGGAGCGCTTCGACTTACCCGAAGACTTCGAGCCAGACGAGCGATGATGTCGAGTGCGGCTCCGCAACCGATCCTTGGACCTCCTCCTGGACCGGGATCGAGAGGGGCGCGGAGCCGAGTGGCGAAGCTCGAGAAGCTTACAGGACCGCTCCCGTCTAGATTTCGAGGTCAGGGCCATACAATCGGAACACGACTCCGCGTCGTGGTCGAGCCCCAAACAGTACAGGCACCGGCGATGATGATCGGATACCAACATCAGTCGGTGACAGTCGTCGCAGGCCTTGAAACCAGGCATCCTACCGGCACCAGAGTCGAGAAAGTGACCAAAAAGAGTCAAAAAAATTTAGTCAAAAAATGACTAAAGGGGTAGCTCTCTCGGATCGGCGCTTACTGGCGCGGAAAAAAGAACTGACGTCAGCGCGCGAGGGCGGCGTCTAAGTACTCCGACGACGTCATTCCGGCGCTCGACGCCAACGACGGACGTGGAGCCGCAGACGACGCCTAGCGACGCGCAAGGGGTATTGCTACAAAAATCTTCCGGATCCAGTCTGACGCCTGGGGATATTCTAAGGTGAGGAATCTAACTAACGTGTTTCTCTCAGATATAACAAGTTTGAATGCACTTAACAATCCACCTTGAAATATCGGATTTAGAAATAGATTTCCTTTACAAGGTGGAGCAAATGTAACAAAAAGTTGTGTTATGTCCCCAATGTACCCAATAAAGGCACAGGTAGTTTCATGACCTTTTACCTACATTTGTCCTATCATTGTTCTACATAACAGGTTTGGTGCTGACCTTTTACCTAGTGAGGCGCTGCATAAATGTTGTGTGGTTTTCGTCGAAAACTAGCCTAATTTAATATGCATGAGTATTCTCAGTAATCACAGCAGGATTGCCATCTTCTTCATAATAACTCTGAAGAAGGTTCATAACTATTGTCCTCCTTGGCCAACATGCCCACAGTACCATGACACATCTAGGTAGAACCCCTCATGATACCTTTAGAGTATATAAGCACCACATCTTCGCTGGGCAAGCTAAAGAGAGATTTCCAAGCTGACGCAAGGCGCTGAGGTGCCTGCACACAGACACTCGAGCACGCAGTGGTCTGAAATCCTTTGCGGGGTGTCCATCTCAAGACCAAGATGAGGTCCTTTGCTCTCCCACATCAGGTAATGGAGTTGGCTCTATCCTAAGGGGATTCTTGGTTAAACACCTACATGCATGCTAGGTACACTTAGTTAGGGCTTGCATCATAGGAGTACGCATTTTATTGTCATGTTTCTATATGCCTGCATATATTCATTGTTTTAGCACTATGGTAGAATTCTACCTTTCCTTTACTCTACTGGTGCTTATAACAGTATATATCTGTTTCTGTCTCATGGTTGTTGTAGCACACATATTTTATACTAGAATGACACTCGTTCTATAAACACTTATTGAAAACATCCCCACCGTTTATTCTGTGCTTCTCCCCGAGTCTGATTGAGCACGAGTCACTGAGCCAAATAGTACTGTACTGTTTCCACAATCCCTGAGGGGTCAGGGTTGTCATGTTCGATAGTTGTCAGAAACCATTCGCTCCTTGGTAAGAGGGGCTCATAGGTGGCACTGTGAGCTAGCTGGTCCACGGACTAACATATCCTGTTGGGGCTTCTGGAATCAGTCTGGACACCAATCACATAGTTTATGTTGTCTAAACGTGCAGATGCGCCCCGTCCCCAGGTCCCCCAGCATAATCTGCGCCTCAGGCGGGCTGTGGTCAGGGATCCGCGTGTCCTCCATGAGATGTACATGGTTGGCATGGCACAGCTGTAGATATTTGTAAAATTGTGACTGATGTAGGGAGTACCGGGTTCAGAGGTCCTGGAAGGAGCGCATGTGGCCACTCGCCAATACATCACCCAACAGTGAGATCCCTATAAGGTCCCAGGATCGAATGCCCTGCAGCCCACTAACCTCTCTGAGAGAGGTGCCTTGCCAGAGGGGCGTGCACTGGGTCAGTTTTTGTGTCCATTTAGTGTGTCGCAGTGCAGCCAGCCAGGCCAACAGCGCAGAGCGAGTCACCTCCGGTAGCCGGGATGGAATGGGTTCCCCATACAACATAGATTGGATTTTGGCCAGGCCTAGCTCGCCTGGCTCAAGCCTGTATGCCGGATCGGACCAGCCCCCTTTAAACCAGTCGTGTATGGAAAGCAAGCACGTGGCCAGGTAATACAGATATAAATGGGTCATCCTCAGACCCCCATCAAATGAAGGAACCCTACATACGTTCAGGGCCAGGTGAACGTCCCCCTTACCCCAGAGGAACTTAGAGGCCATACTATCCAACTCCCGAAACCAGGCCCTCGGAAAGCAGAGGAACCTGGGGAGGATCATCATTTTAAACAGGGCGACTCTCCTCATGGGGTACAGTGGTAATGTGTGCCATTTCTGAAGATCCGCCTTAGCTTTCTCCACCAGAGGAGTGACGTTAAGGGCCCAGCCTAGCTCGGGGAGCAGAGCCACCCATATCCCCAAGTATTTAAAACATTGGCGTCAGAGCGGTATGTTGGACTGCCAGTCGAAGCATTCTCTAGACGGGTGGAGAGGGACCAGGACGACTTATCGGGATTCAGCCAGAGGCCCGCTAAAGGGAATGCAGGATCCGGAGGCAGTGAGGACCGGACTGGGCAGGATCCACTGGATAAATAAGACGTCATCCGCGTAAAGAGCGATCTTGTCGGCCTCCGCATTGGGCCATTCCCATCCCTGCACACGCCTTTCGGAGCAGGGGGGAAAGGGGACATCCCTGTCTTGTTCCCCTGTGGATAGGGAAGGGCTCCGACAAGACCCCATTCACTAGAACGCGCGCCCTAAGGTGGGCATATAGGACACAAACGAGACCCCGAAAGTGGGGGCCAAAGCCCATCACGGCAAGGACATCATCTAAACACCCCCAGTTCACCGAATCAAACACTTTCTCAAAGTCCACAAGGAGGACTGCCAAGTAGGGGTGACAAGTGACGGTGGGCCAAGGCCAAAAGCAGCCTTCGGAGACCATGCCGGGTACCGCGCGAGAGCATGAATCCGCACTGGTCCGGGTGAACCAACACAGACAGGTAAGGTTTGAGCCGTTGGGCAAGAATCGTGGCGTAGAGTTTCAGTTCCATGTTAATAAGGTAGATGGGGCGGTAGTCTGCACACTGTGTGGAGGGTGGCTGAGATTTAGGAAGAACCACTATGGTGGCCATGTCTGTCTCGGGAGGGAAGGAGCCTTTTTCAGCCGCCTCTCCAAACAGATTAGCGAGGTGTGGAACGAGGGTCTCACGATACTGGGTGTAGTATTCTTGAGGGAGGCCATCCAGACCTGGAGCCTTGCCCGAGGAGGTAAGGGTTATTGCTCCACCAATCTCTTCTTGGGTTATATGGCGGTCCAGATCTGCTTGGACAGTGGGGAAGATGAGCGCCCCCGGCCCCCAGCAAGTCAGAGAGCGAGAGTGTTGGGGCTTTGGCCGTATCGAGTTGGCGGTAGTAGGAGGCTAAGGCGTGAGCCATCTCCAGTGGGGAGCGGCGTACCGAACCGTCCAGGTATAATATTTCGGGGATGATGCGGTTTGCCCTGGGATAGGTAGCCAATCTGTGGAGAATGGAGCCATTCTTGTCGCCCCAGCTGTATACTCTGGCCACCGATGATTGCCAAAGGAGTTTGTCGGCTTTTAAGGAAAGCTGTCTAATCTCGGCACGGAGGGGAGCCAAAAGTCGCTCTTGGAAGAGTCATCAACCACAGATGAGGACTGTTCGAGGCGCAGGGCTTGGGCCTCACACGAGGTAATCTGCTGCAGTTGCGCTTGCCGCTGGCGCTTGCCGCTGGCGCTTGAGCTGGCCCTTGGTGACCCCCCGGATTGTGGCTTGCATGCTTCCCACAGGGTGCCTGGAGAGGACACTGACCCATCATTGGCCAAGAAGTATTGCCTGAGTTATTTCCCCACAACCTTCCAGAACTCCTTATCCTGGAGGAACTACGCGTTCAGCCTCCATGTCTGGTGCACAGAGGGGAGGGGGGATGGGGGGCCGGTGCTAAGTAGCACCGGAGAGTGATCCGATATACCCCTAGAGAGGATACATACATCCTATATTGCGGTACAGTCCATCGAGGGGGACAAAGATCGTGTTGATGAGCGCCTGCGTGTGATGGGCAGCCGAGGTATGAGTGAATTGCTTGGTGTGTGGGTGCCAGGTACGCCATGCATCGCAGGGACCCAGAGACTCGGACCAGTTCGTTGATTGTTTCGTTGATTGTTTCGCCTGCGCACGTCTACTATGGGAGGAAGGGTCCATCGTATCCAGGTCCGGAGAGGAAATCGCGTTAAAGTCACCCCCAAGGCAAGTGGAACCCAGGGGCCAGGAGGTCAAGAGCTCGGTGGATTTTGCCAGGGTCGCCACGAGCATCGTTGGAGGCGAGTATATGGATATCAAGTTAAGGGGGTTGCCGTTCAGCGAACCACAAAGGGCCACTGAGGTGCCTTGGGAGTCATGGATGACCCGTACAGTCACAAAGGAAAGGGAGCACTTCAACAGGATTGCCACCCCCGGGCAAAGCCCGAATGCCATACCCTGTCATACCCATAGCGTGCCAGAAAGGGACAGTGGTTACCCAGCAAGTGTGTCTCTTGAAGGAGGAGAACCTCTACCCCAAGGTGTTGAGCGTACCGCAGTACAGCCATGCGTTTGAAGCGGTCTAGGAGGCCGTTCCAAGATAGCATGTGAAGGGAAGCCCCCGGTAAGGGCATTTCAGTCATGGTGGCAGAGTGTCGTAGCAACGAGCAAAGCCTCACAGAGAGTCATGGCCGTGAGAGGGACCCCCAGAGTGTGTGACACAGTGCCCGAGTAAGGCTTGACATATCTCGCAAAGATGACGGAGTGCCATGTGAGAGCTGGTACAACAAAACAATAAAAAACAAAAACAAACCCTGGGAAAGAACAATCCCAGACCCCTCCCCTCCCAGAAACCAAACTAAAACGCTCGGGTTGAGTAGCGTGGAGGACCCCTCCATGGGGACGGATATGCAATGTCTTGGCAGAAAGACTGAGAATCAGAGCAAGAAGTCTGCCAAAGCTCCGGGTTCCCAGGAGGTCGGAGCATGCCCTCGGAATGGTCAAGGTAACTTCAGCCAGCCACCAAAAGTGTCAGAGGGCTGGGCTGCCGGAAAGATCGGTGTTGGCCCCCGGGGTGTCAGGGGGAGCCGACAGTGGAGGAGCCACATGTGGTCCGCCAGATGATTGGTGCATGAGGCAGGGAGAGGAGTCCGAAGGGCTTGAAGAAGACTCTCAGAGTCTATGGGACGTTCGGCTCCAGGATCTTTGGGAAGTTGGCTGGGACCGGCGTCTCCTGCGAGATAGTGTGCGCCACCTGCGCTGGCGCCCCGGCGATCGAGGTTGCATAGACTGGGCGCCCGTTGGTTGTTTGAGGGGCCAGGCTTCCGTCAGCCAGGTCCAGGCCGCTTGAGGAGAGTCAAAGAAGTGTGTGGGGTTTTGAAAGACGACCCGCAGGCGTGTTGGGAACTGAAGCGGATATTGAAGGCCCAGAGATCGCAGTTTCTTCTTTACTTCAATGTATGAGCAGCGTTGGTATTGCACTTCCTTAGTATAATCCAGGAACACCATGATAGTGTCATTTTGGAATTGGAGGGGTCCCTGAGAACGCGCCTCGCGCAGGATGGCATCCCTGTCCTTCAAATTCAGAATTTTTAGGATGATAGGGCGGGGAGCGGCCCCAACTGGTGGTTTAGGTGCGAGGGACCGGTGTGCCCCCTCCACCACGAACCAGGCGGAGAGGGAGTCTTTCGGCATCCATGAGGTGAACCAAGCCTCCACAGAGGCGGTCGCCTGGGTCTTTTCATCTCCTTTAGGGAACCCCACTAGTCGGAGGTTGTTGCGGCTTGCACGTTTTCAGCGTCCTCTGCACGCCGGTGAAGCTCTTTGGTGTGTGATCGTAGAGTGGCCACCTGTTCTTTTAATTGATGGATATCATCCTCTGCTGCTGAAATACGGGATTCGGCCTCTGTTATTCGGGCCATAGCATTACGGAGGTCTTGCCGGAGAGGGACACATCCACCTTGACCTCTCCGATCTTCCCCTCCACCGATGCCTGGGTGGTGATGATTGCCTGCAGGATGGCCACTAAGTCTTTGCCCGGGATGGAGGGTGCCCCATCAGCCTGTCCAGGTGGCTCGTGCTCGGAGGTGATGAACCGGTCCATCTTAGTTTGCGTGGGGTCAGCCACAGACTTGGAGGCCTTGTCTCTTTCCATGATCGGTGGCCAGTCAAGGGTCTGCGTGGGCTGTAGGGGTCCGGACAAAGGGAAGCGGGCCTCAAGCACACACCCGGCAGTGGTTTCACGACTCTTTAGGGCCCAGCCACGGGACCCGGATGGGCACCGCAGCTTAGGAGATCGATGGGGGGGGGGGGGGGGGGGGGAGGCTGTGGCCTCTCCAGTACCACACGGCGATGGAGTCCTGCAGTGCGATTGGGGAGGAGGGGAGCGGGGATCAAGGCCGCAGGTACTCTTTGCGATGAGCCCCCCGTTAGCCGAAGTCCGGTGAGGAAGGAGTCGGGGAACCTCCAGAGGGGCAGCAACCAACCCGCACATCGCTGCCCAAATTGGCAGCCGAAGGGGGGGAAGAAGGAGCACCACCCTCCACTGGAAGCAGGCCGGGTGCACCGGAAGTAGGTCCAGGAGATAGTGGTAGGCCCCGGGGAGCCCCGGCCCTCGTGATTGTGAAGTGGCATACCTCCTGCCCGAGGAACGCGGAGGTGGGCAGGGAGCCTGCGGAAGTCTGTTATGGGGGGGAACCCTGCTGCCCGAAGTATACAGCCGGTAGGTCTCCCCAGCGCCCCACCAAGTCAGGGAGTTGTTTTGTTTTATGGAAATGTTTTGTCCTATCAATATAGTACAAGAGTGCTCTTTTGACATTAAGTGTGTGTAGAGCCCTTTCTGCTACCGAATCTGGTTTAGGGCAGAACACAGGTAACTCAACTGATTGGTTGATAGAAAAAGCAGAAGCTACTTTTGGAAGGAAGTTTGGGTTTGTACGAAGAACCACTCTATGTTTGTGAAGCTGAAAGAAAGGTTCTTCTAAGATAAATGACTGTAGCTCACCAACTCATCTTAATGAAGTGATAGCAATTAGAAAGGCAACCTTCCAAGCAAGAAATTGTAATGCAAAACTGTGTAATGGCTCACAAGGTGGACGCACAAGCATTCTGAGAACAATATTAAGGTACCAGACAGGTGCAGGTGGTACCCTGGGTGGTGGTATTCTTTCAAGCCTTTCCATAAAAGCTTTGATAACTGGAGTGTTGAATTAGGATAAATGTTGTCTGTTTTGTATATATGCAGATATAGCCGCAAGTTGTTCGAATGGATGTGTAGGCTAAGCCTACTCACTGTAGATGCAAAAGATAACTAATAAAATTTTGTATGGATGCATCTAGCAGATCAATTTTGTTGTTATTACAATATATAACAAACCTTTTCCGCTTTGCTGCAGAACATGCTCTAGTTGTAGGTTTCTTTGTTACTTTAAGAATTGTCATACAATCTGGTGGTAGATATAGGTATCCAAACTCTATGACTTCAGGAGCCAGATCGCTAGGTTGAGCTCCTTGGGGTTTGGATGTCTGATTTCTCCATGCATCTGTGTGAGAAGGTTGGAAGTGAGGTGCAGATTTTAGAGCGGAACTGCTGACAGTTCTAGTAGTGTGGTGAGCCACAGTTGCTGAGCCCACGTGGGAGCCACTAGAATCAGTGTGAGTGATGTTTGCTTGAGTTTTCGCACCAGAAATGGAAGGAGAGGGAGAGGGGGGAAAAGCGTAAGCAAATATCCCTGAACAGTTAATCCATAGGGCATTGCCTTTAGATAGATGGTGCGGGAATCTAGAGGCAAAGTTCTGGAAGTATGGGAGGAGAACCTGGTGATGAATTTCCCAATCGTGTATTTGTTGCCGCATCCTGCTGAGGAGGTCGGCAAATTGCTTGTTTATTCCTGGAAGGTGTTCTGCCAGAAGATTAATTTTGTGATGTATAGTCCACCGCCAAATGGTATGCGAGAGGCATGACAGTTATAGAGAGCGCCCCCCCTCCTGTTTTTGTACTTAGTACATTGCTGTGATATTGTCCTTCCACACTAAGACAACTTTCCCTTCTAGGTGAGGCTGGAAAGCTTTTAGTGCTAGTTGAACAGCTAGAAGCTCCAAATAATTGATGTGGAGACTTGAATTTGGTGTTCCATAAACCTTGAATTGTCATATGCTGGAGATGGGCATCCCAACCTGTGAGAGATGCATCTGCTGTTAGTAGGACTTGTGTAATAGGGTCAATGAACGGCTGCCCTTTTGGGTGTTCCACCACTGCAGAGAGCAATTAGTACGGCTGTCTACCAAGACTAGATCTGTTAATTGACCCTGTGATTGAATCCATTGACGTGCTAAGCATTCTTGTAGAGGCAGCATATGCAGTCTTGCATGGGGCACTAGTGCAATGCATAATGCCATCATTCCCAACAGCTGCATGAAATTCTTCACTGTTCGGTATTGCTTGTTTTGAAACTGTAGTAATGAAGTGTGAAAGTTTTGCATTCTGGCCGCATTAGGAGAGGCCAGAGCTTTGTGAGTGTTTAGCGTTGCTCCTAGATATGTTTGCAGTTGTGAGGGTTGAAGATGGGACATTTGTGCATTGACTGTAAATTCCAGTTGAGGTAGAAGGTGTATTGTAGCTTTAGTGTGTTGTAAACACTGTGTGTGTGTTGGCTCTAATAAGTCAATCTTCCAGCTATGGGAAGACATGAATCTGTTGTCTTCTTAGATGAACTGCTACTACTGCTAGACATTGTTTGAATACTCTGAGTGCAGTAGTCAGTCCGAATGGAAGTACTTTGAACTGATAGTGATTTCTTGCTATCACATATCTGAGATATTTGCGATGAGCTGGATGGATAGGAACATGGAAATGTGCTTCCTTTAAGTCTAGTGTGGCCATAAAGTCGCCTTGTCGTAGAAGTGGAAGCACTTGTTGAAGGGTAACCATAAGGAAGTGTTCTGACAGTATGTATAGGTTTAACGGTCAGATCTTAGATTGGTAGTAGGGACCCATCCTTGTAGGGGATTATGAAGTAAAGTGAGTAAACTCCTGACCCTTGATGTTTTAGTGATACTGGTTCTATAGCTTATTTTGTTAGAAGAGCTTGAACTTCTTTGTTTGAGAAGATCTTGGTGTTGTAACGAGAGTTAATGAATGTGAGGTGGAATATTGGGAGGAGTGCTAGTAAGCTCCAGGCAATAACCGTGTTGAATAATACCCAAAACTCATTTGCCTGTTGTCCTGCATTGCCCAATGGGTAGAAACTGTTGTAATCTTCCCCAGACAGGTGATCAATGTTCGGGGAGAAGTGGTAGCAAGTCACTGTTAGTTAGAATTTTCAGAGGTACGTGTTGCTGTGCCTTTCCCTCTTCTTTTAAAATGGTTTCCTCTATAGTTACCCCTATAGAATCCTCTAGAGGGGGATTAGTGTGTGTATTTTATATGAAGATGCAGCAGCATCTGAGGTGCAAGTGTTATTCTTGAAGCCTCCTCTGTATGAACAGCGACAAAAGGAACCTCGTGTAGAAGGAGATTGAACTGTTCCCATAGGCTTTGCCAATTCTGCATCTTTTTTTCTTTCAAGGGACTGATTTATTTGAGGATCAAAAAGGTGTTCTTCATCAAAGGATGCATTAAGAATGGTTAGTTGCACATCTGGTTTGAAACCAGAAATTCCGAGCCATGCATGTCTCCTGAGCATAATGCTAGTGTTGATTCCTCTAGCTGCAGTATCTGCCGCATCCAATGCACACCTAATAGATGAATTAGAAATAGGTTTCCCCTCCTGAACTATTTCTTCCATCTATTTCCTGCCCGCTATTTTTGTGTTCTTGTGGGCGATATTTTAATAATTCTATCATCTCATCCCTGTGAGCTCTATTGTACCTGGACAAGAGACCCTGTGTATAAGCTATATGCCAATGGTTGGCTGATTTAGCAGCTACTCTTTTCCCCGATGCATCTAGGAGTTTGGACTCCTTACATGGAGGTGGTGCTTCTTCTTATGTTTGCGAATTTGCTCTTTTACGGGCATTAGAGACCAATAATTAATCCAAAGGCAACTGACCCCTAATGAAAACTGGGTCAGATGGGGGGGGTTGTTATATTTTTGGTCCACTATGGGTGTTAATATACATGCTCTAACTGGGTCTTTAAAAAGATTAGTATGTCTCAACATACCTTTAAGCATAAGTAACATTTGTGTTGTTCTCTGTGTGTTCCCTCCTGTTTCAACTAGAACATCTTACTCAAGTGCTTCCTTGTGTAAAGGTACTCTGTGGTAATTAGTTACTCTAGCACACAATTCCTGATATGCAGTATTATTATCAGGCGGGGAAGGTTTTGCTGGGTATAGGTCTGTATCTGGAGCTGGATCTATGTTGTAGTCATCCCAGGGATCTAGATGTGGCTGATTAAAAGTGGCATCATCCTCTTCTGTATCAGGATCTGTACTAGAAGAACCTGATGGTGTAATGTGTAGAGGATCTGTATGTGGTAAAGTGGGTATTGGTGAAGAAGGTGGACGGGTTTGGGGAATATGAATAGGGCTAGTAGCTATGTCCCTCTACTTCTGAGAGGAATTTTATATTCAGTGTCCGATTTCAATTCTGAAGGTATTACTGGTTTTGCTGTTAAATGACCAGTATCATATTTATGTGAATTTTCTTTTGTTTTGGATCCAGCTTTTCCTTCATTTTTTCTAAGATCGGCTCTGGTGGCTGTAAAGAAGCATCTTTTTGTTTCGCCGCCGAAAGTTTTGATGCCAAGCTGGATTTGAGTTTTTTCTCTTTCGATTCGAGATGTTTCAGATCCGACGGAGTGTCATCTCGGCTTGGGCCAGAGCCGGAAGGCTTGACATGCTGTTTCGGTGCCGAGCGGAAGGCGGCGCATTTGAATCAAAGTCTCAATGCCGACCATGGCCTGTAGGTAGTGGTGGCCCAATAGCCTTTTGTTTTCTTGTAATAGGTTTGGTGGGCAAAGGGGCTTTGGTACTCACAGCACCAAATCTAGCAGGAACGTCTTGGGACTCTAGCTCGATCTCCAACTCAGAATTGAAGTCCTGAGGAGAGAAGGCCTCTTCTTCCTCAGCTGCCATTTCTTCCTGCTCAATATCTCCACCAAAGATATCAGGCATGTCCTCGATACCTTGTCTCTGCATGTCTCTCCGTCAATCCCGACGGTCCAGTAATGTCTTCTTCGATTGGAACGACAGACATGCGTCACAGTCTTCCTAGGTATGTCCTGGGGAGAGACAGAGGTTGCAGACCTTATGCTGGTCGGTGCGCGGATATTTGGAATGGCATAGAGGACAGAATTAAAATGGTGTCCGTTCCAACGACGGAAGGCAGGACGCTGGTTCTTGCAGTAAAAGCCGATTGAGAAAAGATGTGGGCCTGAAGGTCGCAGTTAGAGTTTTTTCCGTAATCTAGATTAAGTTTTCATAAATTCCGGCATGAAAAGGTCTAAGACGCAATCAAAAACAATGCAGACGAGGGCCGAGTGAATTGCACACCGAAGGGATCCTAACTGATGGTTTCAAATTGGGGCACAGAAGTACATGTCCGAACCAGATGGCGGAAAGAAAACAATCTAATAATGGAGTCGATGCCTATGCGCAATATCAATGAAAGGAGGAGTCACCTTACCTCGTGACTGAAAAATACTTCTTTGAAGAAAAACAACTTGAAACATCCGGACCTAACACTAGACGGCAAGAGTATGCAAAGCATGTGTATCTACAACACACATGCCTCGAACCTATTATTTGAAAAGCACAAAAACACCATTAAGGTCAGGGCTGCATAATCTGGTGCTGCTCCTTTGGGAATATCAACTCTTGATATGTATTTATTTATTTAATACTGTACACAAATTCCAAATTAACCATGCAGTTTTGCGGTGCCGAATCATCAAATGACAAAACAAATTTACATAAAACTAACAACATATACATTATAATATAAAACTACAGAAGGCTATAAGAGCAGAGAAAATACATTAATTATCAAAGCACTAGTTCATTCCGGAGAAAAGACTAAGTACATGAGTTAATACCAAACATCGTCGAGCAAGAACAATGGATGAAACTCCGAAAAGAAGGCAAAATTACCAGTAAGCAATCATTTGTATTCAAGATCAGTCCATAGACGGATCAACTGTTCAGTGAAAACTTAATGCTGCGAAACGACACAGTGCTCTTGTGTAATAAGTTGCAAAAAAACTATAAGAGTACAAAATACTCAGGAGAAGCAATTTGGCTGTCCAATAGAAATATGTTATAAATAGGTTATAAAAGTCATATAAAACATATCATTTGTGGGTATTGTTAATTTGGAATTGCGATAGTCCAGATTGTTTAGGTGCCTAGCAACTTTCATGATACAACAGTAATGGAGCAAGGACTCATAGAAAAGAGACTTGCTCGGAAGCAATCCTCTCGTTGAACTTACTAACATGTTTTTAATTACGTTTTGTGTAAAACTAATACGCATCACACCAACACGCGGATTAGTGAAGCTTGCATATGTGTTTGCTAATGTTAACAACTCAAAAGAATTACTAAATCTGCTTTAACAGGGAAATCTTTACTACGCATGCGTCAACTGCATCTACGCAGTGTGACGAAATAACACTTGGAGGGAAATTCTTGCGCATGAGCAGAAGGCATTAAAATGGAGTCTAAAAGACTCACGTGCATGGCACCTGCTTAGCTGAAGCGAAAACGAGCTACTTTACTAAAGCTAATGCGGGGAAAGTAGTAATAAATTTAGGGGAATAGAGTAGAGATGGGTGGCATACAGTGAAACCATTTATTTTTTTAAATAACATTTGTCTTTCTGAATTTATCACTAGTGCACATTTGGGCCTCTCGTGTATAGCTGAAGTAAAGTGAGTCACAGGATAGCCGCGCATGACTACTGAGAGTGGACTCGAAAAGGCGATACAGAGGTTGGATAGAAGTCGAGGACGTGAAGTACCCCAGTCTGAGAACAGGCGGTGAAAAGTTCAAATGAATGGATCTACATGTTAGATTTTAACAAATGTTGCAGATGAAATGTGAATGCAAGTGGGAAATAAAAATAACAAATAAAATAATTAAGGTGATTGTTCTATGAACAATGGGCTAACTGAAAAAGTGATATGTAAGCATGGTGTGATGATCTTCCCCCCCCCCTTGCCTGACCAACTAGATTTCGTATTTTTACGAGATTGAAACTTTAGTTGGTGGTACATGAAGAATGAAAGGTATAATTAAGGTAGCTTTAGTTAGTTAGTTAGTTAGTTAGTCGAGAGCTCGGGATGCTGTTAGTGCTGTGGGAGATGCTGAGAGAGATGCTGTGAGATGCTGATGAAGAATCAAATGCAGAACCTTCTATCCTAATTAAATTAGCTTAGATAAGAAGATCACAGAAGAATCTCGAGGAGGAAGAGTGTGTCAGAGAGGGGTGCGGCGCAATCGTCAGTATTAGAGAGGTCATCTATCCTGTCCTGAAGTCTTGGTCGCCTGATCTTTCCCGGGGGACCCTTACCAGCCCTTTGGTTAGGGGGTTGGTCTTTACACCATTCTTTGCTGATGTTCTTTTCTCTCTGTCCTCTCCCTTTCTGAGCATTGTTCATTGCATGAATCCAAAGTATGTGTATGATGATTAATTGATTGAATTTTTCTCTCCTAAGAATAAAGGTGATTGCACTGTGTATTTGAGATGGTTTTACAACAAAACAAAATAATCCAGGGGTCTCTTGAAGCCAGGCCCTTTCTGTGGAGGATCCTCGGAACATGTGTAACAACAGGAGTACTACAGCAATCAATTACAGAAAAGAAAGATCCCTATAAACAATCGGATTCCCATCATTCACCGAGGTGATCAGTATCATCATCTGGGTATTCTTCCTACCATCCACTTTACCTCTTGATCATAGAGGGATTTCCCGTGGATGAACTTGTATGGGTCATGTAGGAGGAACAAAGAACCAAGCAGGAGCAAAGCTCTCCATATACAGGAGTGACCATAAATAATGTGTGGGAATGATGAGTGCAGTGCAATAATGTGAAAGTGAGAGATAAAAAGGGATTTGCAAGGAAGAAAAACTTTTGAGATATCCCTGGTCATCCTTGGTTAAAAACAGTGCAAAAAACAGTTTTCAAACATAGATGCTTTTTCATGAGGTCGACATGTTTCAGCCTTCAGGACCATTAGTCCCTGGCTTTCTTCAGGACCTATCTGAGTTTCTCGTTGCTACTGCATTAAAAATTACGTGAATAAACAGGGAACATTACTGAATAGAAGAGACAAGAAAAAAGAAAAAGAAGGGTTGGAATCAATACAACCTTCTGTACCAAATTCAAATCCTTCGTATCGACAGGATACAGACGGTACCAGTCTTATACGAGGACTAGACCTCACCTCGCCTGGTAACAACTCAGGTCAAAGAGGCCCGCTCTGTCCGTCGTTACCTCTGGCTCGACCTGAGCTGGGTTTGGATGAATTTAATTTAGATAAAGGTTTTTAAAACTTCCAGAGTCTGTGGTTATTTACTTTAAATGAATAAGAAAGAATCATCATCATCAGTCTTTATTCGATTTAAAAGAAGAATCATAAAAGACAAGCATAAATACAAACAATACATTTGAGATACATTAAAATATTTGGAATAAATAATTTACAAATTCTTTTTTAAAAGACATTAAACTAGTCAGAATGACAACAAGTGTGATAATACATAATAAAAAGAAAGAATCAGTGTTAATCTTCACCATCAACTAGTTCAACTAATGGTCCATCGACCAGAGGAAAAAACTTTTTGATCAGTGAAAGAGTGGTTAAGAATAAGGAATAACTAATCTTGAATTGTGGAAATCATAAACTTTGACTCCAGCGGTTTACTCAACTGTGAATGTGTGTTTATGGGCCCAGGTGAGTATATGGTAGTGGAGTATCTGTTCTTGGTACGCCACTGGATCAGTTTTCTGGTAGCAGAGTTATGGTTATTATGGACTAGTTTGGTGATGAGTATTGATTATTGATTTATGTTTAACAAAAGAGTTAGCGTCTTTGTTTTATGTTGTCCAGGATTCCCGGGAAATGAACAGCGGGTAGTGACAGAAGCCATACTGCAGTGAGATTACTCGTCTATTGGAATAATACTGAGAAGCTACGTAGGGCTGGCAGTATTGAACTAGGGACTATTTCGTATAAAAGTTGAGTGAATGAAAGCAAAAGGTTTGCTGGTGAAACTTTGGTCTTATTTCCTAGTAAGGGTAACACTGAAGGAGTAACAGGTTCTCTCCAGCATGAATGAAGGGTAAACAGAGATTTTTACTCGCAGTAGAAGAGGAGCAATTCTGAGACTCCAGAGTAAGTCTGAAATCTATACTTTGTTTAGCGGAACAGGCAGAGTAGCGAATGTTTTATGTTGTTACTAACAGATTTCATTTTAAAAGAAAAGTAAAGAAATAAGTTGACGTATTACCTTGTGAAGGGAGAGTCAGTCGCCGGAGTTGTACTGACGTCAACAAAAAGGCCGCACTAGCATTGGTCAAACCACGAGCGTGAGCCTGAGTCCAATTGGTTGATTGAATAGAAGCTGCTTTAGGATTGGTCGATGAAAATTTGTATGTTGAACTCTGATTTGACTGCTGGTGTGAGTCGCCCTGATAGAAGAGCTCAAGGGTTTGCGGATTATTGTTTCCTATATCAAGCATCTAGAATGTATGGAGAAAATAGAAAAATGTCATTAATAATGGAAATCAAGAATTTCTTTAAGAAAGATAAGCCTGTGTTGACTAGAGAAGGAATTCCTATTCCGCCACCAAAAACGCCTGCTTAATTTATGATGATGGAAAGAGGATATCTTACTTGTGTATGGTTGGAAAATTGGATAGAATATACGAAAGGTGATGGAGTCTTAGCTTTTCCAGAGAATGGAACATTTAATGGGAGAATTCTTCAGAATCTGAGGAGGAGGATGAATGATTTGGAACCAAGACCTAGGTTAACTCAGTATGAGGCTTTAGAGGAATGGGAGACTTATGAGCGAGGCAATGCAGAGGTGGGAGAGATATAAAGGATTTTTTCCCCGATGTTTGCGTGAGTCACGTGAAGGTCAGATGAAGCAATGAAGAAGAGCTATGGTATCGGAAGGTTTATATCCAGTGTTAATGGCTGAGGAACAGTCGGGAAGCAAGTGTAAGGAGAAAACAAAACATATGAATGTAACAGGACAGGGTCAATCAGATAATGAATTGTTAGAGGACATTCTAACTAAAAATCCTCCACCATATCAAGAAGGACCTAGTAGAGTTACCCCAAGTGACCCAATAATGAGAACACCCTTAATCCCTTAAATTTTGCATGATATTTCGGCTAATAGGGTGCTTCAAGAAAAATAAAGAGAGGCAATAAATAGAAACAGAGAGGAATTGATACAGAAAATAAGTCAATTGAATATAAACCCTGAAGCATTGACAGTACCAGTGACTATAGGTCCTGTTATCCCATTGTATGGAGATAAAATGAGTTGCCCAAAACCCCAATCTGTAACTCCTCCTTTGGGTAATCCCAGAAAAGAGATAGTAATATCCGATGATCAAGCCAGTGAGTGCGATTCAGTGATTTCATTAATGGACCTTCCAATAAGAGAACCCGTAATTGAAACCCCAATAAGAACCACACCCAGTAGTTCGAAAGAAAAAGGGTATATGGTACCTGTAGGAACCAGAAGTACAACAGTGGTCACTCTTGAAGATTTAGAAAGATGGGTACAGGGATTAGAAAGGCAAAGCTCAACTCCAAAGATTTTAGAGATTTACAAACTGAAAGTGGAATTAGAGGAGATGATAGCTGGAAATGTGAGAATAGAAAGAATGAACCATTGCAATGAAGAAGAGTTGTTGTTTATATGTAGGAGTAGAACAATGAATGCAAAATTGTTTCATGAGAAATTGACTGAGCTTGCTTCAGAGATTGGAGTAGATATAGGGAGATCAAAATTGTTACAGAAACCATATAGAGTGGAGGGTACTGATGAGGATTTAGAGAATATTAATGTGTCTGTTAAGAAGTTAAAGGTATAATAGTTCATGAATATTTTGCAAAAATGGGGAGACATTGACAAGTGGAGAACTAGGTGGGCAAGAAAGAAGGAGGAAGCATAAGCAAAGGAAGCATCATCTGCATTTTTACTAAAAGAATCAGAATAGGCAGAAAGATTGTGTCCCATGAGAGGGGTTCCTGGAGGTGTTCATGTTCCATTGAGTAGACAGGATATTTTGTAATTTACCAACGATCTCCCTAGGTTGAGAGAAAAGCCAGCTGAATGGTCCAAACAGGTTTCAATGGTTCTGTTGAAAGATCTGGATGGGTTGCTTGATATTGTAGTACCAACTGATATATGGACAGAGTGTAAGATTATGGTTGATTGGCCAAGTGAAGAATATCAGAGATTCCAAAACAGGAGCACCATCAGAGGAGGTGATTTAGAAATATCACCAAGTAATTACTTTTCTAAAATCGAAAATCCCTCCTAAAGAGACAGATTGGGTAAAGATAGATAGAACAACTCAAGAACCAAACAAGTCTGTGCATGCATATTATGAGCGGTTGTTACAGGTGATTAAGCAGTAAAGTGGTTTTGAGAATATTGGTGATACGGATATGGGACATGTTGTGAATCGATATGTGTATGATTTGAAACCGGAGATTAGTCCGATGATTCAGCAGCACATGTTGTGCTGGTGGAGCAAGTCGATTGATGAAATTTTGAAATATGCCACGTATTGCGGGGATGACATTGAGGCAAGGCATAGAAAGCTAAAAGAGAAAATGATGTGGGCACAAGTGAAATTGGCAGAACAGCAGGAAATTAAGTTGAATAGTCAGACTGATAGTCAGGTGAAAGGACAGAATCAGAATGATCATGCGGTGAATGGTGGTAAAATAAGAGGACAAATGAAAAGGCGAAGAAGTTTCCTTGTCATGCGTGCGGAAAGCTTGGACATTGGAAAAACAAGTGTAAGAGTATACAGAATAATAATGGGCCAAATCAAAATTTAAATCCACAAACGCAGAATGAGGTGCTTATGAATCAGCCGCAGCAGGTAGTCACTCCACAGTATCAGTTGCCACCAGCGCCTAGGCCCAACTTTGTGAACCCTCAAAGACACAGTGTGAACACCGGATTTCAAGGAGAAAGTGGTAAGAAAAATCCTGCAGTTACAGAATATTTTTTACAGAACAATGCTGATGAAGTGGAATACGCGCAATGACGGTGCCTGAGGGGGGAGGAAGAGTAGTGCGTACTTGGCGCATCCTTGCCGGTAGATCAGTCTGGTCCATTTATTGATGGGAAAGTGGAAGTTAATGAGATCACTTTTCTATTGGATACTGGTGCTACCGGGTCTACTGTAAGAACATCAGACATTCCAAACCTACCCGTCTCAGGAGATACAATCCAAGTTGTAGGCGTAGCAAATCAACAGATTAGAACCTCACTCACAAAGCCAATAGAAGTGCATATTGGAAATTTTAAAGACCTGCATCGATTTGTAGTCTGATTCCAGTCTAGTAAATCTGTTAGGTATAGATCTATTGTGCAAGATGAACCTCACAATCTACTGCACACCAGATGGTGTTGTTTTCCAAACCACTGAAGAAGATGTAATATACAAGATGCTGCTTGCTAAGCAAGGCACTGAAGTAAATGAAATGTATTCATTGATGACTGAGAATGAATTACCAGAAGAGTTGAAAACAACAGTAACCCCAGAAGTGTGGGATTTTATAGGAAAAGATATTAGGCTGATGACAAATGTTGACCCAGTGAAAGTTACAGTGAAAGAAGGTGCAGTTTATCCAAACACCCGACAGTAGTCCAGAAGTAAAAGCAGGAGTTTCTCCAGAAATTGACCGAATGATTAAACAAGGCACTTTAAAATAAATAATGGGTAGTCCTTGTAATTTGCCTATAATAGGACTCAAAAGGCCTAGTGGAAAATACAAGATAGTACAGGATCTGAAAAAAGATCAACAAAATCGTAGTGCCTTGTTGCCCTGTGGTGCCAAATACAGCAGAGATTCTTTATCGGATACCCTGGAATGCAGGCTGGTTTACAGTAATTGATTTATGCCAAGCCTTTTTCTCTATACCTTTGCACCCAGTCAACCAGTATTTGCTTGCATTTAGGTTCGAAGACCATGTCTTGGCATGGTGCAGAGTTCCTCAAGGGTATACAGAGAACCCCTCAATTTTTATCAAATCCTGAAAAAGTGTCTAGAGAAATTAGTCATGCCCAGAAATACAGTCCTGGTACAATATATTGATGACCTACTTGTGGCATCAAAATCACGAGAAGATTGTGTTACTGACAATTGCATTACTGAATCATTTGGCCGATGGAGGACACAAGGTGTCTCCAGAATAATTGCAGTTTTGTCAACAAGAAGTTAGATATTTAGGCCACAAACTAGAAAAACAATCAAAGAAATGCAACTACCTAGGACACAAAGGGAAGTGAGAATGTTTCTCGGAGTAGTTGGGTACTGTAGGCAGTGGATTATTGAATTTTCCCTGCTTGCAAAACCACTGATTCAGTTAACTCAGAAAAGTGCAAAGGACCCAGTTAAATGCAATGATTAATGTGTGGAAGCGTTTGTGAAATTACAAGATTGTCTGTGCAAGGCACCAGCCTTAGGCATGCCTGATTATACAAAAGAATTTGCATTGTTCTGTTGTGAGAGAGAAAGTTGTGCACTTTCAGTGTTGACACAAAGATGGATTAAGCCGACGTCCAGTAGCATATTTTTCTGCTACCTTGGATCCTGTGGCTTCAGCTTTACCTGGCTGCTTGAAAGCAATAGCTTCCACTTGTATGAGTCTGGAGCAAAGTGAATCGATTGTGAGGGGACATCCAGTTAAAGTTAATGTCCCACATTCAGTTGAGATTCTTTTAACAAGAACTCGAGCACAGCACCTTAACACTAGTCGGATGACTAAGTATGAAAGAGTGATTTTGGGAGCAGAAAATGTGAGAGTGATTAGATGTAGAATGTTGAATCCCGCGACATTATTGCCAGACCAATGTTGTGAAGAAGTGAAAGATAAAATGGATCACGATTGTTTGGATGTGACTGAGATGTGTACCAAACCCCGACCTGATATAAAGGAAGAGCCCTTGAAGGAGCCAGATCATGAACTATTTGTATATGGATCCTGCATGAGAACAGAGGGAGGAGGACTCAGTGCAGCGCACGCTATATGTAAGGTATCAGGGGTCATTGAAGCATCCTGTTTACCGGACGTCAAGTCTGCACAAGTAGCCGAATTGGTGGCCTTAACAAAGGCATGCAAAATTGGGAAAAATTGGAGAACAACCATATTTAAAGGTAGTCAATTTGGTTTCGTGGTTGTGCACGACTTCTGTCAGCTCTGGATGCAGAGGGGATTTCTGACTTCTTCAGGATCTCCTATCAGAAATGGGAATAATGTAAAAGAATTGTAGGAAGCAATACAATTGCCAAAAGAAAAAGCAGTGGTCAAGTGTGCTGTTCACCAGTCAGGAAATGACTATGTGACGGCAGGTAACCGATATGCTGACCAAATTGCTCAATATTGTGCAAGACATAACATGATGCTCGACAGAAAAATTTAAACAAATGAAATCAGCTGCGAACTTATGTTTTTCTCACCTCTAGAAACCTGGGATGAGGTTAGACAGATGCAGGATGAAGTCGAGGCAAGCAAAAAGGAAATCTGGATAAAACCAGGTTGTGAAAGAAGGACAGATGATGTATGGGTATACACTGATGGCAGACCAGTCATGCCAGATTGCCTACTCTCTCAAATGGCAAGAATGTATCATGGAGACACACATGTAGGTAGGGACGCAATGATTAGACTATTCAGACAAAATTGGTAAAATCCAATGTTCAGGAAAGTCGCAGAAAGTCTTTGCCAGAGATGTTTAATTTGTCAGCAGCAAAATCCAGGCAGGAGGACAGTGGTCAGTTGGGGAAAAATTGGATAGGCAGGAGAACCATGCACGAGGCTGCAGCTTGATTTCATAGAACTGAGCAATGGGATGAGGTATGTTCTTGTCATAGTGTGTTTGTTTTCACGATGGGTGGAGGCATATCCCGCTAGGAGAAATGACAGCCTTACAGTTGCTAAGTTACTGTTGAGGGAGTTGATTCCTCGTTGTGGTTTCCCAGTCACTTTGGAATCAGATAGAGGACCTCATTTTAATAATGAAATAATTTGAATAATTTGTGAAGCATTCAAGATTGAACAGAAACTACACTGTGCTTGGTATGCTCAGAGGCTTCTGGAGTGGTTGAGCAATTAAATGGCACAATCAAGTCAAGGTTAGGGAAAGTGTGTGCATCAACATCACTGAAATGGCCAGATGCATTGCCCCTTGTGTTGATGGGACTCCGAAGTATTCCTGACAAAAAAACAGGATTGAGTCCCCATGAAATACTTATGGGAAGGGCAATGAGACAAGTATTTATTCCTGGACATAAATTAATGAGTATAACTGATGATCTGGTATTGGACTATTGCAAAGGATTAACTGGCCTAGTGCGTTTCGTCTCTCACCAGGTTGGAGAAGACACAGTTGCCAGGCAGCCAGCACAGGCGCATGAGTTGAATCCCGGACACTGGGTGGTAGTGAAGAAACATGCCAGCGTGCCTAGCACCGAGGTGGGGTAAACCATGTCGAGTCATATTGGTCACTACCAGTGAAGTGTGCAGGTTTACCAAATTGTATTCACGCTAGCCATACCAAAAAGGTTCCAGGCCCTACTGAAGAACAACAACTGAGTGAACCAGTTGAAATAGCTGAAGGTTGTGAAGTCGAAGAATCTTGAGTGATAGATTCTGAAGCAATAGATAAAGAACAACCGAGCACAAGTCAGGAGGGATGGACACCAGTGATTGACAAACCAGAGGTTGTTATTCTAACAAGAACCAGAACCAGATTAGAGAGACAGGAAAATAGTGAGGACCAGATAGGTGTAGAAGAACACGCTCAGGAAGAAGTAAACCAAGCTACTCGTGACCCTGAGCAGGACCAGAGAGGTAAAGAAGAACATACTCAGACAAAGGTAAACAGACCTACCCAAAGACCTGAGCAGGGACAGATACGCAAAGAAGAACAGATTCAGGCAGCAGAAGAGCAAATTGCAGTAAGATCTGAACAGGACCAGTTAGAAGAAGAACAACAAGTTCAGGCAGAAGCAGAGCAACTTGAAATAAGACCTGAACAGGACCAGATAGAGGAAGAAAAACAAGTTCAGGCGGACGAAATAACAAATATAAGACCTGAACAGGAACAGTCAGAGAATGATTCAGAACCAGAACAGATTGTGCCCAAGCATAATGAAAATAAAAGAACTCTAGAGAGAGACGAAGAGGGTGAAAGGGCAGTTCAAGTTAAAATGGTCAGATAAGGTGATAACTGGCCGAGTGAAGTCAAAAGATTGAGATACTATCTGAGAAAAATAAACGAAAGACCAGCGCAAGAGAATGAGGTTACTAGTCAAACTCAGTCTAAACAGTCAGCCGTAAGAAACACAAGAAGACACCCAAGACTGACATTATTTACAATAAATACAAGGCCCCTGAGTGGACCTATGTAATTTTAGAAGAGTTAAGAGTTTAAGAATTTAGATTTAGGTGAGGAATCAGAGGAAGTAGATGCTGTACAGATTGATTAAAGAAAAGTGAGACCACCTAAGAAATAAGAGCTTAAAATTACCAGGTAAAGAAAGAAAGAGGAGAAAATTGAAGTCACTGAGCGACCAAAACGAAGCTTAACACGAAGATGTGGTAGAGCTTGCACATGTAGTATACTATTAGTGATCTCAGTATGGTTATTTCTAACAGTGGCAGTACCTTTATTAATGATAACGAACAAGAAAAATGATACACTTACTAATGAAAAGACAGCTACAATAAATGGAGATAGAGTAGAATTAGAAACAGTAGACGAGACAGATTTTCATCACACAGTATCAGATAATGATACGTCTTTAAATGTTTTTACAAAATTTTTATTTCAGTACGTAGATACAATGGAGATTAGTGATTGTTATGTCTGTATGAAATTACCAGCGTCAGCATCAGAAGGAGTTACATATCACCATTTACCATTAACATATGGTATATTATGTAGTGTTTTAGCCAGTCTATTTTATGGAACAGGAAAACTTCAGAAGTATTACTCACACTCAGATGTAGTATTTTCAGAGCTTCCTATTCGAAAGAATATGAACCCAGTACATAGTAGTCAGGATGCACAGTTCATGGGTGAATTTTTCTTAACAATGAAGTCACTAGATATAGTTAAGGCACACAAGAACAATTTAACATGTATATTATGTGAAGAACAGGAAGTGTTTTTGAATTTAGTTGAGAAAAGGAGACAGGATTTCCAAAAGAAAGCTGCTGAACAGTAAACCCATGTACCACCATGGGCTGAGAAAGAGGGAATTTATGCAACTGGCAAAGCTCATGCTGCGATGTCCCTAGACTGTGAAGAAAGGGAAAACTTGCCTCCATAGATTAAAGACAGATTATAATAACGTATTTATTGTGTCACAGTGATTGTGAACGTAACTTCCTAATTTTGGGAGGTTGGGGACTAAAAGGGGGAACTGATCCAGTATTTCCTGGATTGTACTACGAGTGTGGGAATAACGCTCACTATAAGTTGCCTGCACAGTGGTACGAAAGCTGCTATTTTGGGATTGTATTTCCGAAAATATACCATGTAAAAAGAATCACTGGAAACAATTAAAACACTAATGAACTAACAGAGAAAAAGAGCTAGTTTTTCAGAAATAGTAGGTGACATATTTGGTGCATTGATTCCTTCAGTGGGCGTCATTCTAAATTCACATAGAATTTGTCAATTGTCAACAGTAGTTGATCGTCTCTCAACTGATACTGCTGGGGGTTTCTTAATGATAAACACAGAAATGATTGCAATTAGGTCTATGGTTTTACAAAATCGACTTGCGCTTGATATTTTATTAGCAAAAGAGGGTGGAGTCTGTGGAATGCTGAAAGTTCAACATTGTTGCACTTACATTCCTGACAAAAGTAAGGAAATTAGGGGATATATTAAGAATATTACAAAACTTCATGAAAATTTGAAACCACTGGAGGTTGACAGTGTATGGGAAAGACTAACAAAAAGTATATCTTCAATAGGGACTTGGTTTACTGACTTAGGAAAAAGTGTTTTAGGTCAAAAAATTTCAAGTAATTAGTATAATGATGAAAGTTTTAACAATAATGATTTGGTGCAAATGTTGTAGAAACAAAGGAAGAACATATGAAGTGAATGGGAAAGGTAAGAAAAGAAAAAGGGAGTATGAGAAGATCCAGATGGAAGAAATGAAAGGAAGGATTTATAAAATGATGAATGATTTAGAAAATAAAGATGAGATTGAAAAAGAGAAAGAGGAAAAGGAAAATGAGAAATACTGAAAGTTGGCATCTGGTTAGGGATGGGCAATTTGTGATGGCTCAAAAGGCCATCAGAGAGGGGATTGCTGGAGCAAGGACTCATAGAAAAGAGACCTGCTCGGAAGCAATCCTCTCGTTTAACTCACTAACATGTTATTAATTATGTTTTGTGTAAAACTAATACGCACCACACCAACACGCGGGTTAGTGAAGCTTGCATATGAGTTTGCCAACGTTAACAACTCGAATGAATTACTAAAACCGCTTTAACAGGGAAATCTTACTGCGCATGCGTCAACTGCATCTATGCAGTGTGACGAAATAACGCTTGGAGGGAAATTCTTGTGCATGAGCAGAAGGCACTAAAATTGAGTCTTAAAGACTCGCGTGCATGGAACCTGCTTAGCTGAAGTGAAAACGAGCTACTTTACTAATGCTAATGCGGGGAAAGTATTAATAAATTTAGGGGAATGGAGTAGGGATGGGTGGCATACAGTGAAACCATGTATTTTTTAAAATAACATTTGTCTTTCTGAATTTATCCCTAGTGTGCATTTGGGCCTCTTGAGTCACATGATAGCCGCGCATGACTATTGAGAGTGGACCCGGAAGGATGATACAGAGGTTGGATAGACGTCAAGAACGTGAAGTATACCAGCCTGAGAACAGGTGGTGAAAAGTTCAAATGAATGAATCTACATGTTAGATTTTAATAAATGTTGCTGATGAAATTTGAATGCGGGTGGGAAATGAAAATCACAAATAAAAAAATTAAAGGGATGGCTCTATGAACAATGGGCTAACTGAAAAAGTGATATGTAAGCATGGTTTGATGATTTCCCCCCACTTGCCTGACCAATTAGATTTCGTATTTTTAGAATATTGAAACACTAGTGGGCGGTACATGAAGAACAAAAGGTATAATTGAGGTAGCTTAAGGTAGTTAGTCGAGAGCTCGGGCTGCTGCCGGTGCTATGGGAGATGCTGATGCTATGAGATGCTGATGAAGAATCTAATGCAGAACCTTCTATCCTAATTAAATTAGGTTAGATAAGAAGATTGCGAAAGAATCTCGAGGAGGAAGAGAGTGTCAGAGAGGGGTGCGGCGCAATTGTCGGTATTAGAGAGGTCATCCATCCTGTCCTGAAGTCTTTGTCCCCTGATCTTTCCCAGGGAACCCTTACCAGCCCTTTGGCCTTGGGGATGGTCTTGACACCATTCTTGGTAAATATATTTGTCAAGTTATTTGCTGATGTTCTTTTATCTCTGTCCTCTCCCTTTCTGAGCATTGATCATTGCGTGAATCAAAAGTATGTGTATGATGATTCATTGATTGAATTTTTCTCTCCTAAGAATAAAGGTGTCTGCACTGTGTATTTGATGGTTCACATGAATTTAATTTAGATAAAGGTTTTTAAAACTTTAGGAGTCTGTGGTTATTTACTTTAAATGAATAAGATAGAATCGGAATTTGCCTAGCATTGTGACGGTAAGTTCCAATTCTATTAAGGACACGGAGGCAAGGATTATGCTTTTCTCTCTTCGCTTTATTACATATAAAATTTGCACAGCAGCCAGAGAGAGTTCGAAATGTCTTTTCAAAAAGGTTATAACAATACAATTAGGAACTACAACTCCCTACAACCAGGGAGCAACGTGAGTAAACAGTCCTTCTGTTTCCATTGCATCGCGTACATAACATCTTGTCTATCCTGTAACTTCCTCTTTCTTCCCGTAAGTCATGCCATTCCATTGCTGGTCCTGTTTTGAACCATCGTTACCTGAAAAACAAACGAATGCAAGTCGAGGAAAAAAACCTCCTACGAGTAATGCAAACGTTACCAGAACAACTTACAATGAGGTAAGCAAATCTGTCAGCAAAATCATAATGAAAGGATAAACGTTTACTTACTAACATACAGGAGGGTTCGCACTCCTGTGCCGCGGCGGGATAATCCTCGCCTCCGTGTCCTTAATAGAATTGGAACTTACCGTCACAATGCTAGGCAAATTCCGATTCTATGGCAGGGCCGGAGGCTTCGGATTATGCTAGTTCAAAGCTTACTTATTACCAGCTGTGCCACATCCAGCACCGGTTTAAAATATAAACTCTTAAAAGTGGAGTCCGAAGACCAATCAGCGGCCCGCATCAAATCCTTCAAATGCACTCCCAGTGCGTAAGCTTTAGAGGCCATGGCACCCCTGGCAGAATGAGCCCCAAACTGCTTTGTATCAATGCCAGCTTCCTGCATGACCCAACGTACCCACCTAGCTATGGTAGGAGAAGAAACAGCCTTGTGCGGCTTCCTGAGAGCTATCAGAAGTTGTTGCTCGCCCGGAGGGCGGAGTTCTAGAGTCAAGGCCTCATATGCCTTTAAGCAGTCTACCACACACAGTTTCGGGTTATCCCTAAAAGCCAGGTAGGTAACTGAACGTGAATGAGACTTGGTACGCCGGCCGATCGTGAAAACGACTCCTTCCGGAGAAAAAACACGTGCTGAGATGTCCAAAGGTCGAACATCTGAAACTCTCCTGCAGGAGATCAAGCATAGTAGTATAGTGAGCTTAGCTGACAATTCCTTCAACGAAAGGTATTTATTGGATTGCCAAGAAAGAAAAAGGTTCAACACATCCCAAAGGACCGAATAGCGCGGCTCCGGCGGCAACAACAACCGGATGTAAAAGCCTGCAGACTAAAGGATGCTCTCCCACCGGAGACCCGTCCAGCGGAGCATGACCTTCCGAAATTGCTGACCTGATCGCATTGATCAAACGATATGCCAATCCATCTGCTGCCAGGCTTGCCAAGAAATTCAAGATGGAAACGACATCTGTGACCACAGGATCGAGATCCCGTCGAAGACACCAACGAACCCATCTCTACCAAGCGGATCGGTAACGTTTGGTGGTGCTATCTGCCCAAGCCTTTGACAAAAAGGTCTCAGCGTGTCCCGAAAGGCCCGGCAGCGCCCACCGATGTCAGAAAGTCGCCACACCATAAGGTGGAGCTTCCCCTGTGTGACTAGTTGATGCAGAACCCCGTCCGGGATCAGAAGCAGCTGAGGACACCGGGGGAGTAGGATTGGAAAATCCCAGGAAAGTTCCAGAAGAACTGGAAACCAAACTTGAGACTTCCAACAAGGCGTCACCAGAGTGACCTCCGCCTTCTGCCGGCGGATCTGCGCCGCCGTCCTTGTAATCATGGAAAAAGGCGGAAACGCATAACTCTGTTCCATGCTCCAATCCTGAAGGAAGCCGGTCTCCAACTGAAGAACCGAGGAATCTGATGATCTAGCCGAGAGGAAAAGAGGTCCACCGAGAAGGGGCCCCATCGAGTGTTCAACCATTGGAAAATCTGAGGGTCCAGTTTCCACAGGCTGGAATCGTAAAGATGCCTCGAGTGCTAATCCGCCACCCGATTGCTGTGGCCCGGAAGATATTCTGCCGTGACTGAGATGTGGTGTTCCAGGCAGAACCCCCAAAAATCTTTTGCCAGATTCGCCAATGCCCGGGAACGGGTGCCTCCCAAGTGATTGACGTATCGCACGGCAGAGATGTTGTCCATCTTCAAAAGGACGCACGATTGAATTCTGTCCTTGGTCCAACAACACACTGCAAACGAACCTGCGAGAAGTTATAAGCAGTTGATATGAAGAGCTTGCTTGTCCGGGGCCCAAACTCCCCCGGTGGAGAAGTCCCCGCAACGAGCGCACCAGCCCGACCTGCTGGCGTCGGACTCTATGATAAGATCTGAAACCGTGCCGAAAATCGCACGTCCGTTTCAAGCCTCCATATGGGATAGCCACCAAGCGAGCTCCTCTCTTGCCTCTGCTGAAAGAGGAACCGAGTGGTCGTATGACATGCCCTTCCGCAATGATACGCCTTTAAGCGCTGGAGGGCCCGATAATGCAGGGGTCCCGGAAAGATCGCCTGAATCGAGGACAAAAGGAGACCCACCAAACGAGCCAGATGCCTCAAGGAGGTGTAAGTTTGGAAATTGTCTGCCGCAATTCGTGGCGAATTCTTGCCATCTTCCTCGACGGAAGGCTCAAGGTCGCGCGGACCGAATCCACTACGAACCCGAGAAAGGTGACTGATTGAGAAGGAACTAGAACTGACTTGGCCTCGTTTATGACGAAACCTAGTCCCTGTAAAAGAGACACCGTCTGATGAAGCTGACGCGATAGTGTCAGAGGACATTGTGCCATGAGAAGGAGGTCGTCCAAGTATACGATCATGCGAATGCTCCGTGCTCGGAGAAATTCCACCGCAGGATGGAGCACCTTGGTGAAGCACCAAGGGGCAGAGGAAAGACCGAATGGAAGAGCGGTGAACTCGTATAATAAATTTTTCCAACAAAATTGGAGGAATCGCAGATGGGGGGATGGATGGGAATCACTAAGTAAGCATCCTTGAAGTCCAAGCGCACCATCCAGTCCACTGGGAGCAGGACGTCGCGAAGAAGATGGATCCCCTCCATCTTGAAGTGACAGTAAATCAACCAACCATTGAATTCTTTGAGGTTGATAACTGGTCGGCGACCCCCGTCGGCTTTGTCTACCAGGAATATATTGCTGAGAAAGCCCCGAGGGTGCAAACTTGATCGGCGAACGGCTCCTTTGCGGAGCAGCTTGGAGAGCAGCTCGGAGACCTCCTCGTCGATCAACTGAGCGTCTGAGAACGTAAAAGACAGCGGACGAGGTCGAGCCCACTGACGTGGATTTCCGTAGAATTCTTTATGGAAACCTTGAATGGTCTGAAGAACCCATGCATCTGAGGTTATAGCTGCCCATGCGCTGTGAAAGGTAGCTAGTCGACCGCCAATGCGAACGTGCATTGCAGGAATAACACTTACTACTGGAATTGTCCCCATCAGAGTTGGATTTGAAGCCTCCCCGGCCTCGGAAGCGTTGACCTCGCGTGGGGTAGAAATTGGTATAATTTGCGGTCGAATTATACTGTCCGCGACCAGAGCCTTGTCCCTTTGAGGGATTCTGCTCAAAGCCTCGGCCAGATGAGCGGCCCCTGCCTCGTCCGGCCCCGTGGAAAACCTGCTGATTAAAGGCTCTTGATGTTGGATTGGGCTTTGTCCAGCGATGTGAATGTGGAAACAAATTTGCCCAGTTCTTTAAAAAAGGGCTCCCCGAACAGGCCACCCTGGGCCACCGCACCAGCTTCGGAAGAGGGAAGGTCTCCCAGTTTCGGATCAAGCTTAATCAACAACGAGCGACGACGCTCGGTTGAAAGGGCGCAATTAGCATTGCCCATAAATAGGATACCTCGCTGGGCCCAACTGGAAAGGACTTCTGGGGAAATAGTGGACCCTGAAACTTTGGACTCCTCCGCCATATCCAATATTTTGGGCATTGGCCCGATAGCGTCGAGGAGCTTGTCCTGACAGGACCTCCAAGATCTATCTATACCCTTCCTAGGGTCCTTGACATACTTAGACAGGAACTGGCCATTGTCGGGTCTAATTCCGGTGTAGAAGCTATCTTGTCAGGCAGGGTAGGCCTCGGACACATCGCCCACAGACAACTCCTGGCCTCCTGCGCAAGGGGTTTACGGAGACGACCCGAAACGAACCTTAACACCTTATCTCCGGGGACCCAAGCCGCAGACCGGGGGTGCAAATCTCGTCAGGATTAAGCATGTCTGCGTCCTCCTCCGGCATCACAGTAGTTGAGGGAGTAGAAGTCGGCCGCCACGGACGGGAAGACCCCGCCTCATCATCTGTGTCCCCCTGAGTATCATCCGGACCTGAACCAGGGGAAGGAGGATCGAAAGTACCCTGAGGGGCGTTCGCTGGAGGAGCCGCTGGGGTGCCCAGCGACGTCTGTGCCAAAAATTACGATTTCAGGTGCGCAAAAGCATCCACGTCCACCCCTTCCGGACGCTGCTTTTTGGACGGCAGACTGCTTACCAGCTGGCACCGGATGCTCGGGACGCGCAGCCGCTAGCCTGCTGCATTCTTGCACAATTCTATCGGACAGACACTGTTCCATTGGACCCATCACCTCATGGATCACCCGAAAGATGGAAGAGTCCACTGCTTCAAAGAACTCATCATCCCAGGGCATATACTCCTGGACTTCCTCCTCATAGTAATCTGATTGGCCAGCCATAATAAAGGAAAGGTAAGTAACCACTAACAATGCCCTACGCAACCAGGAGGCTGAGGTAGGCAAAAACCCACCAGCTAGGGGCAGGCCAGAGACAGCGTAAAGTTTTTCGGGTGACCCCAAGGATCACAATGGGCCTGCACTAACCCTGAACGCACCACTGCCCTCAGAACCTGACAGGACAAACTGCCTCCCTGCGCGTTCACCACAATGACAGCACAGCAAGAAATGCCCACAATAATCCCTGAATTAATTTACATTCGCGTAGCACGCGAAGTGAATATGCAACAAATGGGGCCAAAATGTGCAGAAACTATCAGCGCGCGTTCACCGCGGGTAAAACCCGCTATACGGACCCCCTGCCCGGGCGTTCAAATATAATTTGCGGGAACACAATCCGTTAAAACGGACGTCAAGGTGAGGCAGAATTTGGGGCAAGGCTCTGATCCGTTACCGGCGCGGCTTCTCAACTGAGGAGCCACGTCGCGAGGGCAGCGAGACGAGAGAGTCCCCCTAGCGGCCCGAGAAGGCACCGCAACAACAGATTGGCACGCCGGCCGCTTAAGAGCGGAAAACGTTCCCGCGGCCGGCTTAGGCTTCTGTGAACTGAAACACAATATGGATCTGTGACACAATAAGATTCTACAGGAGTAGCGTGCAATACCGACTCAACAATAAGCGCTACGGAGCTAACAAAGAAAGAAGAAAAAAGAAAGGCACTTATCTGGCTGCGGGAGCAGCAAAGAAAGAGGAAGTGACAGGATAGACAAGACGTTAGGTACGCGATGCAATGGAAACAGAAGAACTGTTTAATCACGTTCCTCCCTGGTTGTAGGGAGTTGTAGTTCCTAATTGTATTGTTATAACCTTTTTGAAAAGAAATTTCGAACTCTCTCTGGCTGCTGTGCAAATTTTATATGTAATAAAGCGAAGAGAGAAAAGCATAATCTGAAGCCTCCGGTCCTGCCATAGAATTAGTGTTAATCTTCACCATCAACTAGTTCAACTAATGGTCCATCGACCAGAGGAAAGAACTTTTTGATCAGTGAAAGATTGGTTAAGAATAAGGAATAACTAATCTTGAATTGTGGAAATCATAAACTTTGACTCCAGCGGTTTACTCAACAGTGAATGTGTGTTTATGGGCCCAGGTGAGCATATGGTAGTGAAGTATCTGTCGTTGGTACGCCGCTGGATCAACAGGATATTCCATATTTTGTTCCCTTTTTGACTGAGTGGCTTACCTGTAATTTTAATTTGGTATATATTTTGGAGGTTCATTCTTCATTCTTGCTCGATAAATGTTGTTCTTGCTATGACCTCAAGTACTTAATCCTTCTCCCTCGAATGAACCTGTATTTTGATACTCTTCTACTGCCCATGTTCTTAGTTATTAGGGTTACTGGGCCTGTCCCGTCCTTTGCTTTCATTCCCTTCACACCACTCTATGCCTTGGAGACCTGCCATGACCTTCATCAGAGCCTGATCTGAGGGCTGGCCGTTCCTAGAGGACCCATGATATTGCAGAGCCCAGCTGACAGGCATGCTACAACAATCTGCAAAGAACTGGATCTGCTTGGTGTCCCACGTTTTCATCGCTGACCTGGGTGGCAAGAGTACTAGCCGACGGAGGAGAGGGAACTGCACGAAGAGGTTTTAGCCTGGGCCAAGAGGTTTTAGCTTGGGCCAAGAGGCCCAATGAAAGTGACATCTAATATTAACTGCAGGTAGACAGGTGACTAGAGATTTGTTTTGGCCTAATAAGAGGTATGCAGATAAGGATGTAACTCATGCTAAGTTTAATATCAAAATTAGTTAAGAATGGAATGACTACAGAGGGAATATTTGTGCTCCACCGAGCTTACCAGAGCAAGCGTCCCAGGAGGACCCAGAAACGTAATATGCAAGGACTCTGGTTTGATACAAATGTTTGGTTCCATCCGATAGTCAAGGTGGTTTGTGCCAATAAAAAAAATATATATATACTGGCACAGAACATTCTGGGACAGTGTGAAGAAGTAAGATCAAGGGAGAAAACCTGAAAGGTTCAGAGTTTAAAGAGATTGTTGAGGAGTTCCTGAGCAAAGTATGCTTTATTCCTCCTGGAGATTAGCAGTTTTCATCATTACTTGCAAAAGAGCTGATAGAGTTGAAGCAGGAATTGTCTTTCTAACCCCCATTCCTCTCCCTATACCCCTTTCTCTTTGGTTCTGTAGTGAATGAACCAGAAAATGCTCACTGGGTAGTACATGTAAACAATGTTTCATATGTAGAAATCTGACTTTATTGTGCTTGTGATAATTAAGCAGTGGGAACGGGTCATCGCATAATGATGTGTTGATGTGCTGACAGTGATAAAACTTGTTTTTGAAATAAATGTATTCAGTTCATACAGATATTATGCAGTTTTGTATCACCAAAAGGTACAGTAGAATTAAATTAGACGCTATATGCCTTCCAGCCTTTTTTAGCCCAACGAGGGACACACAGAGGGCGACGAGTTCGCTTCCAGCCCCAAAGGAGAGGAAACTACCTACAACAGAATCCCTATATACCACCAGACAACCAGCACTTGCTAGAAACCAGGAATCGACAATATTGGAGATAGCTGATACCATTCCTATCTTTAATTTGTCATCAGAACTCTTAGATTCTAATTGCATGAGTCTGTTTTCAAAGGGATTGTCTTTTGTTCCTCACTCATATACTAATAAATTTGAATTATACACTGATATAATTTCATTTTTTAGCAAAATCAGACTGAAAAAATATTTTTCTCAGGAGACTACGAGTACCCCTCTAGCTACTGTTGACACCACTGTAGCTTTGCCTTCGTCCTTTACACCATCATTAGAACAGATAGGACCTGAAGTTGGAGGGTTTATAAAAGTTGTTCTTAAACGACTAGACCAAGCCACCTGCTTCATTCCTAAACCCCTTTTCAATCTCAGCAAAGAGGAATTCTCTTGTTTGTCCACTCTTAGAGAGAACAAGTCAATTACCATTAAAAGTGCGGACAAAGGGGGTGGCATAGTTGTGTTAAACACAACTCGTTATGAAAATCAAATGTTAGCCCTCCTAGGTGACCCTTTATTCTACACCAAAGTCACTACAGACCCCACCAATAGAGTCTGTTTGGCAATCCAACGGTTATCAAACACAGCTCTATCAAAAGGCGAGATAAATAAAAAAAAGAACATTCATTCCTGAACAATTCCAAGAAGACAATGCCCTGTATATACGGAGTACCCAAGGTACATAAAAACCTTACAGAGCCTCCCTTACGACCAATTGTATCTACCATCGGATCGATTACAGAACCCCAATCAAAATATGTTGATCATTGGCTACGTCCTTGTATATCTAAAATTCCATCATATATCAGAGACACCGGAGATATGATCTCGAAGGTTGAATACTTACCTTTTAATTCTAATCAAGAAATTCTGGTAACTCTAGACGTAGAGTCACTATATAGCAATATCCCCCAAAGGGAAGCAATAACAGCTGTATCTCGGTTCATTGACACCTATGAGATCCCCTGTCCTAAAACATTTGTTTTAGAGTGTCTCACTATTGTACTGACAGAGAACACATTTGAATTTAATAACATTTGGTTCAAACAAATTCGCGGAGTCAGTATGGTAGCGACAGTAGCTCCATCTCTAGCCAATATTTACATGTCCAAATTCGAACTAAATTTTATTTACAACGAAATTGCCCCCTTTTTTGAATCAGTATATCAATGGGCACGATATATTGACGACATCTTTTTCATCTGGGGAGATAATGAGGAACAATTAGAGGAATTTTTACAATGGTTAAATGTAACAGACACTAACCTCAGATTCACGGCCCACAAACAGACAAGAAGTTGAATTTCTAGATATTATGATTAAAGACAACTCTGGTTATCTAGAGGTAGATCTCTTTAATAAACCTACAGCCAGAAATACTTTGTTACATTTTAAAAGTTACCATCCTAGATCACAGAAACAAAGCATTCCCTTTGGACAATTTCTGCGACTTTGTCGCAATTGCACTAACATTAATGATTTTGATTTGAAAGCATCAACGATGAAAGCTACATTTCTAGCCAGAGGCTACCCACATCGGCTGATACGAGAGTCTCTAAAACGGGCTAAATTTTATGATAGAGATCATCTTTTACAAGCTAAAGACCCCAAAATCAATGACCAACTAGTATGTGTAACGAAACATTCCAACCTTGGATGAACAAGTCCGACGTATCATTAATGCCAATTTACATATATTGAACATTAACCAGGACCCACCTTTACAACTTAAGAAACCATTGTTTGCACATAGACGCCACAAAAACCTGTAGGACATTATAGTCAGATCACGCTTTAATACTCATGTTCCCTTCATACAAAAAACTATCGATGGGACATTACCAATTAGAGGAACATTTAAATGTTTACGCTCTAACTGTAAAGCATGTGATGGAGCTATAGAGGGACATACCATTACCCATAATGGATATATTACAGATTCAAAATCTATGACTAATTGCAAAACAGACAATGTCATTTATCTGATTGTCTGTCCGTGCAATTCTGGATATGTAGGAGAAACATCCAGACCCATAGCTACTCGTCTCAATGAGCACCTCTCAGCCATTCGAACTAATAAATTGTTAGCCCCCATGGTAAAACATTATGAAGAACGATAACATTCTGCCAACGATATAAAATGGCATATACTTGAGAAAATCAATATTAAGAATGAGAAATATAGCGAGGAAGTCCGAAAAAAACGAGAAGTTTTCTGGATTTTCACCCTTAATACCTTCTATACGGGATTAAACAGCGAATTACCTTTGGAGAATGCCATTATATTCAATCAGTTCTAGTTGGCATCTGTTCTGCTTACGCATTTTTATAAAATATTCCATTTTATAAAATATTCTTTTTTTGATTTTTGCCTTACATTTTTTGACTAGTATCATCCACATTGGCACTTAGATTTCTTTTCCTTTTCTGTTGGTCAATATAAGTATATTTTAGTTATTTTTATGCTGTAAAACACGGATCATTATATACTGACGCTATAGTATCGATAACGTCATTTATAATGAACATATATCATTCATGTTTATGCTTCCTTCATTTCGAACCGCTGTCCGCTTTCTACCTCGCCGGCTGTATTCTGCTCTTTTCCGGCATACCACGTGACATGGCGGTTTCATTCAAATCGAGTCTTCCAGCCCGGGAGCGCGCTAATGCCAGCGGTCCGCACTCTGCACCTAGTTCTACAGTCGTGTAGTCTAGGTAAGTTTCCCCCTGTTTTATCGTCAAGATATATTACACAAAGTTTGTTTACCCTTTGTTAGCTTCAGTGAATGCAACATAAGGTTAAGTTCCCTCGGTCTGTTATGTTTCATTTGATTACCTAATGAACAATATGTTATCTAGCTCTCAGCCATTTCTCTACTTTTTCATGTTCCCCATTTAGGCTTACTGTATCTCTATATCGGAATCCTGAACATACATCTATAATATGCAGCCTTTATACGACAATTCATATAATTTCATTACCGCTTTCATGTTGCTGTTTTCCATTGAATCTCGTGTTGAAATACGATCACACAACTCCAGTCTGATACTTTAACATACGACCACTGTACAAGTCTCAATTCTCTTCTTTCTTTTAGTGTTTGCCATCCTATGTGTCTTGGATATATCCTTGTTTGACACAATAATAATTGTTTAAAGTCCGATTTGACTGCACACACATTATTATTAAGGTGGACATTGGGGCCTACTCTTCAAACCGTCCTTTTCCATTTGTTGGAATCCTGTCTCGGGTATCCTTTTTCTCATTTTTCGCTACATCGTAAACTCCTAGTGAATTGCGCTGATATAACATTTATGTTGTTTCACTATCTCTTTAGCCAATTTCCGTTTATTTATTTTCTATTTTTGTTTAGTATTTCCCTGAGTTCTTACTGGCTCAGAGTGCCTTTTCTGGATCAAGTGGTATTCTCCTACTGATTGCTTCACTTCATCATTAACGTGAGCAACTATAACCCATATTTTGCAGGACAGTTTTTTTCTTTTTGACTGTAATATTTTAATTAATTAATCTTTTCATGAGTTATCTTCACACAAACACTAAAGTTTTTTCGATTCTTGTTTTGTGTTTCCTTCTCTACATACAGGTAGTTTTTACAATATATATATATATCGACGATAATCTACAAAGTAAGAGATTCTATATATCATAGTTTATCTCTGGTCATGAACTGTGCTTTGTATCCGGTTTCCTTCTCCCTTTTTCTGTTTCGTTTTTCTGCATAACTTATCTTCTCTATTTTGGTGTCTTCACCACTTATTGCTACTTTCCATGTGACTAAAGCACAAGCCTTCATTCTGCACATATTCTTTTTCCTTGTACTCACCTTTTTCTCGTTCCTTCTCTTTCACATTGGATGATTATTTCATTCTTGGGTCTTTTATGACAGCACACAATTATTATTGGATGAATATTATTGAGGGCACTCAGTGTTTTTAAGAGTTGTTTATTTATGTTAATTATTTTTATATATTAAGGGAAAAGAATTTGTGGCTCTCCTGATGAAGACGCTTCCTAGCGTCTAAACGCGCGTTGAGAAGATCTTGATTACAGCCACCGTTTTTGTCTTTGTTCATGTGTAATTATGTTTGTCACATTGTATATTGATCTGTCATGTATATATATGTTTTGTGTAATGTACTGTATTTTTGTCTTATAATTTGAGATTATACATACATCATTGCTTTCAATGAAGCTATATATATATATATATATATATAAATAATCAATAGGTCTTTTGTAATCTACATATAATAAAAATCAAATATGTTTTTATAAATATTGTGTACACTGAGTTCCCTTTTGAATAAGTTACGGTTGTTATCATTACATAGTTGTAATATCTAGACTGCCTAGGGTGTTTAGATTCATAGTTGTGGACATATGACAGCCTATGAATACAGACGAGGTTGAGATAATCGTCAGAATATAAAGGTAGGTGGACTATTCATTTTACTGTAAAATCTATGTATTAGGTGATATTTATTCGTGGTAAATTATACTTATTAGATGCATATTGTATTTTAAACTAAAAATGTATTTTATGTTCTGAACGGAATATTATTAATGTAAAAATGTTTGTGTGTGTATTTGGTGGAAAGTGTTGGTTTTTGTGTGAAGTGTTTGGTGCCGATTTGCATGAAGGTGCTGGGTATGCACTTACATCCCACTATTTCTGTACATGAAACAGGAGCTAAGTGAAAGAGATTGCAAAATAAATTGTGTGAGAAAAAGCAAGAAAAAGAAAGTGACAATGAATTTTTGCATAAGGGCAGTACAGGGAAATCCTGTCTTTGTGTGACTGAACATGCATGACAGATAATAAAAGTGTAGAAGTGAATAATAGCTAAAGAGCGAGTAAGTCAATGTGTAAGAAATTTAGGGAGTACGCCAAAGTCAGTTAAAAGTATGAGTGATAAGCTATGTAAGCTAGGTAGATAGCTAAAGCATAAGTAAATGAGAGAAAAAGGCAAATGCTCAAATCCATATATTACCATGCATTCATAGTAATTCATCATGTTTCCAAGTCCAGACACACAAAGTTAGTTCCTAAATGTGGTCGCACAACTGAATCAAATTTGCAAAAAAAACTCCAATTGCTATTACTAAGATGATTTTTTTTTCATGTAGGTCAAAATTGGGGATGTAATTTACCACACCCGATAAATACAATTACTCCACTGTGAGGTATTTACCGAGTGAGTTATTCCAGGTTTAGGAGGTAAAATGAGATATGACCTGCGAAATCGGTGTCTATTGCCAACAATATGTGCATGTTTTTTGATTTTATCACACATTTTCCTTCACCAAATTTTGGCAGGTCTGACTTGTCGAAATCTGTCAGGGGAACACAGGGGTGCGATAACCATAGTATGACTCGAAATTGGGGCCTAACCACATAATATTTGCATTCATGATCTTGAAAAATGCAACTTATCTACTCCAGGTCAAAAGAAAAGTCATAAAAGTAAGTCTCTATAAAAGTCTGCACTGACAAATTGCTTTAAAAAAACTAAGGTTTGATTGTAAAAGTTGAACTAAAATTATTTAAAAACAGATGCCTCTTGCAATGTACCATAAGCGTAGGATTCAGGAATTACAAAACATATACTTCGAATGATGGTGGATTTATACAGTTGCTGGAATTAACCAGAATGGTTTATTTAAAAAAATGCAGAACTTTTATTATTAGTAATTTGAGTCTTCTTCTGCCATACAGTTGGATGACAATAAGTTTGACTGACAGGAGGACAGCACCCCATGCCATTTCTTTCTTTGAAAAAACTAAATCTGCTAAAAAGTCAACAATGGTAGGTTATTTTTTTCATGAATAAAGGCTATGCTAAGGGTAAGTTTCACTACATGCTGGCAGCAGCACTGTCATCTGCCGTTGAAATGAGAAGTCAAACCTTTGAATAAATATAGGGGAACATAGATGCATAATCACTTCACAGAGAAAAACAACGATCACTGTAAGAGTTTTGTAGTTCCTTTCTCCCAACGCAATTCAGGTATTAAAAGGCGCTGACTGACCTGTGAGATTTGTGTAAATCGACCACTTTCTCCTCCAATTCTTTAGTTTGATTAGGAGCAAACTGAAACTCATTGATGTGATCAATGGTATGTTCATCGGGATCGTAATCCCCCAACTCAGCCTGCAGGCTGTAGGATCCTAGAAGTGCATGAGTCACAAAGGAGCACGGCAAGCGCCCAGAAGCAATATCCTGACGAAGCTGAAGACACAGGAAATATCTGCAAGAAAACAGAGAAACACAAACCTAAGTACTAAACACATACTGTGCCAACAAATAAGCATAGTTATTGTAAAAGTAGACGAATATAATGGAACACAGTCTTGAATACTAGAGTATTACAATAAGACTAACCTGATTTCCCCGTAAAGGAAGGCATTCTTAGACTTGAATCTGAGGACTCTTGCCCTGAACATACCGTTCCCTAGTTATCCTTACACATCAGAATGCCTCAGAATACATTTAAATATAAATCCCCATTATCCCCTTTTTTCTACAAAGAAAGCTTCTCAGATTGGTCTGGAAACAATGAAGTTCAAAAGATATTTCGCCATATCAACTCTCTACAAACATGGTTCACACTTCTTCAATTTAACCTCTTCAGAACTGTCTACCACTTCTTTGGTTTTTATTTGAATGCTTACTGGCCGCCCTTAGGAATAAATATAGTTGTAATTGTAGGAAGGTGGATATCTGACTATGGTTACCCCCAACTTTTTGCCTAGTGTCTAGCTGGTTTTTCGACTTAGTTGGCCTGAGATCCTGCCATTCAGGGTCTCAGGCTGTCTGCTCTCTCTTTAAAATGGACTCCATGTACCCTAGGTACATAACCAATTGGTAAGGATCACCTTATTGGACCCTGTACAGTGTACCCTAGGTACCCAGGGCATAGGTGTACCCTAGGCCTCCCAGGGGCTGCAGCATGTATTATGCCACCCCTGGTCTGGCCTTCCAATCAGACACAACTGGCTGATCACTCAGCTGGGGCAAGGTCGTGTAATCACCCCTTGCTTAGATATAGTATGCCTATATCTACCCTTAAATATAGACACATGTGTACCTATCAGTCACTCCTATGGCAGGCCTTAACAATCCTGGAGGCAGAGTGCTTGGTAACATGTGAGATGGTGCTCTAGCATGAGCTGAGCCTGTCTGCAGCTTTCGGAACCATGTCCTTATAGCTGTTCTATGATATAGCCTACCATATACTCTTAAAGTACCTTTTAATCTTAAACGGTTATGGTAACTATGGTTTGGCTTTATCAAAACATGTCGTGTAAGGTGTCTAACACTTTGGAATAATACCCCCATACCATTTCTGGTGATGAGGATATTATTCCTCCCATCTAGAGGGAGAGACATGTTAAAATCCTACTTTGCTGTTTAACTCTAACCAAAGCCTCAGCATCACAAAATGGATGCTGCTGCCACGACACAAGTCTGACCTCCTGCAGCTGGGAGTGATCCCAGCCAGGGAGGCCTGGACAATAGGTTTCCTGCTTGGGGAGGTGCTAGCACCTCCCCAGACAGCCTTTAGTGTATTGGGGCAGGGTGGGCTGAAAGGAATGAGACATGCCTGGGGCACACAAGGTGTTCCTTGCATAGTCCAGTTCAAACCGGCGCTGGGGCACTCCAGCCCCAGCTCTGGCGCGAAACTGGACAAAGGGAAGTGGGTGTAACCACCCCCTCCCAGGTCCCACCCATAAGGTGTGACCTAGCAGGTATCCCAGCCCCCCAGATTAGTATAAGAGTGGGAGTTGGGCCTCAAGACTTTAGATTATCCTGAACCTGCAAAACTGAACAGAAACTCTGGACCTTCGACATTCGACGAAAGAAGAAGACTGAAGAATCTCCCTTGTAGCCAAGGAGTGGCTACCCTGTGCAAACAGGCACCATCAAGAGACTACCCTTTGCTTTGCGACCGTTCTACGAGGAACCGACTGCAGAGCCCGACCAGAGCCTTGACTTCCAGACTTCTCCGACCCTCATCCACATCTGCAGCAGAGCTGAGATCCGTGGAGGCGACGAGCGACGTGGGACCGGCTACCTGGGAAAAGTGGCTAGTAACTTACAGCGCAGCTTCTGAGGTACCCTCGAAGTTGTGCACCGGGGATTGAGAAGCCCCAACCCCAAGCACCATCTGCACCGAAGATCAGCCCCCCACACTCCACGAGTCCTGCGTGGGGCCCTTCAGCATTTTCCTGCTTGCCGCGTCTGTCCGGTTGCTTGCCCGCTGGCTAGTGGCCTCTGTGACGACGCACCCTGAAATCTTCTGCGCTGGTTTGGCTCCTCCAGACTGGCTCCCGCTTCTCTGCAAAGAAGAAGCACCCCAGACCTTCCTGGTCTGCACCAGAAGCAAGTCCTTTGTTCTTCGTGGGTTCCGCTTGCCAAGGCTTGGTGAGTCCTAGTCCAACTTCGACGCCGCCGACAGCAAGAGCCTTCGTGGGACAGCTCGCCTCCTGGTCCTGGTCGTCCTCGACGCTTCCTGGTCCTCCTGGCTGCAGCGACAAGCTTCACCTTCACCTGCAACTCTTCACGACATCGCCTGGTTCCTTCCTGGTTCCACGTGGTCACTGGCTAGTGACCTTGACTCTGTCCCTTCTGCTTGCAGGTTTCTTCTCTTCTTGATCCCAGCCTTGGGATCCACCGGACACTCTTCACTGACTGCCTGTCAGCATCTTTCTTCAGGCATCCATAGGAGTCGACGACGAAAACGACGCATCTTCACCCCTATGCACCCGCAGCCTGTGGGCTAGGTAACTTGGGTACTCCGGTGCTCATCAGGATAGTGACTATCCTAGTGTCTAGTTTTCAAGTCTCAACTTCCTAGCTACTCCGGAAGTGTCCTAAATCTATCTATTTCTAAACTGTAACATTGCTATTGACTTTTACGCATTACGCGTGAGTGTTTCCACTCTGCACACGAATCCCGTGGGCCTCCCACTTCCTAACTAACGCTAGTGTAGTGTAGCCCCAGCGATTCCCTAGGCCTAGGCCTATTCTATTTCCGTGACAGTGGTTCTTATACCACTTACTTAGTATATGGTTTGCGTGGCCCCTAGGGCCTAACTGTATTACTTACCTGTGTGACTTACTGTATGCATTAATAAGACTGTGTTGTACTTACCTCTAATCTCATAAAGAGTGCTGAGGGTTTGCTTAGAATAAATACACTTTATTTTATATATATATCTGTTGTGGTGTCCTTTCATTTGGTATTCAAGGGATTATATATGGTATCACAGCTGGCTTCACATGCCATTCAGAGTTTAGCCTAAGACTGCTCTTGTCCATGCTACCACTAGGATAGCTGGTCTATAAGGTTGACTTTACAACCAATCACCATAAGGGTATTTGGACTGATATAAGGTGTACACTATAACTAGTGACATCATACATCAGGCCAACTTCTCACAGTAATTAGTATTTGCCACACTTTATGCCACCTTCTTCTACTGAATGATCTGGAGGGGAGGATGAACATCGGTTCAAAATAACAAAGAGTGAAATGATTTTGGTGGCTTTTATAGACAAACCACGCAACAAGGTAGAAGCTACAGAGCAAAAAATGACCTATGAAGGCAAGTTATAAAGCAATGATTCGCTGCTTAAGGAGTACCTTATAACAGGAGGGACGGTTTGCCTGATGAGAGGTTGAAGACAGAATCAATAGTGCAATAATGAAGAGGAAATTTATTGAGAGGTTCCACTTTCCATTAGTACATTCTGATGTCAATCTGAAGTATTAAGTTGAGCAGTTGGAAAATTTCTACACGACTGCAGAAGTTGAATCAGAAATGCTGGTAGGCCTCAATACAGAGTACCGGTGTAATCCAATCTAGATAGGATAGATGCCTGTACAATATCTTTCTGAGCTTCCCAAGGAAAAGAGGCAGGATTTTGTTTTGAAGGCTTAATTTTCCAAAAGCACGCTTTTACCTCAGAAGAAATTTGGTCCTTAAAGGAAAGCCAAACATTAATTACAACCTCTAGATTTCTAGCAGATCCTGTAGCCAAGGACCATCTCCAGGCCAGCGACCCTATTAAAGGGGGACAGATGGAACCAGAAATGAAGGATTTCTGTCTCATTCAGGTTGCACAGGAAGTGATTTACTTTCAACCAGCCGATGTCGGTCCTCATACAAGCTGAGAAAGATTCCCTTGCCAAATCCGTGGTCCCCCTCGCAGGAAAACAGAATCTGGATATCATCAGCATTGGGCATAACATTAATGCTGTATGGCTTCATCAGAAAACCCAAGAGGAACATTTAAACATTAAACAGCGTAGGGCTTAATGCTGACCTTTGAGGAACTCTAATTGAGGGTTTTTGCACTGGGAAAGTATGGTTTCATACATACTGTCATCCAAAAAGGAGCTAAGGCATTTCAAGGCTTCGCCACCCAGTCCGCTGTCTGCTAGACGTTGAATTAACGTATTGTGACAGATGGGGTGTGGTCTCGCCAAACTGAAAGATGTCCGCACAGTAAGGGAGCTCTACTGGGGAGTCTGGGATCCGACTGATCAACCGATCACAGGGCGTCCATTAGCAGCATCCACACACACGGGACCCTTATAGACACAAGCGGTCCTGCTTGAGTTGCGATCGGACAGAGCAGAGCCTAATACTGCGTCGCTCGCTTGTGAGGCACTGAGGAAGCGGCCACGGCCTGGTGGAGGTGCGCCCTGGGCCCGTGGTGCACTTTACTCGCGGGTTGAGAGACTCTCCCTCATGGCTGGAACGGCTGAGTGGAGCGCAGCCAAGGATATACGCCCGCTCCTCCTGGAGAATTTACACCGAGCCGCATTCCGGGTAAGGACCCAATGCCTGCAACAGGGGAGAGAGCAGCAAGCTGCTTATCTACATACCTTGCCTTCTTGCCGGGCCCCATGTTGGGGACGGGTCACCGAAGCTGCACTGACATAGGCGCAGCCAGATAGTTCTACTGCACATGGCGGCCACACTGGAAAAAGTCGAACTCGCACTCACCATGTTCTAGACTGGCAGAACCTGGGCTGGCGACAAGGTGAACTGGTTGGGGAACACAAGTGAAACGAATAAGCTGCTCAGACCCATATGGTATTGGGACCGGTTGAACAGACCCTGTTGATCCAGCCACGTGCAACCTTTCTTGGACCGGAGGAGAGGCCCATAAACTACTCTCAAGGTACTAACAGAGTGACGCTCTCTCAATCCCTGGCCGAGTAGTGCCACTACAAGCACTAATCACTGGTCGAGGTCTGGATATGCTTTGAACTACAGTGTGGGTGGTCGGATGGTAATGCAGCATCCACTTAAGCCACCAGGACATTGCTAAATACATATAACGGCCTAAGAAGAACGCGGTGAGTGGGGCTGGAGCTCGCCCCCGGCAGAGCTCCCAGTCGACATCGGCACGCCACTAGCCAGCGACTAAACTTCCCCATAAGGGTAGGACCTGCTGGCCCTCAATCACGCCAAATATGGGCAAACACGAGGGGTGCCAAACCAAGCTCACATTTGAGAGAAAGCACTGCGCCAGACAAGCGAACCACACAGAAGATAATGGGGCGGGTGTCCAACCGGGCGGAGGACTCCGATGATCATGAACTGGACTTGAAAGAAATACTCAAACACTAAAACGAGTCTGAAAAACAGATTCAAAACTAGACCTACTCACATCGTGTCTAGATAAAGTGAGAGGAAGAGTGGATGATCATGATGCTAGACTCAATAAACTGGAGACTCAAGTCTCGGACGTTGATGACAATCAGGCAGTTGCAAGGGAACAGCTCTTCTGTATGGACAAAGTACTGGGATCTTATAAAGCTTAAAAACGAAGACCTCGAAGCCAGATCGAGAAGAAATTACATCTGCATTTTGGGGGTGTCCCGAAGAATTCTGCGATCACCAAAATGGAGGACTTTGTGGACACATGAGACCTCTTTGGAGCAGACCTATCATCGGTGTTCATCGTCGAAAGGGCCCACAGGTCTCTCGGCCAAAGACCGCCTCCCGGAGCACCCCCGACCTATTATGGTGCGACTGCTGAACTATACAGATCGCAACGCAATACTCAGGCTGGCTTGAGAAAAGGGGCGGATCCAGCATAAAGGAGACAACATATCCTTTTACCCCGACTTCACCGTGACGGTGTAGGCCGCCCGCCGAGACTTCCTACTAGCCAAACGTCTGCTACAACAGGCAGGTGTGCAGTATGCCCTCTTATACCCGGCCAAACTCAAGATCATGCATGAGGGCAAGGCCCATTACTTTACAGACGCAAAACAAGCACTTAAGTTTGCCTAACAGAAAATACAGCCAGCAAGATCCCAGGCGGACTCACCACACTCATCGGCGTAGGCACGAGTGAGTGACAATGATTAGCAATCAAGAATTGGTTATGTTGAAACACAGTGATCAGTAGCCTGCAATGTGTAAACGTGCAGTTAACTCAATATTTGTCTTGCAATATTACTTTGGTATGCAATGCTGTTAGACACTCAACACTTGGATCTTCGCAATTATGTGCCCCCTGTTTTCATAACAATGTCTATTTCTATTTTTTGCTGCGCTTGGGACGCCCTAATATTATACTCAGACACCCTGCCTCTATGGTGGGATGTTAACTTGGAGATTCCACAGCCCAAGGGATTATTCCCTGATATAGATATTGTGGAGTTGGAAATCAAACTTTTTCGGGAGTTGGTGTGGGTGGGGGAGGGCAGGAAGTTACATCAATGTTCTTAGGGATCTTGGTGAGAAGGGTTTAGAATTGTTTGTAACTGTTGTTGGCCAGAATCTAGACATGGTTACCTTAGCACTCAGCACTAACATGGGTCAGGCATTGACACTACATACACACATACAAAGCTGCGACCTCCTTGCTACAAGATCCTCCTTTCTTCATCCAAAGCTGAAGTGAATGGCCGCGGTTAATATCCTTACGTGGAATATACACGGACTGAATGATAGCAGGAAGGTTCGACTAGAGCTTACTGGACCAGACACAAAATCGACATTTGTTTACTCCTTGAAACCCACTTATCCAGGGCATGTCTCCCTAGCTTTCTCACGCGGGGTGGGGAATGTCGTCTACTTCAACTTATTCCACTTATGTGAGACGGATATGCATCCTCATGAGCAAGGGCCTTGCCTGGAAAACGACCCAACTGTATTAGCGACGCAGATGGCCGGTATGTCATATTAACAGGTACGTTATTTAACCACCCTATAACACTGGCTAGGTAAATTGGGGGAAATCCATACTTTTCCCCCTGATAGGAGTGACTTCCCCCTTCATTCTGGACTACCCACTACAGTGGGCTGAGGGCCAGGTCAAATATTTAGGCATACTGTTAAGCTGGAATATCGAAGAGATATGGCAGTGCAATTTTAAAAAGGTCCTGAATTGGCTGACGGAGGGAATCCCAGTTTGGTTTAAACTACCCCTGTCCATGGCAGGCGCATAGCCATTACAAAAATGGCAGAGCTACCTAAATTCCTTTATTTATTTGTGAACATTTCAATACCACTCACCATTTGCTTCTGTAAGAAAGTTCGATCCAACCTGACTACGCTGATTTGGGCCGGCCAGCAACCGCAGGTGAAATACGAACTGTTAACATTACCACAGTCGCACGGTGGACTGGGTGACCAGATTTTCATTTATAAGCGCTGTGCGCTCAGGCACATTTTTTACATTATTGGACTCACCCCACCCCCTTCCAACCCCATGTCGCGATCGAGACAGATAGAGCTTCCCCATGGCCACTAGCCACTGTACTGTTTCTGCCATACGAATCACCTGCCCTAGATATTGATACCACACAATGTATGGTAGGAACTCAGGAGGTGCACAGGCACTAAACAGCTCTATGCCCAGTCCGTCCCAGTAGCCAATCACCCCTTGCTGCCTCCTCGAGAGGATAAAGGCGCAATTAACCGCCCAAAAAGGTTAGACATCCACACGTTTGCAGACCTGTATTCAGATGGTCGATTCCTTGATCCCCCCCCTAGGGGCATCCAGCAATGCTACACTGGCACCACTAGATGCTCTTCTTTATTTCTAACTATGCGCAACATGTTGCACACTTCACGACACCTTCCCAGCCTCTCCGAGGACATTGCAAGCCCTGGAACATATATACACAACTCCCTCACAGCGCAAGATAACATCTCTTTACCGGCACATGAAACAGGCCACGCCAGTGACTGCTCGAAAGGCGCGCATGGCCTGGAATGTAGACCTAGCATTCATCCTATCCGATGCGCAATGGTTGTTTTGCCGCAGCCAACTTGAGATGATCTCTCCCAATTACCGACTGCATCAGATTCATTTTAAATTATTTACATAGATTATAACGCACACCGGTATAATTATTTGGGATGGGGCTGTCTTCTGACTCTCATTGCCTGCGCTGCCATGCACCACAATCAGAATTTATACACCTTGCATGGCGCTGTCCTGAAATTGCAGTTTATTGGGGCGAGGTCTTTCACATACTAGAAAAAATCATAAGTATGCCTGTCTCGTTCTCACCACTTTTGGGATTATTGGGATATGTTAAAGATGTGCCCTGGGAATTCCGCAAACTGATCGCTCTACTGCTCCTCCTTGCAGAACGTCATGTGGCAATGCACTGGGGGAGGCCGCGAGCTCCAACATGCAAAGATTGGCTCATAGACATTGTATACCGCCACGAACAATTGACTATATATTGGGACTGGATGCCATAGCACTCAACATCCTTCGTGGGACAGCTCGTATAGGCTCCTGGTCATCCTCGACGTCTCCTGGTCCCTGCAGCTGTAGAGTCAAGGTCTCCATCTTCACACCTGAAGCACCCGACATCGGTAGGCATTAGTCACTGAGCCCCTGGTCACTCCTTAGTGACCCAGACTCTGTCCTCTTGGCTTTCAGGTTCCTTCCATCAAGAATCCACCTGTGGGTTCCACGGGACACTTTTCTTCTTTCCAGCAGTGGCATTTCTTGGAAGGCTCTCATTGAGAATGACGGCGGTTTCCGACGCTACTTCGACCCTATGCACCCTATGAAACCAAGACCGGCGGAGCGTGGCGCGCGCGCGCTTGGGGGCGGGGGAGCGGACCCTTTGAAGTGCTCCCAAAAGGCGGATTGCATGGCGGCACGATGCGCGTGATTGTGCGCGTGCTAGCCATGCAATCCACTTTTTGGGAGCACTTTTCAAACCCGCTTTCTATAGTCTCGCTTTGCGATCGCTTACGCGATAGCAAGGTCGAGAACTAAAAATAGCGCTACTAGTTAATATTCCTGTTATTTGTAGACAGGTTGTTACTACACATTTACTGGCACATGCCAATAACGGGGGAGACTTTACCTACATGGTTGAGGCACACGAAGCTTATGAATGCTGAGCTTTTTATTTCGGGGTTCAGTTTCCTGCAGTAGACGCCTATTCACAAACATTTTATACATACACTGAGGCAGCAGTTCAAGCTACATCTAGACCTTTTGAATTCTGAGAAATAACATTAGCATACAAGGAACATCCATATTGGTCCCAAGGCATCTCCCACACACTCCAACAGGTAAGACTGGGCCCTCTCAGTATTGACGGGATAACCAGAACAGTCTTAGCCATCTACACACTACATCCAAATGCAGGTGCATTAAATAATTGTGATCTGCTTGGTCACTATACCCAGTTAATTAGATATAGACGTCTAATGCAGATTGTACTGCAGACAATAATTACTGCCCCAACAAGGGCTGTTCAAGCTGGGCAGCCACAGTTAACTGTGCTTGCAATATGTCTAGCAACTATTAATTCTATTATGGGTAAAACACCCACCAAATGGGAAGAAATTCCGTTTTGGGCTACACAAAAAACAAATCAACTGGAGTTTCCCCATATGGGACCCCAAGTTAAATTTAGAATTCTCACTGAGTGTTCCACTTGGTAATGTTGCCCCAGTTGAAGACTGTGGCACATGGGGTAAGGTCTTTGCTGCCATATAACACATGGCACCCCATCAATTGCTGCTTTGGCTTAAGAGCTTCAGCAAATTCACAATGAACACAAGGTGGACGCTGCGCTGAATTTGGGAATTCAATTAATTGTCAATTTTGCCTCAGTATCCTCATCGATTTTAAGTAACACAAAAAGGGAGGCAGCATCTTTGACTAAACGAAAAAGTCTCATGTCAGTTCCGCTGTTGATCAGGAACACAAGCTACCTAGAATTATTTCTGAGACCGATGCTTACATAGGTCAAGACAGTGTGGGAACCAGGTCTGATAAGCCACAACTAAAACAAAATATAATACAGATACCACCAAGCAGACACCTGAGGCTTCTAAAAAATGCTGAGATAAAAATAATAAAAAAGAAAAACAGAAAACGCGAAGTGGATTCCCTCAACAGGAGTCCTCTGAAAAATGCTATAATATACGTAATGGTGATACAATTAAACAGCTCAATATATATATATATATATCAGTATTCTGATACACATTCCTCTCGTTCCTTTCAGACAAAAAGTCAGAGAGTGGGATGAGGCGAACAGAGACAGGAAGTGTATGTGAAACTGAAAAAGGACTCATCAAGCTTCCCAGATCTCATCATAAAAAAGGATGAGAAACTTCCACAATAAAAACCACATTTTAAAAAGAAGAGAGTGACAGGAATTTCCTCTAAATACGTCACAGATACTCAGGACACTTCTTCTGAACAAGACGTGGGCAAAAACACTGATCAACAGCGCAGCAGAGGTCACAATAGTTCGCCAGACTATTCAAGGGTTTCTGGTGGCCAGACCGACTAACGAATACATTCAAGTTGACACTCCAGATCAGCAGCTAAGCCCTTCTGATAGACTTTAGAATTTGGACATCCAAATTGAGGGTGGCATGTAGGATTAAAGTAATATTCTGGCAGAATTTGACAAATGCATATGGGCATTCTCTTGGCTGAGGTTGACTGGCCGCCTGAGTTAGTTACAAAAGTCCCACAGGGGAAGGCAGCAATATCATCCTTTTCTAGTTTTGTTCCTGAGGAACTAAAACAAGCACATGCCACAGTAAGGGCCCCTGCACAAGCTCCAGTATTACATTGAAATCAACAAGCTCAAACCCACATGTGCAACCACAATATCCTATTAAATCTGAAGCTAAACACCCTCTTAGGGAAATGTTATCCCAATTAGAATATCAAGGCATAACTGAGCCTTGCAGTTCTTTTATGAATAATCCTTTATTTCCTTTAGCTAAACCGGTCATTCCTATTGCATAGTCTTAAACTACAGACATTTAAACAGTCATACATACACCTTTGTTATACAAAATTCACATAGCACAGCTTTGATGAACAACATTGTTCGGAAAAAATACAAAACTACATTAGACAATTACAATTGCATTTTGTGTCAAAATATAGCACCTAAAAGCAGAGATTTGATGGCGTTTACTACCTTAGGGACCCAGAGAAAACTCTGCGGGATCCCACAGAGGTGTAAAAACAGTCCAGGTCTGCTTGCTCTCTTGTGATATCAATTCTTCAAAAAAAAAATATTCTGATGAATTGTACTATGTTGATGACATTTATCTTACAGCTAATGATTTAAACACACATTTGGCCAGAGGAGGTTGTATCATTTTGGGATTCGCTGATCATGGATACAAATTTAATTTTCCAAAATATAAAACTGCTTTTCTTAGTGTATTTTTTTAGGCTACAAATAATCAAATGAAGCCAGAAGCCTTGCACCACACTTTGTTAAGACGTGCACTCTTGCACCTACCAAATACCTACCAAATACATTTAAAAACCTTGGCAGAACTTACATACCAGTTAATGCGCAACAGGTTAAACAGTTGTACAATTTAATTTATCCTGATTTTTCAGACAAACATCGGGCTACAGAACATTCTGATATTCTCAGAACATTGCAAACAGGCATGCTTGCATCCAAACACTTACACACTGATGTTAACACCACTAAATTTGCGATCCACATACTTGTGGGTTTCACTGGCTCTACATACATCACCTTTAAAGAAGGTGAAATGTACAGATTGCTTATAAATCGCAATTATATTCCAATGCAGAAATGTGTTTTGCATCAAAAGAAAAATTCTGACTGTAGTTCAAACAGCTGTCCTCAAGTAACATCCATTGGCACAGAGGAAACGCATAATTGTGGTTTCTCCCATTCTAGCCTTAGAGGCTGTCACCAAGGCAAGCATTCCTAACCCAAAAGCCTTCCTTACGTTCATGATGCATCCAGTGGGCCACTTTCCTGACAGCTACTGATGTAGATTACATTTTTGACCCTACACTAAGAACAAAAGAATTTCACATGTATGGACAAGAATATCCCATGATGAGTGAAATTGTGCCTCTAAATCAGTGTGATTTTATAATATATTTACAGCTAGTTCAGCCCAGCCTGTGTTTGATACTAAGCATGAGTACTCAGCAGCATGTGCTGAGTTGAAGGGTGTCATGACAGATGGCGAGCTTCAGGCACAAAAACATACTCAGAAATTTTGGGTGACTGTACCACTCAGCTGGCTGAATTAAAAGCTTTGGTTCTGGAAAAGCAGAATATGGCTCCAGAAGTTCTCAATCAATCTATCAGGATTTGTAGAGTGTGGCTACATCCCCCATGAGGGTCTCGAGGTGCTGTCTGATAAACTGCCTGTTCTCCTAACGGTTGACCATCCATGTCTTGAGGTCCTTCCTGAATTGCTGGAGCGATGGTGAGGCTCTGAGGTGCAGAGGGAGGTCGTTCCAAGTCTTTGCCACCTAATGGGAGAAAGAGGAAGCTGCTTGTCCCGCGGATGCGACGAGTGGCAACTAAGGTGAGGGATCCGGATCAGAGTTTCCTGGTGAAAGGTCACGCGCTGGTTGAGGTATGCAGGTCTTTCAATGTCCAATGGCTTGTACGCGTGGCTGAGTATCTTGTACTGGCATCTCTTGATGACTCGTAGCAAATGGAGTTTCCTAAACGTCCAAGTGCATCAGTCTGAGGAGGTCGAAAATTAGCCTGGCCGCTTTGTTCTGGACTGTCTGGAACTTCTTCATACATTTAAGAGCACACGGAGCATGAGCAAGCAGGCGATGGAGATGGCACTGGCTTGCTTTTCATGGATATCTGGCTGTCATGGATAATGCCAAGTTTGCGGGATTGTTCTGTGGGTATTGGGGTGGGGCACAGCTCCGGGAACCACCTTGGTTGTTCCAGAGTGTGTCCTTGCCTTTCCTGAAGAGGAGTACTTCTGTCTTCTTGCTGCTGAGTTTGAGACAGTTGATGTCCATCCAGTTGGCAACATCTTTCATACATTGTTGGAACTTGTCATTGATGGTTCCTGGACTGTTAGTCAGAGAGAGGACAAGTTGGGTGTCGTCAACGTAGCAGATGATGTTGATTCCGTAGCTTTTGACGATATTGGCCAGGGGAGCCATGTATGTGGTAAAGAGGGATGGGCTGAGGGATAAGCCTTTAGGTACCCCGCAGATGATGTTCTTAGGAAGCAAGGAGTAGGGAGAGAGAGAATAATTTTCTGTGTTCCTGCTGTGAGGTATGATGCGATCCACTTGAGTGATGCTCCTTGGATTCCGATTTGATGGAGCCTGTTGATCAGTGTGTGGTGAAATACGGTGTTGGTATTCACAGGAGCTTAAGACACAAAAAAGAAAGTGCAAAGCACTAGAACACTCATGGCGAATGTCAAAATTGGAAACGGACAGAACCAGCTATAGGTCGAAGTTAAGGACCTACAACAACGCTATTAAAACAGCAAAAAAAACTATTTCTCTACCAGGATAAAAGAAAATTGCAATTCGGCTAAGGAATTGTTTAGAGTCGTGGGGGAACTCTGCAAACCACCCAGCCTGTCTCAAACCCTGCCTCCCTCGGAGGAAAACTGTGAAAAGATCAATGATTTTTTTTTCACCAAGATCAGCGCAATCTATTCGTCATTCAACAATGACTCCTGTCAATCCAAAACCCACTGGGAACATCTACCCCCATATCCAGCTAGCATGACATATATGGGCAATTTTGACCCCCTTAGTGAATTAGAGGTGGGAAAAACCATGCTGGAAGTAAAATCAGGATCCCCTTTAGATCCATGCCCCCACTACATATTCTCCCAGATCACTCCGATAATATGCCCCTATGTCACTAACATTTTTAATAGATCTCTGGATTCATCAATATTCCCAGAAATATGGAAACAGGCTGTAGTGACCCCCCTGTTGAAGAAAGCCGGAACAAATGTTCTTAACCCTGAAAACTATCGACCCATCTCCCAGCTTCCATACCTATCCAAGGTGCTAGAAAAGCTGGTAAATAAACAACTAGCCAATTACCTGGAAACCAACGAACTGTTAGATTGTTCTCAAACCGGCTTCAGAGCAGCCAACAGCACAGAGGCTACTCTTTTGGCGGTCCTCGACGATATAAGATCGGCAACAGACCAAGGCAAGGGTGTTGCCTTGATCCTACTGGACCGGTCGGCAGCATTCGACACGGTCTCACACGACCTCCTGCTGGAAATTCTTTATGAAAAGGGCATCCATGCCAAAGCCCTCCAATGGTTCAACTCCTTCTTGAAGAACAGAACCCAGGTGGTACAACTGGGTCAGTTTTTCTCGGGGAAAAAAACCATCAGCTGTGGTGTCCCCCAGGGTGCCTCCCTGAGTCCGACACTTTTCAATGTCTATGTTTCATCCCTGGCATTGATAAGCAGGAAATGGGGACTTAGTAACTGCTCCTATGCAGACGACACACAGCTGATGATTACCATGGAAGATAATCATGAGGCTACCAAGGTCAATCTAAACAACTGCCTTTCGGAAATGGCAACATGGATGACCAAACACTGCCTTAAGCTTAACGCGGGGAAATCAGAAATACTGCTTTTTGGTGGGGCACATCTAATCTGGGATCCAACCGGGTGGCCACAATCTTTGGGCGAGGCCCCAGCACCTAAAGAGCGCGCAAAAAACTTAGGTATAACCATTGACAACCCCTTGTCCATGCAGGACCATGTGCGGGCTCTGTGCGGAAGAGGCTTCGCTATCCTAAAACTTCTAAAAAGGCTGTTCCCGTGGATCCCCCTTGAGTGCAGGAGGACGGTCAATCAGGCATTTCTTACTTACTAGCAGACTGGACTATGGCAATGCCTTGTTTGTAGGCACGGCAGAATAACTTTACTCACGCCTACAGGTGTTGCAAAACGCAGCTGCTATGCTTGTCTGTAACAGGGGCAGACTCAGCTCAGCATCCACATGCCTGAAAGAACTTCACTGGCTTCCCATGCGCCAAAGAGCAAGATTCAAACTGTTGAGCCATGCATACAAAGCATTGCATAATATCGGACCTAAAATCCTCCAGAACAAAATTGATTTCTACATTCCTACAAGAAGTCTGAGGTCAAGACACCAAGCATTAGCTAGACCCAAGCGCATAAAGAAAGTCAGAGCTGGCGGCCGGTCATTCTCACATCTAGCAGCCAAACACTGGAATGAACTCCCTCTTCACCTACGTCTCTCCGAAGACTATGCTTCATTCAGGAAACAGCTAAAAACGCATCTTTTCCCGAGGCCTTAGGCGCAAGTAGTTGATGACCCCACAACACAACTCTCTGCATGCCCCCGCTATTCAGCGCCGTGATATCCAGTAGGATGAATGTTGCGCTTTACAAATACAAATACAAATACAAGGTGAGCTGGAGCGGCTGGGCATCGGTTGGTGTGTGGAAGTTGAAGCTGCCTGTGGCAGGAGGTTGGGGTGTGAAGTCTTGGTAGATAGTGTTAACAGATCTTGCGAGGGTGTGATGTTGTTTTCTGTTGCTGAATTGGTGGTGAATTCCTAGACTATGTTTAAGAGTTCCTTGGAGTGTTTGGAGTTGTCATTGACGCAGGCGGCTAGGGCAGTCTTCCTAGTGTTTTTCAGGAGGTGATAGCAGTGGTTGAGGGCAGCTTTGAAGTGTATTCATTCCTTCTAGGTCTTACTGGCGCGCCATCTCCTTTCAGTCCGTCTGCAGTTGCGTTTCTGGGTTTTTAGTTCTTCCAAGAAACAGTAGGGGTGTCATGTTCATTTCTTGGGGTAGGTAGGTTTCATCGGGCGTCCTCGTCAGCACTTGTTGTGATCCACTTTGTGAAGTTGTCCACTCCTTGTTCTGTGTCCTCGGTGGGTAGGTGGAAGTTGAGGGCATTGGTCCAGCATGGCTCTGATACCTCGGACCAGCTGCGCCATGTTTCGCTGGTGGTGGAGGAGTTGAGGGGTTCCAAGATGGCAAAGTGGACGCAGTGGTGGTCAGTCCAGGTGAGCTCTTTAGTGTGGGTGTATTTTACTCTGTTGCTGGCTGAGAAGATAGGGAAGAAAGTGTGTCCTGCGATGTGAGTGGGATCGGTGACCAGTTGCTTGAGTCCAGAGGTGGCCATACCTTCTAGGAGGTCAGCCATGTTGGTGTTGTCTGTGTTCTCAAGGTGAAAGTTGAGGTCTCCTAGGAAGATGTACTGACACATATAGTGTGTGATTTCTACTACTCCGTCCAATCCTTTAATGATAATTTACATAATAGGCGCTTGAATGGATTCAGAGATTCTAAAGGTAACACTACCAAGCATAGGTTGCATTGGGGAAAGGTGGCAGTTCTTAAAGATGCTTTACCACAGGCTCATGTCATTTCCACATTGAGGTCCTCAGCATGTTGGGGTACATGTTGTTGGGAATTCATTGACTGAAAAGCTGCCAAAGTGGCAGTTGAGACAGTTTTAGTAGCTGTGATTACTCGTTCTCATACCAGAATAGATGACATTATGGCTGCAGTCACAGCTTCAGCTACTGGCACATCCCTACCTAAAACCTATGGAGTTAAATATTCCTATCCGTTGAGATCCCCAAACATTCCTTTAGCTCGCATTCCTGGAATCGGTGATTTGAGTGATACTCAACCAAGGTTGCAGGTTAGAGCTTATAATTGCTGCACATGAAGGATTAGCGTCTGCACATGCTAGTGTACAGCTACAATTTCCTTGTTACAGAACGATATTGGTGGCAAGGTCTTTATAAAGAGACTAAAGAATACGTCCTTTGTTGTGACATTTGGCAAGAAATTAAATGTTCCACCATTGTCCACCCACCATAGTCACCCAGTCTAGTTTTTAATAAACCACTACAATGTGTCTATTTGGATCATTGTGACCACTCCATTCGGATGGTGAGTTTACATTTAAATTATTGGCTGTTGATTCGTGTTCTCGATGTCTATGGGTGCAGCCACTGCAATAGGCTGATGCTCGAACTATTATTAAAGATTAGCAGGTCTTTCTCTGTACATATGAATTAGCAGCATTCCACTCAGACCAGGCACCAACCTTTGCCTCTAGCGCTTACCAGAATACCATAGGCACCCTGGGTGTTGCTGTGCATAATTCCTATCCCCATCATCCTGAGGGAAATTAAGTGGTGCAGCAAAAGAACCATGACTTAAAGCAGTCCTTAACAGATAAAGTAGTAGGTTCAGGTTAAAGTTGGATCATCGCCTGTATGGAGTACACACGGCTTTAAATAATCTGTCTATAAGAACTTTGGGTGGTTGGTCCCTATATTAGGTCCTTTTTTGGGTCCAGATGTATGTTCCAGATCTTGATAACCCTAAGACTTTGACATCAATGAAGGTTTTGCTGTCAGGAATTACAAGACTTCAGAGATGAGTGCTCAAATGTGAATTCTAAACGTTCAGCCACTGACAAAGTGAAGGAGCAACCAGTGACTTCTGGCTGGATTCCTAAAATTAGAGATCTGGTTCGGGAGAAGATTACAAACAAAAAATAATTTGGCCCATCCTATCATGCACCGGTGCCTGTCCTTGCTGTTCCAGGTACTCTAATTGTGATTTTGCCACTGCTTGCTGGTTGTAAACAGAAAAGACAAGTTTCCATGTATTTAATCAAGTTACACAACGTAGCCGCTTCTCCACAGTAGGCCACAAGGGTATCTGGGTAGTTCCATATATCCTCTCCTTACACTGCAAGAGACCCCTCTACAAGCATTAATCAGTCCTAATCTAACTTCTCCCTAGCTGGGGTCTTCTGATGCGGAACTTGTACCTGTTACTAATGCTAACGCAGGTTATGTCTCTGATATGACTTTACAGTTTCTTACTGCTGCTCCCAGCAACAAAGTTCTATATTATCAACCACCTTTGGAGGTACCAACCTGCTCTCCTTTGCGTAATGAGGTCCCTGTTTTTTGCAGACTGCTTCTGGTTACTTTTATGTCATTGATGATTTTTCATGGTGCACAAGCGCTATTGTTTTGGTTGGAGAATACATATTTGATTCTTCCATGGTCTTACCTTTGGATTTGTTTAATTGTTTTTCCTTTTCATTTGTATTGTATTTGTTAGTGTTTTTTTCTGCTGTTGAATGGACACTATCTCCAAGAATATTCTTCTCCAGAACTGGTAGCTGAAGTACTTACGCCCCACTCGTTCTCACATAAGGTCTGAAGAAACTTATCCCTTGTGAACATTACCTAATTTCCTGTACATGATGGTATTGTATAGGATATGGTTCCCTATGACATTTTTGGTCCTACAGAAACTATACAAATTCCTTATATCCAATTGCTATGGACGATATAATAACTTCAGATTCAGATGAATGGGATGCTGTGACTGTTTAAAAAATGTCATCTGAATTGGAATCCTAAATGGTATTTGAAAATGAGGATTTGTATTTGAATTCTGAAAACTATGTTGAAATGCTTTGCTACCATCACTATGCTCATCATTATTTACACAGAGCAATTACACTATGTGCTGTTTTTAACTATACACAGTGGCAACACTGCCCAACACCATCTGTGGGGAGTCCCTAACCATATTTGAAAAAGTTTCCTTATTTTTGTAGTCATGTGCCCACAGACCCAGTTTCGTTTTAGTATAGTTTTATGGCTTCCTAAGCATCTTAAAACATGCTGACATGAACGAAATTCCTTTTTTCTGATGCGTTCATTTACAATATGACTGTACTGGGTTACGATTATTGGAACAACAATATTTATCTAAAAATATTTTGGGATTAAAGACACTTGCAAATCCAGGGTGTTGATGCTTTATTTCAGGCTTGTTTGATCCTTCAACAAACAGTATTTTTAAACACAACAGAACAACAGACTACTTGCCTTGGATTTTAAATACACCTAATGGAAGATTTGACAAATGGCAACAGTACAATAATCTCACTGAAGAACAGCTGAGTGAAAAGGTGTAGAATGGCACATACTACTCTTTATTTTCCAGTTCAGATGGGGGGTTACAGTGGCTCATTGACACTAATGGCTGCCATTCCTGTTTTTTAAAAACTTTTCTAGGGGTTTTAAAGCCAGTAGACCAGACCCTCGGTATGGCCACTTACAGCACTCGGGTATAGTAACTACTTATAGTGTTGGAAAGTTATGCCAACAGTGGCCAGAATATTCTAGCTTGTCCATGATTAAGCAACACTTACCTCTTCATTTTCACAACATGGATTTGCAAGATTTTTTATTAGTTCCCAGATCTCCTCAATCTAAAGGTTTCATATATGCAACTTATAATGAGATTTGGAAGATTTCCCAACAAGAAGCTGCTGAAGGGTTGCGACAAATTGATGAGGAACCTTTAGAAAAAACATAAGCAGTTGATGATAATGGCATGACTACATTGTTTACTCTTATTTATTCATTGAAATGACCTGCCTGCCCTTTTACAAGGTCAAAGTCAATTAAGACCAATTTTGCAATTGAGTTGGACATTGCAGGTTTTAAAATGAACCGTGTGCCATGGAAATATTTAACGCCTTGACACCTCTGGGTAAATGTTTGCGCTGAATAAATACTAACAACATAAATATTTGAATGCAACAGAATTGCTTTTGCCTTATAATTTGTCGCGTATCCAATAGATCATGGCAAAGAAAGACACAACTTACATTAAGCTTATTTCAGAGCATTTAGAGGAGCAGCCCTTTACTGTAGCTGAAACACCTTCAGATGTATGGTTAATCCTTGTTTTAATTTCTTTACCGGTTTCTATATTTAATTAAATTTTCTGTCTGAAACACTTTCCAGTAGGCAGATATGGCACATGGGTGGAATTTGTTGCATGAAATATGGTTCTTCACTTCAATTACAGGCGTGTGAGAGGAGACAGAGAGGTTTTTCTTATTAGAAATGACTGCAGAATTTAATTTGTCCCTTATATTGTAATAGTTTTCACAGCTGGAGAAATTACCTTGTGGGCAACAGTCCCTATGTCAAAAAATAACTTTGATAAGTTAAGCCGACTGAAAGAGATTTTGCTTAAAAAAGTCATGGCATTAACATCTGGCCAAGGAACTTTTGATATCCAAGTTGCTTGGTCTTCCTCATAAGTACAACCACCCTTGTGCACTAACTTACCGCTACATTTTGGTGAACTTGTGCACGCATTTATAATGCTTCCAAAACCACTGGTTTAAAGCAATTCTGTCTAGATTTGTTTCTGCATTTGAAAATGTACTCTGAGTGATTTAGTCTTTTATACATTCTCCATTTTCAAGCGTTTTTGGAGGCCTTCCATTGGTATTATTTCTGTTGATTGCGGGTTTGGTCAAAGTTTTGTTGCTCTTCAATGGATGTTCCACACCAAGGCCAAATGGTAATTTGGATTGTCTTTGCTACTGGAACTGAACAATAACTTGTCTTTGTCTTTCAGGCCTGTGTGGTTTCAGAGTGCACCGCCCGTGTTTTACTGCCTCTGGTGCTCTTTTCTGTGCGCACTAGACAAATGCCATGCTATGCAATTGGAACAAACTACGGACATGAATCTGCTTGTGTATTCGTTGATGGTGCACCTCCAGTGTTGTCTTGTGTTGCTACTGTTACTGCACGATGCTTATTATGAATTGTGTGCGCCACTCTGGATGGATGCTGCAGCTCCAGCATCTATGGCGTCTGGCTCCTTGTCTGAGACTACACTTCTGGCACCCCAGTCTACAGCTTCTGGTATAAGGCTGCCACTGCCAAGTTTATTCTTAGCAACTTGCTCTTCAGGCTACTGTGAATCTGGGGATGCAGGTGCCCTCCAGAACCCCAAAAACTTTCTGCACGTGGTGAACTCTTTGGAGCTACTGTCCTGTAGTACGGACACTTCATAAACCTTTTTAATTCTGCTTTTTTGCTTTTAAATTGGTTTTATTGATTTTTTAGTAGTTTGCAGGGATTTTTAGTTGGCATTTTTAATGGCTATCGATTTTGCTTATATTATTAAAATTTATATTGACTAATGCTATGTTTTTTACATGCTTTTAGAGTGGTTAGCTTTAGTAATCAGTCTCATTTACGATCAAGGGGAGAGCAATGAATTGTCTCCATTTCAAATTTCCCTTTTTAGGTTGACAACTCTTTTGAATGGCGACTTTTCACACATGCTTAACAACCACGATCGACTGCTGGCATCTGCACCCTCTTTATGGCTCCCTTGGCCAAGAAAGTCATCACTTCCTGGCAGAGCGAGGAGAGATGGTCCTCCGTCAGTCTGTGGCAAGTGTCTGGCATGAGTGTAGGGGTAGTCACAAAGGGGAGGGAGTAGCCCCATTGGAAAAGCTGGAGAACCCAGCAGTCTGATGTTATAGAATTCCAATGAGGCAAGCGATGGCATATTCTGTCTCCCACTGGGTGCCCATGATGGTAAGAGGGCAAACAAAAGGGGTTTGGAGGGTGCAGCTGCCGGAGGAGTGGTGGACTGGCCCAACCTCTTGCTGCCTAACGCCCACAGTCAGTGGGTTCTGCATTCTCAGCCACACAGGGGCTGGGAAGCTTGTGCGCTGTAGTGGCTGGGCTGGTAAAGACGAGAACGGAAGCTCCTTTCACGAAATGCGGACTGGGTTTGGTATGGGGCCATGGAAAGGCCCAAAGACGTGGCCGTAGTTCTGCTATCCTTGAAGCGCCCCAGTGCCGAGTCCGCCTTGTCTCCGAAGAGACTGGAGCCATCAAAGAGCATTTCCATAAGCAATTCTTGGACATTCCCGGAAAAGCCAACTGTTGTCATCCAGGCATGGCGTCATATGGCCGATGAAGAAACTGCTCTGCCCAGCGAGCCGGTCATGTTCAGCCCACATCGAATCGCGAACTTAACTGCATCTCTCCCGTCAGCCATAGCTTGAGAGAGTTTGGCCAGGAACTTCTCTGGGACCATAGGCAGCACCTGGGCAACCGAATCCCACAAGGAATGGGAGTAACAGCCCAAAAAGCATGGACCGCAGTGCCAGGCTGGTAAAAGAAAACATTTGCTTCCCTAAGGTGTCCAACCTCTTGGATTCCCTATCTGGTGGGGTGATAGGGAATGCACCAGGATTTACACGGGAAGTGGAGGCATGGACCAACAAGCGTTGGGGAGTAGGGAATTGTGGTCCCCTGGGGCATGGCGGAGGCAGGCAATCGTCCTGTTCACAGGAGCCCTTCTGCAAGGTTTGGCATTGAAGGCATGGCTCCAGTTGGTGTAAGATGATACCCCTCCGGCTCCGAGTCGGGGCTGAGAATGGAGCCAGCAGCGCCATGAGTATCTGCATCATGACAGGCACCAGGAAAGGTTGAGGTGGTATGAAGCGGACAAGTCCAGATTCATCTGTGAATCCAATGGGTCAAACTGGAGCCAGGGGTGGAGCTTCAGCAGAGAACCAGTGGGGGCCCATCCCGAACCTGTGGGACCCTTAGACGTGCCAGCAGGAATGGACAGCGCAAATATGAGGTGCATGGCCTCACAGAACTCATGAAGTTGGGAGGGGGGTCCCACCAACTCCCAGAAACTCAGGGAGGCGCGGAGTCGACCCAGGCTCAACTGTTGACCCAGGCCTCGAATGAAGATGCTCCTTCATCTGGTTGGATGACTGACAGGCGGGGCGAAGTCGAAGACCTCATCGACTTCTCACTCTTCTTGCGTTTGTCAGACTTACCCGACAACTTGGAGTGCGATGAGGATCTTGGGCTCTGCGGCCAGTCCCTGTGCCTTCCTCTTGACCAGGATCATGACCGTCATGTTGTCACATGTTGGGCGGCAAGGAGACTGAGAGAACGCTCCCTCAAGTCCTTGGGGTGCATGGCATGGCATGGCAGTCAGCGCAGGTCGTTTCATAGTTGTGCTCGAGGCACCAGAGTCAAACAAGAAGCGGGTGCGTCACCAACATCTGCAGATGACAGCCGTCGCAGGACTTGAGGCCAGGCCATCCTAATAGACATCCTGCCACACCATGAGAACATATCAAAAAGACTGACAAAAGTCAAAAAAGGTCAGTCAAAAATTGACTGGGGGTAGCTTTCTCTGGATATGCGGCCTGGCGTGGAAAGAAAAGAACGGACGTCAGCGCACTGGGGTGGCACCTATTTAGGCACCGCGTGCATCACTTCCGGTGTGAATGACACCGACATCGCGAGCTGTAGCCGAACAATGCCACATACCGGTGCGGAGGTGTACTGCTCACAAAACAATTCTGGATCTAGTCTTACACCTGGGGATAATACTAAGGTAAGGAATCTGCAGCCTCTGTCATTTACACTGATCTTTACACAGTAAATAAGGTGCAAGGAATTCCATTATAATTCTTCACCTGTTCAATTTTGAACCACCTTTTGGCTCTCCTCTCTTTGGGTATGGTACAGAATGAGTTAGACATTTTCCTGCTGTAGGGTTCTGCTTTTCCACCATAATCATTGTCCTTTTGCCCTGCTCCAGGTAACCTTCTAGACTGCAGCCTAATGTTGTGGATCCAGTCATTGTATTTCAAATGATAATCATTAAGTTCTTCACATTAAGAGTTTTAATAATCCATTCTGTGATAAGCCCACCTGTGTTTCGCTCCGGCTCAAACTTCATGCGCTTTATCAAGGAATTTTGTTTTCTAAGATAACTTATTGGGAACCAATTGTTCATACTGAGCTCAATTCGCCATAAAAGTCCACTGTAAGTCACAGTCACCGGGCAGATTGCGTATGTGCTGGGTGTTCACATTTGAATGTCTGGGGTGTCTTCATATTTTTTTTAATTTTGCACAGGTTTTGTATTCTTCCTGTTATTTTTTCAAGCTCTCGGCTTGTCCACGTTAAAGGTCCACAAACACGCCATATGCAGAGCCCTCACACAATTCTTTTCTGGATCTGCTGCTTATTGGTTAGTCGGTTCCCCTTTTTCTTTTTTGATTGTGCTATCACAGATCTGAGGCACTCTGCTATGTGGCTGTTTGTCTGGTATAATGGGAGTTTGGTGTGTGTTCATCCTAGTCCGTTTCTGGGTCATTCTGCTGAACGTGTGCTGCTTTTGAGGGTTTTTGTCATGGTAAAGTTTTACTTCACTGCATCTTGGCTACATCTAAACACCTTACTCTCTAATTGTGGGTTGAAGTTGTTTGGTGGCCTCGTGGCTTCTTTGCTTCTTATGTAAGGGCCTGTGTAGCATATTCAGTTTTTTCTTTTTCCTTCGGTTTCTTTTGTGTCGGTCACAAAGTGCTGTTACTCAAGTCACCTTTCTTTTTTTTTACACCGTAACAGAGGTTGGTGTCCCACCTTGGTACATTCTTGCTTTGTAGAGGTAGGGACATTGAAGATGGACAAGAAGGTGGAGCCCCTTTGGGGGGTAACTCCAAGAGTGGGGGGGTTGCTTAATACCTTAAGATGTGCTACACTGATGGTTATGATTTCTAACTCACTTTATGGGAAAGAACCTGAGCTAGGGACTAGGAGCCACATGTACAGAGGTATTTTGCAGTCAAGACATCTGCTAATTACACAATCATAAGCTCTGCAAATCAAATTACCTTGCGGAATTGCACAAATGCAATTTTGCTGCAATGAAAAGCCTTTCGGGCTTGCAAAAGGTTTTTGAAACCCTTCCCGAATAGCAGAGGGTCATGAAAAAAGTGGTTCACATTTGTTGGTGAGTCACAAATGTAAATGGTTGGAGTTTGCATCAATTTAGAGTAGAAACTGATACACAAGTGAAAGACTCCCCTTTGAGATTTGTTGTGGGTAACCTCAACGGTCCAGGGGAAGCTCCAGAATACATGCTCCCATTAGCAAGTTGCCGCCTTGGATTTGTTTGTTTTTTAGCAACACCACAAGCTGCTGTTAAATAAATGCTATCACGCAGAGGAAGCAATGAAAGGATGGAGTTCTACTGTTCCTTGCAGACCTCCGTTCCTTAGTTTGAGTCAATCTGCAGGGATTTGAGGCCTCTTGATTCATTATTATCTATGAACCAGGGAGTTTAGGAACCTCCTGAGAATACACGATTTACAATATGACTTATTGGGCATCAGTCACACTGCAAAACGTAGCCCTGACTACAAACCTCTCTAAGTGTGCAATTTTATCCTTCTTTTTCACCAACAGGGCTCTGCATAAAAGAACCCAGTTGTATTTGATAAAAATGTGATTTTCAAGGATCGAGTAAATGGATTCTGTCTGTTTGTCATGGCAATGCTCACTTTATAAGGACAGGGAAGGCTAGGACTCGGAATAATTACGATCATTGGTGATTTTAATTGACAAGTATGCTGACGACACCCAGGTTTGACTGAATGAAAACAGAAATCCTTAAGTGACAATGCCTACAAGTCAGAAATGTCTCAAAGCTATAGACAACTGAATATGTCAAAGTATACTAAACCTCAAAGGAACTAAGACTGAAATTCCTTTACTGTATATTCTATGAGAATACAATGTATATCCTAAAGAGCCTGTCCTGCTTTCAAAACAGTTAAACATATAAAAAATGTATCCCTCAAAACTAACAAAAAGTTCACCACGACCCTAAACATTAATAATGTAATACAGTCATGCTTTTTCGGGTGTACATTTTATAGCGCTTTTAACTCCTCGCCTTTTCTCCTAAAGTGACATCAATTAATGACTTTACAGCAGCAATACAAACTATTTAACAGACACAATTAGGACAGTCCAAAAAGGCCATTCATAAACTCAAGATGATTTACAATGTGGCTGCAAAAACTTAAACAGCGCTATCATATAACACCTATGCTCGCCTTCCTTCATTGGTTCCCTGTCAATGAGAGGACTCAATTTAAGTTGAAATGAAAATGAAATGAATTTTTTTTATTGTCCAGTTAGTAAAAACTTACAATTAAAAACACCTTTATACAAATTCTTCTTACATTTCATGCATATCAATACCATACCCTTATTTAAAAAACAACATGATAAAAAGTACTTGTCATCAATTCATAAAAACCCAAGATTATTTAAAACAATCCTCATTGTCCACAGTTAGCTAGTTTCTTCTCCACTATTTCTATATACTTCAAAAGTCTGCCCGTGAATTGCAAACTTTCTCCTTGTAGACTAGCTATTACTGCTTGTCGACATGTTCGTACCATTTGGCTATTAAAGTCCGACCTCAACAGCCTCCTATGTTCACCTATTAGAGCAGGACAGCTACAAATGATATGACAAATATCTTCGCTCTTGTAGTTACAGAGGCGACACATCCTCTCACTACTCCTAATTTTCCAAGCAGGGGCATCTCCAAGAAATTGTCTATTTCCAAATCGGAGATTCATAAACTTCAACTTTGCCCTTTGGCTATTTAAGTCTCCTAGGTAGCTCTGAGGTTTTAACATACCGTACGAAGCAATAACTGTCCACGCATGGGATCTCTTTGCCAATACTGCTTTATCCTATAACTAGGACAATTTTTTACTTACTGCACCCATTTATAACTTTATTAAAAGCCACCTGAGAGAGAGGTAAAGCCCATAATTGTTCCGCCTTATACGTGTCTATCGCCAGTTTAAAATATTCATGAGCTTGCTTTTCTTTACTATCACAAATTGCCTCCAAGACCACTGTCATAAGCGAGGAGTTATTATCCCTTCTAAGTCTATGGCAGAATTTTAAATATGCTCCTAAGCTGTTTAGGTTCTGTCTTTTGAGTCCTAACTCAAGTCGGATTTGCGCTGGAGAAGTCTGCAGAGGAAGATTAAACAGGCGTCTGTAGGTCCCTGTCACTAGTTTGTCTATGGTGTTATCAGCACATCCTCTCAAAGTCTCTATTCCATATGCGAGAGATGGAACATGTTTAACTGACATGACTTGTAATAATGGATTGAGGGAAAGCCCTTTTAAATTATTCTGAAGTGTCACCAATGCTGCAGTTAATGAGTTATTTCTTCTCTGTAGTGCAGCGCACTGATTTTTCCCCGTTCCCCTAGCATCTATTATAACACCCAGATATCTAAACCCAGAAAACGATTCTAAGACAGAGCCTTCCCTTCTAAATTTTGGTCTTGTAGCCAACCCCCTAGTCACCAGCATTGTTTTTGTCTTTTTTAAGTTAATCTTTAGCCTATGAGAAGAGGCATAATGAGCACTTTCATTAATTAGTCTCTGCAACCCCACCTTTGTGTAACTTATTAATACAATATCATCGGCGTACAGTAGATGCGAAACCTTAAAACCTGCCACAGTCGGGGAGTGCAAATTAATGTAATTAAGCCCTGATGAGATACCAGCTAAGAACAAGTTAAATAAGGTAGGGGCCAAAACACATCCTTGCTTCAACCCGTCCTTTATCATTTTTTTTTTTTACAGTACTGTGCCCTGTGCCAACCTTACTCTCATCCAAGTATTGGTATACAACAATTGTATCGCTTGCAGCAAACTTCCCATTTTCCACAATTTGTTCTAAAGAATATTTCTGTGTACAGTGTTGAAAGCCGAGCTAAAAATCAATAAAACACAAATGAAGATTCATCCTACGGCGCCTGGCCATTTCCATTATGAGAACTAACATTTGAATATTAATAATCGTCCCCATACCTTTTATAAATCCTGTTTGATTCTTTGGAAGTAGCTTACTAGAATCAACCCAGGCCGTTAGCTCTGCCAGCATACATTTAGCAAAATACTTTGCTTCACAATCTATTAAAGCTATAAGTCTATAATTAGCAGGATCCGAGGCTTGACCAGCTTTGTAAATCCGGGCCAAAATTGAGCCCCTACATTTATCTGGGACTTCTTCCTATATCAGAACAAGATTGAATACGTTTCGCAATTTCTTTGCCCAATGTAGCGGATTTTCGTTGAATAGTGCTTGAGGAAGGTCATTTGGGCCTGGAGCACTACTCCGTCTGCTAGAACTTATCATTTTTTCCACTGCTATATGCTGGATCATTAGCTGGGTATTTTCCCTTACAATGTCATTGTCCCACATATTGTCAGCCGTACCTTCTTCTGTTGGATTTATTATATTTCTTATGCCACCTGTCATGGATCCCAAATGCTTCTCCCAGACTTCTTCCGATATATTTGTATTTACTTGTTGTTGTTTCCTACCATTGGCTTGTGTTGGACCCGGCCTCATGGCGTGGCCTGTCCAGACCCGTAGTGACACCAGACTAACCTCTACACCCCACACGATACTGACTAGCGTAGCCTACCTGCCCCAGAACCCGGGGTTACCCACGTCCTCCCCTCCATCTTCCCGGCACCGGGCATCCTTCCCCTTCCATCGGCCTCCAGTGACCCGGCCCAGCATCCCAGATGGCCGCCCTCGACCCAAGCGCAACCCCGGCCTAGTCGCGCCATGCCGGCTGGGGGGGAGAGAGAGCTCCTGGTGAGCAGGAGAGGGAGGAGGGGTTTCATTCACACCTGGCCTCCTCCCAAGAGATGGTTTCGATCGGCCCTCCGGCCACCCTGGGGGCTGGCTCCACGCCTGCTGCGTGTCTGGAATCCCTCCCGAACCCGCTTTGAAAGGATCAAAGGGCCGTGTGGCAGGAACCCCCAACAAACGACCCCCAGGCGCTAAGACCCCAGCCCGTGAGGGCTCCGGACATCAAAGAGGAGTCACCGTATAAAAAGGGGCGCTCTGGGACCCTCGGCAGTTGAATCCTGGAACGAAACGAGCCCTGCTGACGTGGTTGCGGCTGAAGAACATCCTCCCAAAATCCGACGGAACTCTTGGAACCTCGGTGAGCCCTGCAGACAGCGTCCCGGCTCCCCCTGGCAGAGACGGACTTCTGCCTCAAAACATCTGAGCCCTGCTGACGTGGTCGCGGCTCCCCTTGCACCCTAGAGAACTCTGAGCCCTGCTGAGCGACTCGCGGCTCCTGGAAGATTGTCCGACCTCCGACACCCGGACTCGAGTCCTGCAGATTTGGACACACTCAAGAGACATTCCGGTCCGGCTGGGCCCCAAAGATCGTCTCGTATCCCCCGGCTCGAGGATTGAGAGCCGTGCGCCGGATACGCTCCCGCATTGACCCCGATCCTAAGATTGTCCCGCTACCCCTACCCCAACCGAGACTTTGTGAGCCCTTGCTCTACTTGTACATACGCCTCTGCAGATCATAAAGATCCTGATATTTCTAGATAAAGCATACGTACTCCAGAATCTACGGTGTGGTGTCTCTGTGTTGCCTGGTGCTAAATCAGCGTGTACGATCCTAGGTACGAGGCCCAGCCCTGAGGAGGGTCTCCGGCCAGTGCTCGGCTATTTATCCCGGAAGGGTGGGGCGCAGGGTGGTCAGGTACATATTCTGTCCTTCCCTGTGGCAAGCCCTTCTAACAGCTTGATTAACCAGTCTCCAAAACTCACGTGCATCTTTGCGTTTTGCTGCATAATTGATTTTACTCCAGAACAGATCTAGTTCGGCTTTTGTATGTATCCATACCTCTTTTTTGTAAGTGACCTCAGTTTTGGTAGAATCTCACTCCTGATACTGGAGGATGCATGATTTCTTAGGACCCTCAAGGCATGGTTCAATTTCCTTTTCGCTATTTTAAGTTGAACAGACATTTTTTTGGAAAAAGACATGGCCATTGCTACCATGCCTTTTGATCGTACAGCATTTTTCTCTACCAGGTTAATTATGAACTGCCCCTAAAGTGTCAAAGGATTTTGATCTATTCTATTTAATTCTTCTTCCCACTGGTCTCTTGCTTGATGTTCGATGTTTTGTATGCTATTTACTGACCAGTTTAACCTCTTATAATTAAGACCAATAAACTGCCCCAACTCTGGGGCAATTTGTTCGTATCGGGAAATATTTAGATTGAGGCTGATCATTTGTGGCTGGTGATCACTTTCTAACCGATTGCCCAGCTTGTAGCTTATTATTGATTGATATAATGGGAGGGATACTAAGGTGTAATCAATAACAGCTTTTGATTTTACTACGAAATGAGTCGCTTGAGCTGGGATGTCCGGATCCACCCGGCCATTCAAAACTCGAAGGCCGTGATGCTCCAGATTTCTCACCACTTCTTTGCCCATTCTGTCAGATCGTTGTTTAATTGCCGGGATATGCCAAATTTGATCAATCACATCCAATATTTGGTCCCTAGGCGCCACCTGGAAGAAATTCATTTTAAAATTACCTGCCAAAAAGATCCAAGCAGCAGGATTCATCGTGCTTTGTGTTAACAATAGACTCTGTATCTTATCTAAGTTTCTTTTTTCCTGCTACCAAGGGGATGTGCGTATACATCTATTATCATCAAAGGTGTCTTATTTCCTGGACTAAGAGGCCAGACCTTAATTGCTTGAATGTTCGAATGATCAATTTCCACTTCTTCAATCTTTATTTTTAAGGCCACTGTTACGTATAAAGCCAAAGCTCCTGCTGCACGCCCCTTCAATTTTGTTTTAATTGCTGGCTTGCTATAGCATGAGTATGCCGGTAACTTAATTTCCTCTTGTGCCCATGTTTCTTGAAAGAGGATTATCTGAAACCTTCCAATATATGTTAAAAATGCATGATCGTCTACCTTCGCTGCCAGACCCTCTATATTCCATGAGCAGATGTCAATTTTGTTTTTGTGACCAGCGATACGGTTTTTATCCTGTGAATATCTTAAGTCTTTGTCTGTCCTGACATTCAGGGTATTTGGAAGCCAGGACCAATCCGATTTGGAATAGAGGGTTTTGCTCACCATGGCATCCATGTAGTTATCTGCCTGAATGGTTATATTATCCCTTAAAGGAGTGATTGAGCTACTCCTTGCCCCCTTTAAGATCGACGTTATGCCAGATTGCTGATTTTTATTATCCTTTTGTGGACTTTTCTTTAATTTCTGACTTCCCCTACCACATTCCTCACTGACCCTCTTAATCCGACTTTCACCACACTTCGGATTTAGGATAGGGTTCTTCCTTTTCCCTTATCTCAATACCCCATGTTTCAAATGTTTCCTTTTCGGCCCATAGTTGGTCCGCTACCTCTGCTGTCGCCCATGTGATCATTGTCGATTCCTCACCTCCCCATATCGGGTTACTTACAAATGTAACTGAATGTATATGCGTGGACTCTATATGCTGTAATGCCGCTATTTCTTTGGTCATTCGAATCATGGATCCTCGATTTATTCGATCAAAGTGACCCCAAGATTTATATTTTGGTACGAATGTCATTTTACAACTAGGCGAGTTGTGCCGAATTGACCTCTCTCTTTGACCCTGCTGAATCGTGCAGACTATTTCCTGCTGAATATTCTTAACCTGCCCTAATTCATTTCGGTCACTCTTTCCCCATTGACATTCGTCCTGCGGTTGTTGTCTCTGCTCCCCTTGTAGATCATTATCATTCCTTGATGATTGTTCCCGTCTTGCATTCTGTTCTCCTTTTCATCTTTCTCCTCCAAGCCATTTCTCTACTTCCGGAGCATTGAGCGATCTTTCCCAAAGGTCCACCATCTTAACTGTTTTACTTTGGCGTGTAAGTTCATCTTTTACCAATTTAGCCTGGACTGACACCCGTTGGTTCTCTTCCATTTGTCTCTTCTTTACCTTCATCCTTTTTCCTTTCGCGCTAGCTGGTATATTCTCATTCACCTTCTCCACATTATTTTCCGTTACCACCTCCTCACTCTTTTTTTGTTCTGGTGGCGCCACTTGATTTCCTAATTTTGGCCAAAAAATTGGATACACCTTCCCTTGAAGACCTGGATTATTCTCCACCTCTTTTTTTATTGGGGCTTTTCCTAAGTCTTTTTCTTTGTCTCTTAGAGAGATTACATGTCTTGACTGCATCCCCTTGTGTGGTCGGTTCTGGGGCTCCCTGCTCCAAAGATCCATTCCTGTCTGATATACAAAACGATTTCTGGTCACTTAAGCACCTTTCACAAATGTCAGTGTTTTTATCTAGGTTTTTTTCTGGATTACTCCTCTGTGTTATATCACATTCTTCCTCATACGTGCCTTCTCCAAGCTTGAAATTTCCCCCCTGAGGCTCCTCTTCTCCAGTTCGCTTACTCGGGCAGATGTATTTCCCTCTGGTTTCCCACTGTTGTAAGCTATTTGATCGACTGGGCTCGTCACTTCTTTGGCAGATTGTAATTGCCCCTTTATCTCTGCCAGGACCTGTTCCAGCATCCCAGGCAGCGAGGATAGTGTATCCAGGACGGGGCTACATTCACAAGTATTCTCAGGCAATATCTCCACCTGCGCCTCTGCCTGCGCCCTTAGGACCAGCTGATTCAGTGCTCCAATTTTTGTATCAATCGCTGTGATATACAACGCCGTTGTATTTAAGAGTTCCACCTGGATATCCAACTTACTTGATTGATATGTCAATGCATTGACCACCGATTGAAATTAATTAAGTAAACTCTCCCAAGTGTTGCTATCCTGGCCCTTTTCCCCCAATGATTCTCTACTTGGTGACCCAACTTGCATGCCATTAAGTTAATGTGACCAGTACATTTTTCTCTTTAGAGCCAAGAACTCCCAAATGTAATCATGCATTGAATGGTGCATTCCATCTCGCTAACTAGGCTTCAGTTCATTATCACTATCAACTGTTTCAGCCTTGCGAAAAACCTTGAGTTGGAAGAGCATTCTCAGTGTCTACAACCCAGTTGTAGAGCTCGTTCTCTCTACAAATTCACTTGGACTCCAATCTTCTAAAGTTTAGAAATGCATTAAAGAGGTTCATGTGTGAGTATTACTAAATAAAGAAAAGTTTCAGCCTGTAACAGTGATTCCCTCAATCAAATAGAAACTTAGTTGCATATTGTTGTTGGGCTGCGTGGCTTCTAGAGATTTCTTTGCAATGTGTTACAGAGAGTCACACATGATTAGAAACATTAAATACTGAAGTTGAACGGGAAATAAATTGAAGCATCAAATAAAATAGAATTGAGATTTGGCTGAGGGGCGGTTAGCAGTCAAGTATAAGAATCCCAAGGCATGAAAAGGGGCACGTTTACAGTGTGTGATGATTTACGAATCTTACATCTTGATGTCGGTTATTATCAGTGACTTGGGGACATCATTTTCTGAAACACCTCAGTAGACTAATTCCAACCTGCAGAAACGTGTCTAAAAACTGCAGATAAGACATGGAGGTAGAGTCTCAGGTCTTTCATCCACACTGAATTGATAATGAGTAATCCATATGCAGCAACACAATAACCTTTATTATTTAAGTGTTAAGAGGCATTTTCTGTTTGAGATGGGCTCTGTAGACCTGTAACAATATATCAACATTTAGATAAAATCTTCAAAAGCACAGTAGATCATCAGTACAATATAATAAATGAAGAATTGATCTACTCAGTACCTGGTGATATCTTCTGTCAGATTTAAGGGTTCAAGCGGATAAAACTTCACGTTGAAGCCAAACAGCCAGGGGAGACCTGAAATTGTCAGCAGGAAATGGATTACTTTTTAAGCCTCAACAAAAATGACTAAACATCCATTTCAGATTGTTATACATCTCTCTTTCTCTCGCTCCAATCCAGGTTAATTATACTTGTAATGCTTATTTTAGTTCTACAAGTATACGTCAGACACATTCAGTTTCTAAAAAAAATACAGCACTCTGTATACAAAATGTAATTTTTAGTCTCTTTTCTTTAAATTTGCACACAAGGCAGACTAATATCTGAATCTTACCAGCAATGCCAAAGCCATAGTTCTGGCTCTGTATTATAGTGCATCAAGATATGCATGCAAACCAATATACATACAGACACGCAACCACCCATGCACACAGGTAAACATGTGTACAGGCACATTTGTCCAAAAGCTCAACGGCAGACCTTCAAGTCCTGCACCTCAGGCTAGTTCCAATAAGTACATTGTCTGCGCAAGCACAACCCCAGCGCCAGCCGATGAATGACGTTGCTGTGTTCCAGATGAAACAGAATATTCTTAAAATGTGGGAGTGCGCGGATTATAAAGTCCAAAACATCAGGTAGTGAAGTATAACATTTCTTTATTTTCTATTTATAAAATTCAGCAAACAGACTTCAGCCAACGTGTTTCATTCCCATACCGGGAACTTCGTCAGAGCGATTTTTGCAATCATGGCGCACCGCACGATGCAGAAGTCTTGCGAGGGAACGTGGGTGGAGGGGAATCAGATGGTACTCAGCGGAGCGTCCTATCTCGGCCTCCTTGATAAGGGCCCAATGAATGAACCTTAGTCGTGTGTCTACAGCATCAAGAAGCCATGGTAAGAGTCCATCATGTGTACATGCACATATGCATGGCTCTTGGGGTCACTTGGTGATGTGCCTCTAGGTAAAGCTGCCCACTGAATTCTGGGCGTCCTGGGTGATAAAAATTGGGGTCCACTTGTTTACAGGCCTCTGGGGAGAACTGGGCGATGTGCCCAAGAAGTGCAATTGATAGTGTGTCTCAAGTATGCACTTGGCAGTATGAAGCAAGGGCACTTGGAGGTGGGCCACTGGGGATCACTGGGAGGTGGGCCACTGGGGATCACTGGGAGGTGGGCCACTGGGGATCACTGGGAGGTAAGCCTCTGTGGAGCACCAAGATGGTGAGTCTCTTGGGATGCACTGAGAGGTGTGCCTCACGGGGCTGTTGCCTGTTCTGAACAATATGGGGAGCCCTAAGCGTTGGTCATTAGGGAAGCACTGGGTGTTGCGCAGTTTAGGATGGTATGCAGCAGGGTGCATAAGAGGAACTGCTACAATGGTTCAATGGCACAATATTGTGGTAAACAATATCGTTGACAAAAATATTGGGCCCAATTTGGATGCCGGGCGGTAGGGTCACCAACAAGTCAGTCATCGGTGGCATTGCGACCACCGACATCTCTACGGTCTGACCGCTGCATTACAATGCTGGTGGTCGGACCCACTTCTGTATGACGCAGGACTACCACCTCCGCCAGGATCAGAGATCCCTGGGCAGCAGATCCCTGAAAGAAGGACAGCAGTATGGTGCCACGTGCCGATGTGCTGCATGCAAATGTGGCAGTGCCATCATTAGGAGGGTACATGGCAGCCTTCCTCCCCACTAACAGGAGACATGGTCCGAATGACAAGCTTTCACACCATGCAGGCATGCTTCAAGAGCACACTCATTGCTGAACTTGACAGGCGTGCAGTGTTGCCAACACAGTTTGTACATGGTTGCTGACAGAACCTACATTCTCCAGCTACTGCTGGGATCAATTTGTAACGTGAATGAGCAGGTTATTTCTTAGTCGAAGGATGAGCCTTTCTTTGCCAGTCCCAGTCATACAGTGGGAAATTTGTGCCTGCTGGGGTCGGGGAGGCCTTGAAATGCGTACAAATGATGGCCTCCTCCCCAAACTGAGAAGAAGCTAGTGAGTGGCACAGGCACTCTCCCTGCACATGTGGTTTGCAACCAGTCATGGAGTCGTCTATTTTAGGGAAACTGAGACAATGAAGTGTTGGATCAGGAGACGTGCATCTCAGTCTGTACTGCCACTTGTTGTTGGCATCATCACACTTCACAAGGGTGTCAAAGACAGGAAGAGGAGTTTTGGCAGAAGGAAAGGGGAACCACTCCTACACTTGGAAAGAAACTACAATGTGCCATGTGCTACAAACAAGCTAAAAGATGGGCTCTGACAATGCTGCACTAGCTGTGTCATGTGTCCGCCAAATTTGCCATTCAGCCGAGCTAAGAAATCTCCCCCAGATCATAGGCTCAGTTGCTGGTGGGGGCAGTCATGCTAGAATCCAGTGGCAGCCCTTAATGTGTCTGAGCAGGGGGACCGGCCACACACTATCACACATACATATATACTCACACTCATCTACATGCAGACTCATTCATACCTATCCATTCACATGTGTGGACACACATACCACGAATCACAAGCTCCTCACACGCACACACGCACACACCCACTCACAGCACACAGGAACAAATACACATACATTCATGTACACTTACACGCAACCAATATATTAAAAAAAAAAATCGTCACAGAGTGGGAAGGGGTCCGTAAGATTTCCATCCCTACCCCACTGATTGACAGTTAGTCCTGGGCACTTCAGGGCTTAAAACTGAAGTTCTACCTCCAAGTCCATCGGTGATATGTTCCCTGATCATGGGATCTCTAGGCACTTTTCCAGACATTAAATTACCAATTTCCAACTAAATAAATTGTGGTGGATACTAGTTACTATCATACTCAAGATCTGATTTGACACGACAAGACTGGGTTATTACTACTGACAGGGTGTATACTAACCATGTCCAGAAGTTGTCCTTGGTGAGATGTTGTAGCTGCATCCAATGGATTTCGGTTGTATGACTTGTATATGATCATTTGTGACTGTAAGATGGATACTGTGGACTTCGTTAGGGGAGGTTGCACAGTTCTGAAAAACGTCCTGTTAGTGCGGATTGAGTTCATGATTACGGTGGCCTAGTTTAAAAAGGTTCACCAATTCTATTGCATATTCTATCAATCTGAGTAGCTAAGGTAATTTAACATTGAATCTTGATGAGTTAGACAGTCTCCACTTTTTAATTCTTTAAAACTTGAAGAAAGTGCGGCGATATTTTTACTGATCCTATTTAACCATAAAGGACCAGATCAGCTGAATTGTGGATCAAGGAGGAGTGTGACCCGGATATGTTTAGATCTATCGGCGGCCTTCAACACCATCTTGCATAAAATCTCACTCTCTAGGGTATCAAATTCAGAGAGCGTTCTGTGCCGTGCTTTACTGAGCTTTTATCTCAAGCACTGTATCCACAGAGAAAAGACTAACTCAGTCTACTCTGAGGTTTTTCCAGGTGAACATGGAATTCCTCACGAGTTGCCTTTAAATCAGACCTCTTAAACATCTATTTGGCCCCTGCTACTTCAAATAATTAGATCAATTGCGAATATCTTGGCAATGTATGCTTACACCACTCAGCTCATCATAAAGCTAGACAGGGACGAGATGCAGAGTAGTCTTAAATTCAATGAATGACTCCCAGCAACAGCTAGCTGGATGCATAACAAAACACTAACACAGATCTCTGATAAGACAGAGATAATGATCTTTGGCCAAAACAAATTAATCTAGTGAGACAGTTACTGGCCAAGAGAGCCCACCTCCACTCTGTTACCAAAACCAGGTATGAAGAATCTGAAATTATACCTGGATGATAATTTATCGTTTAGTCATCAGGCCAACAAAACAGTGCATAGTGGCTTTTTATATCACAAACCTTTAAAGAAAATCTGTCCTTTCTTTTCCACAAATGTTGGTTGCACAACCCCAAATTTTTTCAAGCATTGACAACTGAAATGGTCTTTACCTGGATATCTCAAAAGTCCATAAAAAAGACTATAGGCAGTGCAAAATTTGGCAATCCATCTGATCTATGGGCGCAGAAGGCAATACCACATACCAGCTGCAGACAGGATCTCCATTGGCTTCCTGTACAAAAGAGAATCCTGTCTAAATCTCTCTACTTAGGCCATGAAGCAGTTCACAAAACAGGCCCTCCATCTGTAGAAGAAAGTACTCCGATAAATCCAGAACATCCACTTCGGTCAGCCCAAAGTCATAATTTGACACTCCTAGTGTCAATAAGTCCTGGGGAGGAGGATGGCCTTCAGATGTTTATCAGGGTAGCACTGAACACTCTAACACTCTGACGGAAACAACTAGTCATCTACCTTGTAGGTGAGCCCTGAAGACTCAAATACCAAGCTGAGATTGTCTGTTGTAATGTTCATTACCTTCAGCACCGGGATGCTCTTTTTTGATAAACAGTTCCACTGTATAAATTCCAATAACATTACATAAATCCTGTAATTTTCCAAAGGTTTTTTTTTGTTGCAATTTTATAGCGCAAAATTGGCACGAGGGCATTGAAGTGCTACGCCAGATTATGTTACACAAGGTCAGATTTATCTTTTTAATAGACAAAGGGGGATTAAGTCATTTCCCCACAATCACAAGATGTTGAGCCTGTGCCAGCAAGAAAACCTGGTTCCCCTGTTCAAAAGTGTACAACTCTGGCCATTAGGCTACATCTCCTGAAGCTTAGTTTGGACAAGGAAGGACAAGATGTCAGTGTAAAATGGAGCCATGATAATCTGGAATTCTGCTTTCATTGAAGCTTGAAAAGTGAATGTTGCATATCTTTCAGAAAAGTCGGAAAGCTAAGCTGGAACTTTAAGGAGTGCATTTTAGGGGGGTGGGGATTACATACATATGACTTAAGGTCAAGACAATATCAAATACCCAAACAAAAATATTTTTCATGAATTTTGAGACCTTCATTCAATGTTGCTACAGTTATAACCACTAATAAAACGGTGAAATAAAAGCCCTCATTGTTTGTGTAGTGCTTTAACATTCATCTTAAGACACCTGACCATCTTGCAAGGGGGAGCAAACGTTGCAACAAAAGGGAAGTAACGCCTTCCTGAAGGGCTATTCAAGACCTTAACTATATACACCCTGCAGGTCGTGGCAAACAATAGAGCAGCAGGTGTAGGACCAAGCCATGTAAGGGGCCTACTTCACAAAATGAGTATCTGTTTTTCTACTGAACCAAGGGAATGGGGCCCAATCTCCTTGTTTGTATTAGGGTCCAACGCACCACTGCTATACCACTGAAGCTCCTTACAATCAGAAATGACAAAGTTAGTATTGTCTTTAATGTTATGCCTACATGCCACAGGATCAGGGATGTAGCATCCCAAAGGCATGGAAATTAAGCATTGTATCTGAACCAATAAGACACTTTGCATGGTCTGTTGCAGAGACAAATGTAAAAGAAAAAGTGACATTCAGCATTTTATGCCTACAAGAGGTTATTTTCTTCTTATGTTCAGTAGTATGCCGTGGGCAAAGTCAAGAATGTGTCTAGGCTCCTCAGTACTTCAACCAAACATTACACACATTCTTGACGAAAACAATAAAATTACTAACGCACAATAAAAGTAATTCAGGCGGTCACTGCTTTCCCACTGGGGAATGTCTGAGACAAATAAAGCATGGCTTGTGCCGTTCCCTTCTAAAATACTCCTTAAGTGTCAATTAAGCACACTGAAGTTCAGAGTGACAACAGTTCCAGTCACAGATGCCAAAGTAGATACGAAAAAAGAGAAATCAGAAAATGCCCATGCCAACACAACTATCATAAAGAGCATAGTCTGCTGTGTGAAGTGTTTTGCTACATTATTATTGAGCTTATAAACTGCATGTTCAAAACAGACATGCATGATTGCTGTCTTAGAGACCTGAGCACATCTGATCTAATGAACTGTAACAGACACATAATAAAAAGCCCATCTTGCATGGGGTTGCTGTAGCAAAGACATACAAGAAAGAATACTAGTCCTTTGCAAAAACAAGCACTGGTAAGGCCAATAGTCTTGTCTCTGGGAGGTTTTTGCTGTCAATAGTTTTTAGCCATGCTGTAGAGTATCTTCACTGCTTTGCAGCTTGGCTAAAACAAAAAAATCATCACATATGTATGTATCTACCCCAGGCTACAGGACCTCTGTTAAGACATTAGACTTGACCACCACTGTAGGAAGCTGCAGGTCCAGGACCTCCACAGCCCTACTCACCACCATGGCAAATGATGCTCCCTCCTACGGGTTAGGAGGGGAAAGCAAGCAAAAGTCTGGGGAGGTGTCTAATCCACTGGCATCACTCAATTCCTCGTACCAGTCAACATCTTGTTGCTGCTGGATTTCCAAGGGATCCTGCTCCTCCTCCCAATCCTCTTCCTCCATTCCTAACCCTTCAGAATAGGGCAGGGTGAACAGCATGAAGCCGTATGGCTCCGTCGGCGCCGCTCTTGGCATCGGGGAATACCCGACTGGCTCAGTGTTGTAGGAATGAGGATTCGGGAAGCGCCTTCAGTGGGTGCCGCCGAGGACCTCAACATCGGACACTTCGCTGTGGAATGTCGCTGAGGAGGTTCAACCGGCAATGGTCCGGACCTAGGAACAGGCCCAATCGGAGGCTGTGGCACTGGAGCCGCAGGCGTGGGAACCACAGGGACTCCTCCATCCTCAGAGCCTGCGGGGCCCGAAGGCGCGCCGGCAGGGTCAGGCCGCACAAATATGGCAAACATGGTGTCATAAAACTCCTTCAGCGGAAAGGCAGGGAAATGCGGTGCCAATCAAAGCACCCGCTCCACGGAGCGGGGCCTTTAACACCGAGGTTCCTCCGCCATGTTGCAAGACTGGCGGGGTGAAGTTGGAGCATGCTTCAAATTCTTGTGCTTTTTGAGGGGCGTCAAGGAGGACTTCGATTCACTGGAGCAGTGCTCGGACCTTCCTCTCGGCTGAGACTGACGAGGCAACCTCCGCGGTGCCAGACGACGGACCGCAAGTAGCGCTAGGGACCGCTCCCTTAAAGCCTTCGAGTACATGGCCCGGCAGTCGGAGCACGACTTTGAATCATGGTCGTGCTCCAGGCACCAGAGATAAACTAAATTGGGGTACTTGACCGACATGGCGCGGTGACAGGCGCCACCAAGTCTTCTTACTCTAGAAAACCAAATCACACCAACCAAGTTGACAAAAATTCTGTCAAAAATTGACAGGCGATAGCTCTCATCAACAGATTAGCACTGGCTGGCGTGGAAAGGAAAGAACTGACGGTTCTATTGACAACACGGATGACACGACGAACACGACGTCACACGGAGTCGACCAATGCCACCTACCAGCGCGCAAGGGTAATGCTGAGAAAAATCATCCTGGTCCAGAGGGATGCCTGGAAGTTCAAAGGTAAGTAATCTGCGGCTAGATGTCTTTATCAGATATGTATTTACAGGTTTGCAGGTCTGCACTGCGCATATTTATATCAATTTCATTTTGCTTACACCTTGCGCCTCCAACTGTGTGTGTGTATCGAAATCATTATCATTTTGTCCACCTTACACTGCTGTTGTCGATGAAACGATGAAACTCTATTCAATACATGGTCTCTGTTTTACCCTGAATTGACATTCTTTACAAACAATAAAAGTGGAAGTTGTTTGGGAGAAAATTCTAGGACAGGAGTATGCCTCCTAAGGTAAAACTAGTAACAGTAAGGGTCTCTGGATTTAATAGAAAATAAAGGGCTTGCATGGAGGGGAGAAGACAGTAGGGTAACGGCGGACAGACAATTAGTGTGTGTACAGTTAGGGCAGCAACTTACTTGGTGCTTTGTCTTTCGGTCTAGCTAGATTATGAATCATGGCTAGACTAGTGCTTGCCCACTTTTGGGGTCCTTCAGCAACATAGGAGGGACGTGGGGGGGAATCCGGGCCTAAAATGTTAGCCTCATTCAGCCTAGCAGGAGTAGGTGAAATCAGGATCTTTAAAGGTGTTATCCCCAGCTCAATATTTTGGCCTTGCTTAACATGAGTAGGTAAAATGTGTCCTTAAAGATTGTGTAGTTTTGTGTCAGGTTGCCGAGCTGGATTCCTCTTCCACTTCGTCTCATTCATAAGGTGTAGCTGTACAGCGGTAGGTAGTATTCAAGCCTTAAAAAAAACAAGAAGCATGGCTGTTGCTCATGTCACCAGCTCCAATATGTGCTCACGACTCCTCCACGACACTGCCAGGCATTACACCCCGAAGACAAGATAAATGCTCCTCTTTGGTCACTCACAGACAACATCAAAGTGCTTCCCACACAGGATCACAAAAGAAACAACACTTTGTCTACCACACATGCCCCTACTACTTCCATGTCCCCATGTGCTACCTGTACTAAAATGCACTTTTAGTCCTCCCACACCATATGGGTATAAAACACTACATCAATGATACCATTCAATATATATTTAAAGCCTTAAAGTCCTAGGTATTCAGGGTCAAAACATGTACTTTGAAAGGAATATGCTACTTTGCAGAGCCACACACTAAGGATAAGATTGCCATGTGGTGTTGGGCTCGGATGATTGCAGGTTGTTGTTGTCTTCGGAAGAAGTCTTTGGTCACGAGATAGGTGACTCCTCTGGACAACAGTGCGCATGGGCATCCACTCCATCCTCAGATTGTTTTTCGCCATGATGGGAAATGATGGAGTGTATAAGAAGTAGAGAGAAAGGATGTCCACGTGTAGTGTCTAATTAAGACAATGCTGGAACAGATACAGGTCCCGGGGAGGCGGGTGGTCGTGTGTGGCTCTGCAGCTCTACATGCCAAGAACAGATGCATACTGGTAAGTAGCATATTCCGTTGGAGGCATATGAGCTGCAGATCACACACTAAGGATAGACTATATAGCAGTGTCTCCCCTAGCGGTGGTCACCTGTATCCGTTGCAGCAGTTTGGAATAGAGTTTTTAGGACAGCTTGGCCTACTGAAGCTTGTTGTTTGGATTGCATATCAACACAGTAGTGCTTAGTGAAGGTGTGTGTAGTAGACCATGTGGCTGCTTTGCAAATGTCTTCTAAGGGGATGTTCCCTAAGAATGCCATAGAAGCCCCTATTTTACGCGTGGAGTGCGCCCTAGGGGGAACTGTAAGAGTACGTTTAGCCTTTTGGTAACATATTTGGATACATTTAACTATCCACCTGGCTATACCCGATTTGGAAATGGGGTTGCCCTTATGTGGTGGCGCGAAAGCAACAAACAGTTGGTTGGTCTTTCGAAAAGGTTTGGTTCTGTCGATGTAATAAAGCAAGGCTCTTTTAAACATCTAAGGTATGAAGTGCCCTCTCGGCTACTGAGTCTGGACTAGGGAAGAATACTGGCAGTTCGACTGACTGGTTTAGATGAAAACGGGAAATGACTTTAGGGAGGAATTTTGGGTTTGTCCTAAGAACCACCTTGTTACGATGTAGTCGTAGGAAGGGTTCTTCAAGAGTTAAGGCTTGTATTTCACTTACTCTTCGCAGGGATGTGATTGCGACAAGGAAAGCTACTTTCCATGTTAGGAACTGCAGTTCGCATTTGTGAATTGGTTCAAATGGGGGACCCATGAGCCTTGTTAGAACAATATTAAGGTTCCACACTGGTGAAGGTGGTAATCTTGGAGGAATAATTCTTTTAAGACCTTCCATAAATGCTTTAATGGCTGGTACCTTAAAGAGGGACAGGTGTTGCCTATTTTGCAAGTAGGCTGCTAATGCCGCTAGATGTAGACGTATAGAAGAATAAGCTAAATTGCATCTTTGCAAGTGTAGCAAGTAGCAAATGATGTTTTGGATGGACGCATCCAGTGGACGTATATTATTGTTAGTGCAGTAAATGGCAAATCTTTTCCATTTTGCTGCATAACACGCCCTAGTAGTAGGTCTTCTGGCTTCCTTTATGATCTTCATTCAGTCTGGAGGGAGGTTGAGGTATCCGAACTCTAAGACTTCAGGAGCCAGATCGCCAAGTTCAGAATTTAGGGATCTGGGTGTCTGATTTCTCCATGGTTCTGGGTTAATAGAGCCGGGGAGAGACGCAGTTTTTGATGTGGAACTAGAGATAGTTCCAGAAGTGTGGTGAACCAGGGTTGGCGTGCCCAAGTGGGAGCTACTAGGATGAGCGTTAGTGACTGTCGTTTCAGTTTGCGTACTACAAATGGAATGAGTGGGAGAGGCGGAAAAGCGTACGCAAATCTGCCTGAACAGTTCATCCATATCGCATTGCCCTTTGACTGCGGGTGTGGAAACCTGGCGGCAAAGGTTGGGCATTTTGCGTTTTCTTGTGTGGCGAACATGTCTAGGTCTGGTTGTCCCCACTTTTGGAAGAACGGGAGTAGGACTTTGGGGTGTAATTCTCATTCGTGTATTTGCTGTGTGTGTCGACTTAGGAGGTAGGCCACCTGGTTCTGAACCCCTGGGAGGTGTTCTGCTAGCAGGTAGATGTTTTGGGGAATTGCCCATCTCCAGATTTGTTGTGCAAGTTGGGACAGTTGTAGAGAGTGTGTCCCCCCCTGCTTCTGTATGTAATACATTGTGGTCATGTTGTCCGTACGGATGAGGACAGTTTTGTTTTTTAGGTGCACTTGGAAGGATTTCAGTGCTAGGAACACCGCTAGATGTTCTAGGTGATTGATGTGGAGCTGTTTCTGTTGAGTAGTCCACCTGCCCTGAGTGGTGTGTTGAAGGAGGTGGGCTCCACATCCTGTAAGGGATGCGTCGGTGGTCAGCACAATCTGTGGAAGAGGCTCTAAGAACGGCCGCCCTTTGGACAGGTTGATGGTGTTCCACCACTTCAGTGAACGAAGTGCGCGCCTGTCCACCAACACCAGATCGGTAAGTTTTCCGTGGGCCTGGTTCCACTGTTGTCCTAGACATTCCTGTAGGGGACGCATTTGAAGGCGTGCATGGGGTACTATGGAGATGCATTACGCCATCATTCCTAAGAGTTGCATAAACACCCTTGCTGGAAGAGAGTGTTGTGTTTGAAATTTTTTGATGAGATTTTGTATGTTGGCTATCCTGGCTGTGCTGGGATAAGCTATGGCTTTGGATGTATCTATGGTGGCTCCCAGGTATTGGTGTACGTGTGAGGGTTGTAGTTGAGATTTGGGATAGTTGATTGTAAATCCCAAGTCGTGTAGGGTTTGAATAGTGCGGTGAGTGTGGAGAACGCATTTGTTGAGTATTGGCTTTTATGAGCCAATCGTCCAAATAGGGGAAGACATGGATTTGTTGTCTCATGAGATGCGCTGCCACTACTGCTAAGCATTTGGTGAATACCCTGGGTGCGGTTGTTACTCCGAATGGGAGAACTGTAAACTGATAGTGCTGACCGTCTACCACGAATCGTAGATACTTCCTGTGCGCAGGATGCATAGGGATGTGAAAATATGCGTCCTTTAGGTCCAATGTGGCAAGGAAATCGCCTTGTTCGAGTAATGGAAGCACCTGCTGGAGAGTGATCATGTGGAAGTGGTCTGATTGTATATACTGGTTTAGTAGTCGGAGGTCCAGTATGGGTCTTAAGGTCTTGTCCTTTTTGGGAATGAGGAAGTATAGAGAATATACTCCTGTGCCCTGATGTTGGAGTGGAACTGGTTCTATTGCGTGTTTTTGAAGCAAAGACTGAATTTCCTGTTTGAAGAGCGTGAGGTGGTGAGGCGACATGGGACGGTGTTTGGGTGGTATGTTTGGGGGGGGTATTTATGAGTTCGAGGCAGTAGCCAGATTGGATAATTTGTCTTACCCACCTGTCTGTTGTGATGGAATTCCAGACAGGTAGGAACTGTTGAAGTCTTCCCCCGACCGGAGTAGAATGGTCTGGGGGAGTGGTGGTAAGTCACTGTTTAGTGGCTGTAGAGGTGCGGGTGTTGTTGTAGCCCCGCCCTCGGCCTTTGGTATGGTTTCCCCTGTAACCTCCTCTAAAATATCCTCTGTTAGGGGATGTTTGACCTGATGTTTTGAAGGTGGAAGAGGTGTCTGTTCCCACATTTTTGGAGGCCCCTCTATAAAAGGAGCGACGAAAGGAGCCTCTGGCTTGAGGAGACTGTAATGCTCCCATTGATTTGGCAGTCTCATTATCTTTCTTCATTTTTTGTAATGCAGGGTCTACTGCGGGTCCGAATAGTTGCTCCTGATTAAAGGGTTGAGCAAGAATGGTGGTTTGCACTTCCGGCTTAAAGCCGGAAATGCGTAGCCATGCGTGGCGTCTAAGTAGTACACTTGTGTTGACTGCCCTAGAGGCGGTGTCCGCTGCGTCTAATGCACATTTGATGGAGGCATTGGATATTAGCTTTCCCTCTTGGATGAGGTCATTGGCCTGTGATTTGTATTGATAAGGCAGGTGTTGCAAAAGGTCCTCCAGTTGATCATAATGAGCCCTATCATAGCGAGCCAACAGGGCTTGTGTATTGGCAAAACACCAGCAGCTTGTGCAGCAACCCTTTTGCCGGAAGCTTCTAAGAGTTTAGACTCTTTGTCTGGGGGCGGTGTGTCTCCGGTTGTTTGGGAGTTTGCCCGCTTTCTGGCATTTGAGACGACTAAAGAGTCTAAGGGGAGTTGCGCTTTGATGTACGCAGGATCCTGTGGTGCCGGTCTGTATTTTTTTCCAATCCGGGGGTTAAGAACCCTGGCCCTAACAGGGTCTTTAAAGACCTCAGTGGCGTGCTTTATCACCCCCTTAATCATGGGTAGAATGTGAACGTTTTTTTGCGACTGCTCAAAAGTGTCGAGGAGAAAATCTTCCTCAGGTGTGTCTGTGTGCATGGTGACGCCATGGAACAGTGCCGCCCTGTTTATAAGCTGACCGAACCCCAAATGGTCATCAGGAGGGGAAGGTTTTGAGGGGTATGGAGTGGTATCAGGCATGTCAGGCATAGGGTAAGCCCAGTCATCTATGGGTGCCGTGTCTGGGAGTGTAAAGGGATCATTAGGATCAGTGGGATCATTAATGAAATCTGGATCTCCCCCTCCCCCTAAATCATCATCATCCTGTGGAGCTGGTGTGTGAGAAGGAGAGGGTAGAGGAGAAGGTGGTGGGGGTGGGGGGGATGGGATAGGAGGTAAGATAGGAGAGGAAGGACGAATGGGTGAAGTGGCACAGTCCTTCTTCTTTGGAGGAGCTGGAGGAGGTGGTGTGTCCAGCTTCCTTTTCTTGTATGGCACCGCTGTGACATGTCCGGTTTTAGGATTGATGTAAATCCGTTTTTGCATTGGATCTGGCCGAAAAAGTTCCTCAGTGTCCGAAGGTGGCTTTGGCGCCGACGTTTTGTGTTCCGATCTGGATTTTTTTAGATCGGTAGGTTCTTTGTGGACTTTTTTCGGCACCGAGGAGGTTTTAGGTGCCGAAGAAATTTCCGGGTCCGATGGAGTTTTCGGTGCCGAAGAACCTTTCAGTGCCGAAGGACCTTTCGGTGCCGACGAACCTTTCGGTGCCGGTGGAGACGTCGGTGCCGAGGGACCTTTTGGTGCCGATGGAGATTTCGGCCTCGGAGCCTGCTTCGGTGCCGAAGGTGTTGTAGGCACAATAATATGAGGTTTGCTCGAGCCCGAGCCACCTGCAGGCTCAGACTTCTTCGGAGCCGGGCCCGAGGGCGGGGCTTCTGAAGATGATTTTGAATCGCGACTGGGCCCAGCTGGCAGAGTCTTGACCAATGTCTTTTTTGTTGGGGTTAGGGTTGGGGAGCTGGAACTCACGGGCTGCCCCGGATCAGAATCGTCGGCCTCGGACACGATCTGGAGGTCTTCGGAATCGTCGTCAGGGACATCCTGTGCAAAGATGTCTTCTGGTTCCGGTACCGGTTTGGCCATGATATGGTGTCGAGCTCTTCGGTCCCGGATAGTTTTCTTCGAACGGAATGCGGCGCAGGCTGGACAGCTGGATTCGTTGTGGTCTGGTGAGAGGCACAAATTACAGACCTCGTGGTGATCACTGTGGGGGAACTTTGCTCCGCATTGGGGGCATTTTTTAAAGGGTGTCCTTTCCATCAGCCGCGTCCGGAGCCGGTCCGATGGTATTTCGGCGTCGAGTTAAGAAGTATTGAGAGTTGCTGTGATTGCTAGAAGTTTTCTGCTGGAGCGGAAAAAAGGTCATCTGAACCCAATGGCGGAAAAAAACAATCTGAGGATGGAGTGGATGCCCATGCGCACTGTTGTCCAGAGGAGGAGTCACCTATCTCGTGACCAAAGACTTCTTCCGAAGACAACAACCTGCAATCATCCGAGCCCAACACCAGATGGCGATCTTATCCTTAGTGTGTGATCTGCAGCTCATATGCCTCGAACACATATTACCAGTCCCATTGTCCTTATATAATATGGACTAAAATATTAACTACTTTAAACTACTTTAGGGACAACTTTCAATACGATCATTATTGCAGAAAAAAACTCTTGCTCTATACATGTACAAAATTGCAATTTCTACGGAACAGCAACAATGTGGAAAAGGGCAGAATTGTTTGGGAAATGGCTTTGGAAATTATGCATTAATTTACAAGGTACGTCCCTTCCTGTACATATAACAACCTAACGTAATCAGAAGATACACAAATATTGATGATAACATTAAACAAACAAAGGGGACTTACTTCTAATTTGCCTCTTGATGCCCTTTGCAGGATCAAGCCAGTTCTGAAATGAGATAAAATGTTCCATGTGTTACATAGGCATTAGAGATTCGCAGCACAACATTCACTCTATTAGTTTAAATTGTGATTTTTCAGTATAAGAGCTAAACGAGCTGACCTATCTCCTTGGAAAAGTGAATCATTTTACAAAAAAACATGTTTATTGCAGAAAGGCCTGAACCTGGCTACTGTTACAATGGCGTCTGGGTGAAACCAGATTTCAGAAACCAAGATGAGATCATTGGGGGAACATGCAATTAAGACATGTCTAGACCACACACTGTCCATCTTATTTCCATACACGCACATCGTAGATTCTGGGAACACAGGTATAAAATGTGCATTAGACACAATGGTCATAATTTAGGGATGATAGGTGACAAAACATCCTTGGATCGCTGGAGGGACTGGACTATTAAATTAAGAGGAGAACCCATTCCTTATGGAGGAGATAATTATGTCTCTAGTATCTTCAGATGTAGCACTCCAGCCAGGGATCAGAAACTCTTCAACTACAATTCATGTTTAAATTCAAGCCCTTTTTTAATTGAAGGAAGCGGTGCAATTCAAAACTAAGACTGTGGGGCAATGTACAATAATGCAGAATTTTGACAGTGCTTTTGATAAAACTATTCATTGAATACTATTTTTTCAGATAACATAGAGAATACCAAACATACATACAAAATGATCAAAATAATAACCACATGTAATCTCTAACTAGTAACAATATACTAATGCTTAAAAAAACAGCAGCCTGGAGGATGTGTTTCTCAGTCTTCTTACAAACTAGGAAAGCCTTTTGTGATGACTCCATCCAGTATGAAATTTGCGACCTCAGGCCTTACTTAATAGTGATGTTTGGATCAGAAGAATGATGCTCATTCCAAGCTGGTTGGAATTTGGGCAGTAATCTTGCCCTTCGCCACCGTTGTCTTACTGATGATGTGAGCATTGGTACAACTGGGAGACAGGAGGATGGATGTATTGTCAGTTGGAATACTCCAAATATTGGGTAACCACATGAAGGAATCCGTGTTTCTGCAAGGACTTCAACATGTTTTGCCTAGCACCGTCTGAGTTATCTGGGCATTCAGCCTTACATTGGGTAAATTAAAATCCATTGGATTCCTTGCTCTCTCTTCAGATATTCTTTGTCACGGAAACCGTTAAACAAACAGACTAAGACCCTCAAATTTGTTTTTACAGCTCAGAGTTGCTGGTCTTCTGAACAAACTTTTATGCTGCCATAGCGATCTTGGAAGGTCCTATGGCTGGTAAAGTCACAGAAAACTCTAGTAGTTAGGACGTGGCCTTAAGGATTTGCCTACATGGACCTTGAAAGACCTTTGATACCATCTTTTTTTTATTTTTTATTTTTTTTATTGGCATTTGTAAGTGTTTACAATCGAACAACAACCATAACATTGCGGTCACAGCACAACAGCATCCTTCATCCAAGTTGTCTGTTCGTTTCCTAATCAGAGGTCTTCTACACCCACCACCCTTCCACTCATATGCTAATCGCTTGATGATTCTGTGGAAACACTTTGCAGATATTGGGTTAAATATACCCAGTAGTCTCTGGGTTTTGATCCAGCAGGGAGTTCTTCTTCGTAAGTCCTCAGGGTATCTCTACAGTACGTTAAGTCCGTAAGCCAGTCTTTCAGTTTTGGGATCCGCCTTCCATACCAACATAGCGAGACCCTTCTTTTGGCCATTAGCAACGCAATCACACAGAATCTGCGCTTTAGGGCCCGTAACTCAGGCAGCAGTCCCAGCAAACAGGTTTTGGCCTCGCAGCGCACCTCACCACCCACCATGACCCCCAGTAATTTCGTCACCTGCTCCCAGTATTCCCCCACTGCCGCGCACGACCACGCCAGATGAATGAAATCTGCACCATCAGCCCCACAACGTTCGCATCTAGCATCCCCACGCAGCCCATAGCGGTGTAGCCTAGCCGGTGTGTAGTACGTTTGGTGCAGGTATTTGAAGTGTAGTATGCGGAGGTTACCATTAGGCGTCAGCATTCCCGTCAGGGTGCAGGCAGTAGTCCACTCCTCCTCCGTTAGCTGCGTGTCTAGACAGCTGTTCCACTTCTCCATTGAAGCGTGTGTGTTCCCCGCTATGTCCCCCTGCAGTTTTGTATATAGTGTAGATACCAGGTGTCTTTTCGCAGGTGTGGTGATCAGCCATTGCAACGCGGTCAATTCCTTCGGTTCCAACGGGTAAGCTGGATACAGTCGTTTCACAGCTCTTTGCAGCCTATGATAATTGAAGCGAAATAATGTAGACATGTTACTAATGAATGTGAGATGCTCAAGTGTTTTAAAGGTCCCGTTTTCGTACAAATCCCCTACAGTGTCAATGCCTACTTGCCGCAGCAAGTCCAACCCCACTCTTTCTTGCATTACCGAGATAGCCGGATGCCATTGGAGCCTGAGCGCCGGGGCATACAGCGGCAGTTTATTGGCCAGTCTGCCCATGGTATGCCATGCTTTGTTCGTAGCGTCAATGGTGTTTATGTCTTGCATGTGCAAAGGTGGCCTACGATGAGTGATAATCGCCTCAAGTGGAATAGGCATTGCATCCCCCTCCTCAATCGCAGTGTGGGTGAGAAATGGGATTTTGTGGTACCAATAGTGTGCGTATTGTGCCTGCGCACAAAGATAGTAGAGATAGAGGTCTGGGACCCCGAACCCTCCTTGACTGTACGGTAACGTGAGTGTCCGCATCTCCACCCTGGCCGACTTTCCCGCCCAGACAAGCCGGAGGACCATCGAGGCAATCCTGCGGAACACCTCCATTGGGGGGTGTATAGGGATGTTAGTGAACAGGTAGAGTAACTTCGGCAAGATCACCATCTTGACGATAGCAATACGGTCAGCCAGCGATAAAGGCAGCTGAATCCATCTCCCCACCTTCTCCTCTAGTGTGTCAATCACCGTCCCATAGTTAGACCTGATCACAATTTCCGGATCCCTGTGAAACCATACACCCAGATATTTTATCGGGTCCGTTTTCCACTCCAAGGGATAATCTATGGGGTGCGGGTGTGTGGTATCAGTCAAGGGAATAATCAGGGATTTGGCCCAATTTATAGTGACACCAGATTGATGCGCGAATTTTATGTATTCCCTCAACAGTGGATTCAGATTGGTCTGTGGGTCCCTCACGTAGAGCAGCATATCATCTGCATACAGTGAGATGTGCAACGGCCGCTGCGGAAACTGCAGGGCTGAATAGTGATGTCCCTGTCTTATCTTGCAGGCGAGGGGCTCCAGTGCTATTGCAAACAAGAGAGGGGACAGCGGGCATCCCTGCCTCGTCCCCCTCCGGATATCAATGGTGTCTGAGATATAGTTATTCACCCGAATCCGCGCCACAGGTGCATCATATAATAAGTGGATCCATTGAAGGAACATGAGTGGGAAGCCCATCCTCCGCAGTACCTTAGTCATATATTTCCACTCTAGAGAGTCAAAGGCCTTGGCTGCGTCTAAAAAGACCGCTGCAGCCTTCGTCTCAGGTGTTAAATAGTGTGAAAGCGCTAACAACGTTCGTGTATTGTGCGCAGTGGAGCGTTCTGGTATGAATCCAGACTGGTCAGGCAAGATCAATCTGGGCATCAGCGGGTTTAGTCGAGAAGCAAGCAGTTTGGCCAATATCTTGTTGTCCACGTTTATGAGGGACAATGGTCTATAGGAGTCGCAAAGCTCCGGATCTTTCTGTGGTTTGGGGAGTGCCAGCAGTAGTGCTTCCCGTAAGGTTGGCGGCAGGTGTTGTTGCTCATGAGCGTTACCATACATTTCCACCAGACGGGGGGCCAGCTGGTCAACAAACGCCTTATAAAATTCGCACGTAAAGCCATCGGGGCCCGGAGCCTTACCATTCGGCAGTGACTTAATTATGTCTGTGACCTCCTCTACTGTGATTGGTTGGGATAGGTATTCGCGATGTGCGTCCGATAGCCACGCTATCGCCACGTCTTCGAGGTACTCCCCGATTTCAGCCTCAGTGGCCGTAGGCCTGGAGGCATACAGCTCTCCGTATGCAGCCATAAATTCTCCCAGTATTTCTCGCTCACCATACTTTCGTTCACCCCGCTGTCCACGGATCACCTGTATGTTCTGTGGTGCACGTCCCTCGCATATGTTAGCCGCCCATCGCCTGCCTGGTCTGCCGCCCTCCCCATAGGCCCTCGCCACCTGTCGTTTCATGGTGTATTTAATTTCATCATCCGCGAGACTCTGAAATTCGGATAGTGTTGTCCGAATGTCCCCCAGTAGCCGAGCATTTTGTGTGCGCTCGTATTCACGTTCTAGAACTCGGAGTTTATCTTCTCTGGCTCCGATCTGCTGTTGGATGTCTTTAAGGATGCCTGCATTGGTGCTTATGCAGACGCCACGTATGGTAGCCTTGCAGGCCTCCCAGAGCACTCCCGGGTCGGTCGCAGTAGGCGAGTTATTGTCAAAATATTCCTGTATCGCCTGCCCAATGGTATCAGCGTACAGGGGGTCTATGAGTGCTTTAGCATTGAATCTCCAGCTGAATGGAGGTGGCGTGTAATTGGGGAGCTCCAAGGTGAGGAGCACCGGGCTGTGATCGGATAGTGTTCTAGGTAGGTGACGAACCTCCCTCGTCCACCGTGCAACGTCCCCCGACACCAGCCAGTAGTCAATACGGGACCAGCTACCGCGCGACGTAGTCACATGGGTGGCTGCCAATTCATCCGGGTGCCTATTCCTCCAAATATCAGTGAGTGCCCTATCCACCATTATGTCCTGGAGGACATGGAGTGCGCACTTATGTGGCTCCGTTGTCGCCCCAGATCGGTCAATGTCATCGCAGAGCGCAATATTAAAGTCTCCACCCCATACCACGTGGGGAGCCTGTAGTTCGCGCAGTTTGCTCCACAGTAACTGGTAGAACTGCGGATCATCCACATTAGGCCCATAGACATTCACCACAGCCAGCCTCTGCCCCCGCAGGAGACCAGTCAGAATAACAAACCGCCCCATGTCATCCTTCTCGACCGTCTCAATTGTATATTTCAGCCCTTTTTTTATCAGCACCATCACCCCCCGTGCATATGAGGAGTAAGAGGAATAGTGTACTGACTCGGCCCACCTACGGCCCACATTTATTCGGCGTGACGGTGCGCAGTGTGTCTCCTGTATGAGTGCAATGTCTATGCGCTGCCTGTCTAGATATGCCAGCGTTTGCCTAATTTTCTTGGGGTTACCAAGCCCTCGGACATTCCATGTTAGTAATCGAAGAAATCCCGCACCTAATCTGCTATCGGCCATCTCCCAATAACAGCATGTATGCACCAGTCACCCCGACATCTAGTGAGCGCGTCCCTATAGCTGTCGTAGCGGGTAAGGACCCTCTTGTGTCTCAGCAAACTTACTCGGAATTCAGCAATGCGTCTCATGCACAGTGACCAACATTTCAACTTCCCAACCGTACCCCACTTCCCCCCACCCACTTCAGCATCCCAACTATGCCAAAGACATACCCCATAACTAAGGTCAAACATTAGGGTAACTGGATTCGGGGATCTCCCTCTTTGGGGGACCGCCTAGAACACACCACTCCATCCAACTCAATGGATGTGGACGGGGACAAATCACTGTTCAGAACCCAATAGGTCCCATATCTGTGTAAGCATCGTATCGACCCTCCCCAGGGCCCATCGCAGCCGCAGCAGCGTTCACATCGTCCCATTTACGGCATTACTGCCCTGCTAGGAGACGGGCACCTTCCAGCCATTTGCTCACCCCTCCTCCCGCACCTGACCTACATACCTATGATCTAGTCCTGTTAGTCAGGGTTTGTTGCTCCCGCTATTCATCTGGGTGGACCGTCTTCCATCCCAGAAAACCTTACGCCATCCCAGCATGGAACGGCTGCTTCCAACTTTAGGCGGTCTCTGTCTGATGAGGGGATCCTACCCCTGAAATCCCGTAGTCAGGAGCTATTGCTGCACCACCATGACTGATATAGCAGTAATGTTACCGGTCATCAGCCCCTCAGAGGCCCCGGCACGTTCGTTCGCAGCAAGTGCACTCGCCGTCTGTGCCATGTTGGAAGTCACCTCGTCGGCCGTGTCGCCCTCCACAGTCCACCCCGCCAGGGCCGCAGGGTCAGCACGCGGTGTAGAGCAGCTTCGCCGTTCTTCTGTTATCCTTTTGCACAATACATTAGTCAGCGTCCGCAGCTTGATCAACTCTCCGCCTCTCCTTTCGCTTAGCTCCGATTTTTTTGATGAGTTCATGCGCCTCTCGGGGCGAATGGCACAGCGCCGCATGTCCGTCGTGCGTTATTCGTAGCCGGGCAGGATAGAGCATGGCATAATCGACCCCCATATCACGAAGTTTCTTTTTTACCGGATTGAACTCCTTCCGCGCTTGTTGGACTGTGAGGGTGAAGTCCGGATAGAACGCCAGTTTGTTTCCTTGGTGCGTGATCTGTTGTTTCTCACGCGCTATTCGGAGGATAGCATCACGGTCCCTGTAGTTGAGGACTCTGGCGACTATAGGCCGCGGGGGTGCCCCAGGCTTCGGTCTCGGAGCCAACGACCTGTGGGCTCGTTCAATGAGGAACATTGGGGACAGGTGCTCCGCGCCCACAACGTCCTTAAGCAGCTCCTCAACATACGTTTCCATCCGGCCAGTGTTGGTAGATTCCGGAACCCCCGTGATGCTCACATTATTGCGTCTTGAGCGCGCTTCCAAATCCTCTGTCTTGTTCTTCAGCGCCTCCATCAGTCTCTCAGCCTCCGTATATTTTTGGGTCGTGGTTTGTGAGACGTCCTCCAGCGCCCCAATTCGGGTCTCTGCCTCCGTCAGCCGCTCCCCGTGCGCATCCAGTTTCGCCGCCATGTTGTCGACACGCAGCGTGATAGTATCAAGTTTACCATGTATGTCCTGTAGGCTCTGCTGGATGGCCCTCAGCGCCTCCGCCATGCCCTGTGGTGTTGAGTCGTCAGCACCCGTTACTTCGTCTGGTGGCAGTGCGGCGCCTTTGGTCTGGCGCTTAGTTTCAAATGGAAGCTTTGTTTGCGTCTTCTCCGGCTTCCCCATTTTGTCCGAGTGCGCCACTGGGCCCCTTGGGTCCCGCCGACAAGGTCACCGATCAGCACCGCCCCCCCCACAGACGGAATTTAGGGGTGTCGCAGCAGGACGGCAGGCGCGCAGCTCTCCGCAGTTTCTCAGGTGTTCACCTCGTCATTCCAACCATTCGCCCCGCATGGGCTCCACTGCCGTCATTCAGCGCTCTTATGATCGTTATGTGGCCCAGCTCTCACCGTCCCGCCGGCAGGCTCACGCGTTCATCACCATCCACTGAGCGCTCCGTGTAACGCTCGCGGTCTCAGCGTCGCGCCAGACGCACATGGATCCTGCCAATGTCCGGACTTTTCACGTCCATGAGGCCAGCCGGCAGCATACGTCCTCCGTAGTGTCAGGCAGGCCGCTCCTCGATCCTGCATCGGCGTCCCCAGCAGCCGCCGCGTCTCTCCGTTCTCACGGCCCCCGCCGCAGCACAGCGCTATGCGCCTCCATCCGTGCAGCTGCACCGCGGCTGAGCCCTCACCTCTTCAGCGGTCGGACAGGCAGGCGGACAGCATGCAACCTCTCACGGGGCAGCGCCAGCCGCCTCCCGCACGCAGCGCCGTCGTGTCTGGACGCGGCCTCCGCAACGCTCCACAGTCTTTGCCCGCGCCCCCAGGGCTTCCGCGACGTGTCAGCAGTGGATATCCGATGGCCACGCAGCGATCGCGTCCCCCGCAGGCATCAGTCGTTAATGGCAGGGCCGACGCCAGCCAAATCGCGTCTTCGCACTGTTGGGCGCCGCCCTCTTGGGAGCCGTTAGCCTCTCGCGCCGCGGATCACCGGAGTTCGTGATTTCAAGGATAGCGGGGCTCCTGAGCGGTTCTCTCACTCCCCTTCTGTGGAGGGCAGCCTCCGATCATTGCAGCGACATTTTCTGGCCGCGGCGCGTCCCTGGTCATGCTTTTTTCGCCATTTGTGTTCCCCATCCGGCGGAGCTGTCTCAGGAGGCAGCCATTCCGCTGTGCGCCCTCTAGCGCCCCCCACCTTTGATACCATCTTGAAGACAATCTTTGCTATAAACATAGCTGTTAAAGCTCTCATTTGCCAAAACACAAACTTGCACATTCTGGTCCATGTTTCCCAGGTTGGACCTGGGAGAAGCAGGTTCATCTTCCTTGCCCTTTCACATGGACCTTTTCCTAGTGAACTTGAAGCTAAAATTAGCAAAAGAACTCAACAATTTCTTGCTGCAACCCACCATGTTATGATCTGCATTTGAAAGGCATGAGAAATGCTCCATTTTGAAGCACCTTTTTAGATTCTGTGTGCGCTCGTAAATTCTCTTGTAAAGTAAAAAAAAAAAGCTTAAAAGTAGTTTAGAGGGGGCGTGGCCAAGTAAGATGGCGGAGCGGTTGTGACCCGACTCAGCTCCAGAACCCACCGATTGTTTTCTCTGCTATACAGTAGCCTGGTGACTTATGGACTTACCCCCTGGATGTCGGTGGCTGTCCGTGAGTCGGATGGCCCGCCGGCGCTGAGAGATCTGCCGCGGATTTCCAACATCTTGCTGCTGAGGGGGCGTCCATGTGATCACAGACCCGCCGCGGACTAGAGTAAGGGGCCGGAGCGGGACTCCTGCGATTTGCCGCGACCGCGGGAGGAGGCCGTAGGGGGTTCTGCCTTTCGCCGGAGCGGTGCCTTGGCTCGGCGGTGCTCCGCTGTCCTGCTTGCTGCTGGGCCCAGTCCTTCAGATGTGGGGAGTGCCGGCGGTCCCGCGTTGCCGCCATTACGCGGGTCCCGCGGCACTGGCGCGGCAGAGCTGTGCTGACTGGGGAGCGGCGGCGGGGGGCACTCTGCATGGCGTTTTGGAGCGACCTGAGCCCCCATCACCCGCAACTGGAGCGCCCTGCGGTTTTCGACGCACTGGAGGGAAAGGAGTGTTTCACAAGGGCTGTGCCTGACCCTAAAATGGCGACGTGGCAGAGACAGGCACCAGCGGTGGCTTGGCAATCTGAGCCTTGATGTTGCATCAGCCTCCCAGCTATAGTGTGAGGAAGTGGTGGTCGCGCCTTGGAGAGGAAGCCCTTCGGAGCCTGCAGCAGGACTGGTCCCTTTGCTTTCTGTTCCTCAAGAGCATACCGGGGGACAGTGGGTGACTGGAGTCTGGCTCCACCGCGAGGGGGGAGTACGTGACACTCCTTGGCCTCTGGTTATGCTTCCTTCTGGCGGGGGCTGGAGAATCCTGGTGACATAGCGTTCGAGCGAGTGGGGCGGTGCCCTTATGCCATCCAAGAAGAACGTCAACAAAGTCTCCCAGTACTTTAGGGCACCTGAGACGGCGCTCCCTCCGGCGTAAACTGCACCGCTGCCGGCTATGGCGCTTACGCGTGACGACCTGGTGGCCACCCTTTGTGATTTGAAAGCCGAGTTGTGTTTAGAGATCAAACACGACTTGAGGTCCTCGGTGGACCATTTGAAAGCGGACCTCGCCGAGAAGCTCACCACTCTCCGGCAGGATGTGGACGCAGTATGCACTCGTGTTCTGGAGGTGGAGGAACAGACGAGGGACCTGGCGACGGCTACTTCCAAGGCACAGGATTCGCAGCAGGCGCTCCAAACCCAGCTGCAGCAAGTCCTCCTTAAGGCCAAAGACCTGGAGAACAGGACCCGACGGGAGAACATTCGGATCCGGGATTTGGAAGAGGGGGCGGAAGGGCCTGATCTGGAGGCTTTTGTGACGGGCCTCTTTGAAGAAATCCTCTCCCCACAACGCCTGAAAATTAAGCTGGACAGGGTCCATCGTGTGGGCATGTTACAGGTGGGGAGCCGTAAGCGTCCGAGATGTCTTGGTCAAACTCCATTCTTTCAAAGTGAAGGAAGCGATCTTGTCTGTGGCCAGGAAGAAGAAAGATGTGTCCTTTCAAGGCCATAGATGCTCTCTCTACCAAGATCTGGCCCCCGTGACCTTGGCCCGCCAGCAGACGTTGCGACCGATCAACTCCAAACTGCAAGAGGATCCCATTCGCTACTGCTGGACATTCCCCTTCGGCCTTACTTTTGAGTTTGGGAACAAGACACACCATGTCACTGAGCTCTCTGATGGCCTCCGCATCCTGGGGCTGCCTTCCGCGGAGGACCCCCCCCGGCTTCGGGGGCCTCGGCTGGGGCGGTGATTAGACAAATCAAAAGCAATCATTTACAAAGGACAGAAAAAGGAGCCAATAGTAAAGATGGGTGGAACATGGGCGGAGCTTAATGCCCATATCCTGAATACCGCATGTCTCGAAGAGAGCGCAAACGCTGCCTAGGCGAGACCTATAAAAAAAAGCAGTTGTCACTATCGATATAACATTCCAAATTAGTAAACAGTTGAGAACAGACCACATTTCACAAAATATGGAAGAAAGAAGAAATTGGTTACCTTTTGGTCAGCCTTATCCTGGAATGTTAAACCAAAGTAGTCTTTTTCCAGCAGATTGAGCTGTCCACATACTTTATCAAACAACACCTGTCCCTTGGCTCGTTTCTGTAAAAAAAAAAAAACGCACATAAATGTTTGATCTGTCACATTCTGCATATAGACATGCCTCACGCTCCACTTGAGTTTTCGTAATGGAAGAAAAATACTTAAATCCATAAAATGAAACCATTGTAACATATAGAGAATGCAGAACAGGAAGCGGAGTATAATAATTTTATTTTGCAATCACTAATTTATAATGACATGATAAAGCACAATACCGTAAACCTGGGACTACGCTATGGGAATATAGCACGCGGTTACCGTTCTGGATTTCCTTTAACCCCTTCAGTGCCACGCCCTTTCCCCCTCCTGTGCCGGGCGTTGCACTAGTTGGTGGGGTTCATGACGAGATAGTCTCGTCATGGGCACAGCGCAACCGTGCTCCATGACGAGACTATCTCGTCCTGGGCACTGAAGAGGTTAATACAATGATTCCCAAACAGTGGGTCGCGACTCACTGGTGGGTCACAAGCGGATTTTTGGTGGTTCGGGAAAGTCCAAGCAATAAATAAAGATGCCTTTAAATTCTGTATTTATCTTGTCACAGTTGCTACGCATCAAAGACAGATGTCAAATGTCAGACAAATCTTCTGACAAATTTCAGGTTTTTTCCATTCAATCAATAACATGTTTATTTAGACCATAGTCCATTAAACATTAATGAATTTGTTAATATCATACAATCATTCTACTTAAAATACTCAGTTAAAACAATTGTTTTACTGCCAAAACCTGTTAGTTGAACATTTGTACTCATCCACAGCGTTGATATAAAATGTTGCTGGTCACTGTAAGTAAACACCATCCAACTGCACTTTTCACAAAACTATCATTTTTACAGGCAGGTACTTATGCGATAGATGATAAGTATCATTAAACAGTAAAGTCCAGGCTGTTTTCTACACAATCAGAGCAGAATGAAGTAGCACTTGCACATCTGGTTAGCATGACATCAAACTTGAGTTGTGACCTTCTCATCAGAGGTGCTGCATGGGGGTGCTAGTTAGGTAGCATTGTCCCATTGTGGTGCAGGTGGGGCTCCTGGAAAGTCTGCTTCCAGTGGGGTGTGCAGTAAGTAAGTCTTTCGTGGTTCCCAGATGTCTCGGGGTCTTGAGCTAAGTGACAATAATTTGGAGTATATGGTTAATTGTTCCTGGCACTATACCAAAATCCTGCATCCATTCCTTTAATTTAGTAGAGACCCCCCCCCCCCCCCCGGCTGCTTCCTTACAGTGAGCTCACTACAGTATAGTTGCGCTACCGCATGTGAAGGGCTACCGGCCTGAAGCATAGCATGTAAAGGAGCTTAAGTTGGCGGGGTGAATGCTGCTACATCTTGCCTCAGTCCAATGTACAATAACAGCCCCATCGGAGAGGGGTCACATCGCCCAGGGGTCACATCGCCCAAAGTACTCCCCGGAACATCCCATCCCGGCACTCCTCGGGATGAAACCCGCCTGGTCCGGTTGTACAAGACCATCCTTCAGCAGGCTTAGGAGATTTGCCAATATTTTAGCCAATATTTTTACATTGCAATTTATTATGGACACAGGCATGTAGGAGTCCGTGCTGTCAACAGGCGTGCCCGGCTTTGGGAGGGATATAATGAGGGCCTCTTTCATAGTAGGTGGGAGTGTTCCAGGCTGTAGCACCTCCTCGTAGAGCTTTTTGAGAAGGGGAGCCAGCGTGTCTATGTATGTTTTATAAAATTCAGCCGGCAACCCGTCCGGCCCAGAAGCTTTGCCCGACCCCAGTTGCATAATAGCAACTCTTATTTCATCCTCTTCAAAGTCAGCTGTGAGAAATTCACGTTAGTTGTCACTCAGCCACCCAAGGGCTAGCTTATCTAGATAAGGGTTTATGTCTAAGGGGACCTCTCTTCGCTATGCATACAGCAAAGAGTAGTGCACCAAAAAAGCCTGCAGAAGCTCTTCAGAGTTTTTGTGGGATGTCCCGTATGCACTCAGGATCTCCATGGTAACATTAGAAAAATGTGGTTTGTGCATTATCTCTGCAAGCGCTTTCCCCGGCCTCTACCCATATAGCTTAGCTCTGTGATATTTACTACAGAACAGACCCTTGCGTTCAGCTGCAGCTTGATACTCTGAAAGGGCTTCCTTTAGACCAGCTTGCACCCTCTCCACCCCAGTAGTCTAAATCCCGTAGCATCCTCTCCAGGCACTTTAAGGTATTTCTGAGGTCTTAAGATGCGCCAGATTTAAGCAATACATATAACCCATATAGTCACCTTCAGGGCCTCCTAGACTGTCATTAGGGCGACACCCGGGACTACATTACGTTCGAGAAATTCTTTCATTTCCCCAATCGCAATCTAAATGTGGTGTCTCGTAGCGACTGTGTGGGGAGCTTCCAGGACACGTAGGCGGCAGGGTTTTCTGGCAGGCATAGCCTCAGGCTTACTGGGGAGTGACCGGAATATGTTCTGGCTAAGTGTTGAGCGCGAGTGATCCATGGCCCAATTCCCTTGGACACCAGCCAGAAGTCCAGTTTGGACCAGCTGGAGTGGGACGTGGAATAGCACGTTCCCTCCCTCAGGGCCCGGTGAGTGAAAAGCCAGGTGTCAATCAGGCAGTGCTCCTCCATCATTGACTGTAGTTGGCACTGAGCCTTTGTGTAGTGGTGTGGCTGAGGGTGAGAGCTATCAAGGGTTGGTTGTAGAGTGAGGTTGAAATCTCCAACCCAAATGACGTAGGAGGAGCCAATGTCAACGACAAGTCCCCACAAAGTGGTGTAGAACACTTCATCATCAATGTTGGGTTCATAGCAATTAACCATTGTAATTGAATAAGAGACCAGTCTTCCCAAAATTAAATATTGCGGGTAGTTTATGGCTCCTTCCGCCGCATTTGGAGTCTGATTCTGCACAATGATGGCCGTTCCCCTTGAGTAGGAGGAATAGAAAAATCTATGTTTTGCCTATCGTGACGCAAACGTGGGGGCATTAGCCAGGGTCATGTGGGTTTCCTGCAACAGGGCTGTATGGATATTGGGTCTATCTAGGTAGTGTAGGAGATGTCTTTGCTTTCGTGGGTTCCCAAGATCCCGAATATTCCATGTTAGGAGGCTCAGGCCTGCCTGCTTGTTGCTACCTGCTATGCGATGCGATCTTGCATTACTGAAGGTGTCAACCTTGCTACCCTCTCTAAGTCTCGCCTCTTTAACATCTGATTGTTTAGGTCTGCCTTCCTGCTCGATTGTACTGAGTCGACTATTTGCCCTCCTACCCCCATCGGCATCCCCAACTTGCCGGTGAGTGATAACCCCACCTCCGTCGTTACCCCTAGCAGGCCAACATACCCTCAAACCAGGGACCTCGCCGCCACCAACCGATGTGCCCTCCAACTACCAGCAGCGAGGAAAATGTTTCCTTCCCAAAGTAAGTGGTCAGCAAATACACCACATATTGCTCCATCCTCCCGGTGTTGGTAGATTCGGAAATTCCCAAGATCCGAACGCTGTTCGTTCTGGATCTGGCTTCCAGGTCTTCGTTTTTAGCCGCTATGATCTTCAGAATGCGATCCATTTTTTTTTAGGTCGAGCCTAGAGCAGCGCATGTGCTACTGCTCGACTTTTAGTAAGGGGCTTTTCAAAGTGCTACCCACAAGCTTTTCCTGGCATAAAGCTTGCGTGCACGCTCGCACCCAGCCATCTGCCTTTCTTATCTCTTCCTCCGCATCGCTGGCATAATTACTTTCACTTTTGCAGCCACACATACGTGGTTCCCTCAGTATGTTTACAGAGAGCCCTCGCTCTCCACCTGCCCGGCTTTCTCTTCCTTCTCCGCCCCACCCTCTTCCGACTCGATTTTGCTTCTTCCTCCCTATTCCTAACCCCCCCCCTTCTCTTTTACGCGATCGCGATCAGTTTTGCTTTCACGGGCGGCCGCGTCACTTTTGCTTGTTCAAAATTGCAAAACAGTCAAAAAGAAAACTATTCGGCATTGTCCAGTAGGTGGCAAAACAGCACCATCAAAGTATTTCCCGCACACATATTCAGTTAAAAGGGGTTATGCAGACTTGACCAGTAGCACCAGTGAAGAGAGACGGGTAATTTACGTAAATGGGTCGCGACACTGCTCGTCATGCTGCAAATAACCCCAAAGGATTCTGGATAGTGTAGTGGCTACGGTGAGTACGCCTACGCCACGAGTATATAGAAATATAATGCCATCCCTGGACACGTGTTTCGAGGTAATTGCCTCTCGTCAGCAGGGAGCAGGTAGGTATGCGGGGTGCCGATGACTGCCATATATATAGGTAAAATACCTTCCAAGGCGCGCAGGTGCAGACAAGAGAGACGGGTAAGCCATACTGCTAGTTGTAGGAAGCGTTCAGTGTCGAGTTTTTTTAGATTGATTGTACCACTAGTAGTAAATATGGGCAAATCCCTTTTTAGGTCTCGGCTAGCGAGATTTAATGACTTGGAGAAGAGGGGCTTGAACCCGCCTCTCTTCTCTCCTCTTCTCCATTGGCTGGCCTCTTAAATGCTGGTCAGCCATTGGAGAAGAGGTTTGTCTCTCCAAGCAAGCCCCGTCTCTTTGCGATTCGGGGGCGTGTTTTTTCGCTTCTTTTCTCTTTTTTAAAACCCGCCAATAAGACAGAGGCATGTCTTGCTCACGCTGCCTACACGCGCCAGTCGGCTCTCCGATTGGTTGGCAACTACCAAATAAGCACTGTGATTGGTGGACCTTGTCAACCAATCAGAGCCTACTGGCGCGTGCAGGCAGCATGGTATCCCTAAGGCACTGCGACGCGCTGAGGAAGGAAAGCGCTGTGCCCCTGAAATCACCACCGCCGCCCGGGACCTGAGCGTAAAGTAAGCTGTGGGACTGCAGAGGCAATGGCTCTGCTCATACCGCCATGCATTAAGTTAAAATTAGGGTGGGGGGGGTGTGCCTGCCCTGTCTGTGTGCTGCAAGCTTGCCCTGTCCGGAGGTGCTCTGGGAGGTGTCCGGGGTGCGCTCGGGTGTGTGGGCTGGGCCTGGGTGTACTCCTCGTCTTATCTCGGCCGTGGAGCGCACAGCGCCGCGCTTCCCTTACGGCACAGCCATGGGGAGTTCGGGTACCGCCGCCGAGATGGAGGGCCCGGGCCTGCTGCTGGCCCTGGTACGGGAATTAAGAGGGCTGCCCGACAAGCAGGTGAGGAGGGCGGGGTGGGGCAAAAGTGTTGTTGGGGGTTTAAAAGCGCCGACTTCTAGGGGCAGGTGAGGCAAACAGGACTCCCTCTGGAGGGGTCGGATGAGGAGGACCATCAGGGAGTGTAAGCGGGGGCAGGACAGAATTGTGGGCACCACAGTGCTCTCAGCTGAGGGTTCAAGAAGAGGATGGGGCAAAAACTTGATACAACTGCATAGGCACAGCTATCAATGGCGCAGCATCTGCAGTAGCACTGGGACCCTGGAGTACGGGGGCGTTCCATGCCCCTACCATGCATGGATGCAAGGATGTGGAGTAAGCGCTACAGCGGTCAACCTCGAAGCTGTGGAACAGGGATAGAGTCTCGGCAGGTACGCTCAACAGCCTGTGATTCTGGGCAAATTACTTAATCTGCCTGTGCATAACAAAATGAGTGAGTCCGTGTGTAAAGCAACTGGTGATCATATGTAAAGCGCTCTGATTCCTTCAGGTCGTGTTCGCGCCACATGACCCCCCCCCACCCCCCCCCCCGCCCCCCAAAAAAAATGCTGTGTGAAATAGTGATTTGGGGGGACAATTCTTCTCCACTTAAGCTATAGTTCGTATCACCTTGCTACGTGACTGGAAACCTGGGCGCACAGACGGGGTTCTGGAGGGGTGGTCACGTGAGAGTAGGTAGGAGGGTGGGCAGAGGGCTTTCCACAATCCGCAGGGCTAGTGACAACAAACATGTGGGCATGGGAGGGGCAGGCAGGAACATCTGGCAGCGAGGAGAGCAGCAACTCACAAACTGATAAGGCTCTTGCGGGCACAATGAGGTGAGGTGAAAGAGGAAGAGCAGGAGTAGGAGAGGCGTAGGGGCTGACACGTTGTCATGTCAACGGTCGTCTATGTCTCCTAACCTTGGAATTCCTTGGCAATGCCACTACTTCCTTGCCGAAAGAAGGGGGGTCGGGAGGTCTTGTTTCTAAAGAGAGGCCAATGATTGAATGGTCTGGATACACTCATGGCTGGGGCAAACACAGCGGGCAAGAAAACTGCCCTCCAGGTTTTCTAAGGATTCCAAGGAGATGCCAGGAGCGGAGCCGAGAAAAAAGCGGGCAATCAGACGACATTACTGTCAGCATAGTGCCAAGACTGATTACAAAAAGGGGGGGGGGGGGGGCAGTTCGTCTCTATTCTCAGCCCATAAACACCTCCAAAGCAGAATTCGCGGGCCACTGACCGCCCCCGTAGACCCTAAAGACTACGCGTGTCTGTCGGGGACCTATGGAGGCTGCATCGGGTCTGATGCGGTTGCCTGGCACTACAGGAAGCCACAACTGGAATATTGGCCTGCGGGGGAGCCAGCGAGGTCTTCCCGCCAATGGCAGCAGGGCTTGTCTGCCCTCCCTATCTGGGCACATACCTTGACCAGAGGGGCAATGTATAAAACATACAGGAATGCCATCTCTGCACACAGCAAAGTATTATAAATCCTGTGATAAGAGGTGACTGATGTGTAACCGGACTGCTACATTCTATGATCTGATGTCATGATTTTGGTCATTCTGAGACTTTACTAGCCAGACTAACAACTGTTATGTGAAGGGGCAGCATGATGTTTGCCGAGTTGTTTGCAAATGTGCTTTATGTATAGTGCAAGGCGTCTGCCGACTAATGTGCCAGTTACAAATAAGTGCTTCAGTACGCTAACTGCAATGTTTATTACTAGTGCCTTATGGCAAGGTGACTATTAGGGTTGTGTGCTTATGGTCTGATCCGATTTACATAACATACAATGTGAGTGTGGTCTAAGGTGTTTTACGTCTAATGGCAAAGTGATTTACGATCTCTATATTTATGACAGTTGCCTAGTGTCAAAGAGATTTACGATCCATGCATTTCTATGACAAGTTCCTAGTGGCACAGTGATCTAATGTTTATGTATAATACAAAGGATATTTTTATATACACTTGTGTGGAGTCTCTTCTTGTGGTGTGCCTAGTGTGTCACTGATGTGTGTGTGTGTGTGTGTGTGTGTTGCGCAAGCCGGCTGAGGGAGCGCAGATGGCTGTGTGTGTGTGGGTGGCTTTGTGTGTGTGGCTCTGTGTGTGGGTGCAAATGCAATATGTCTCGCATTTGAGAGTAATTAAGCTATTGACATTGTAAATAACAATGCAGTTTCTTTAAATATTTTTTTTTTTTTAAATGTCAGGAGCAATGCCAATAGGTCTAACTTTAACAATGCCGAATCCATTGCATTGTAAATGCTTGTTTGTTAGACCTCTAGATACCATCGCCAAAAAATACCCAGTCTATATAGAAAATACAGTTTTCAGTATGTGCTCGTGTTTGGCGTAATTTGGAAGCACTGTCAAGTATAGCATTAAGTTAGCGTTTGCGGATAATAAACAAATGCACGTTTCTTTAAATGACACATAAAATGTAGATTAAGCATAGTTCCGTCTCTAATAAATATGTCATTAATGTAGCTTAGGCAACTATCTTAATCTGTGTATCGTAGAAGTCTTTCCCTTCTTTCTTAAATATAAAAAAAGAGCACAGTATTAAAAAAGCCATTGAAACCCCAGCTAGGGTAACACAAAATGGCCTGCTACAATGTAATACTATCTTTTATAAAGGAAGCCATAGGGAATAACACAATAAAAAAATGCGTATAACAAACGGCTTGCGTGTATGTAATAACATCCCTTTTACAATAAGACATAGGGAATAACAATAAAATGTAATGCGGACTATAACAGCGTCCGCAATATACTAGCAGCAAATGTCTGTCATTGCCGGTTCGACAAATATCGGATTTGTCTGAATAACAGAAAATATTCTGAAATATAGCTACGAAGTCTTTTTTGCACATATGTAGGTACATACAGACTTTCATTATATAATACATTGTAATATTGGGTTTCAAAGACATTATGTCGTGTATGTACCAGTTTTTAGGATAATTTCATAGTGGTATGAGATTTCATATTGAAGAAAATAGCTGTTAAAAACAACTATGTATTGATTTATCACATCACATTTCCCTTATATGTAAATACACAAATCATCTTGCAGCTATTTTGTTATCTATGTAGCCTAGACAATTATTTACAATCAGTCGAACCCATAAGTGATATCTTGATTTCCAGCTCATAGACACATTAGAAAATACAGGGCAAACATGCTATCGATACCCTTATTGTATTAATATAAAACAATCTGTATGTAGTAATACCCCTAATACAACTATTTGGTGTTCCCAATATACCGCAAACAATATTTATTGGTAGTAAATATTTATGAACACTGTCTCTGAATCAAAGTTGTGACAAATAGATTATAGAACATTTCTGGACTAATCAAATAGACCTCAACAACAGCTAAAATGCATCTATGCTCCGATATTCATCACAGAGTAGGCATTTCCATTATCGCATTTAGTGATGTGTGGTTAACTCTATAATTGTTGTCTCTTAGGCAATGTATTTTTATTTTCACAGATTGAACTTCTGAGAAGGCTCTACTAAGTAAATAAACCATATAAAAAATTTAAAATACAAGAGAAAGGGTCCACTAATCCAAATTGGGAAACTACCGGTTTCTCCATTACATGGGTAAGAGATATTTAGAAATTTGATCGCTTTGTGCCTCTCAATATAAAACCTTAGAATTAGTTAAACTGTAGATAAATCCAATTTTGTTTTTTTATTTTACAGATGGAATTACAATAATTTCAAAGATATGGATGACATATAGCGATTATATTATACTACTGGATTCCAACTTAATTAAATTAAAGAATCTCTGTCGTAGACAAGAATACACTGATTAGGGGTAAGCCACTACTACCTATTGATCCCTATAAGTAGTGATAACAAACAGGGATTTTAATCAATGGTGACTAATAAGTATTTTCGCCTTTAATTGTAGAACTTCTCGCTGACGACATAAATGATTGGCGACACTAATTTGGATTTTGCAGTACCTCACTGAACTATAGATACTTCTATGTCTGAAGATGTATGTAGGCCTTATTAATTTAATTTCTTTCTTTTTTCTCTTTTTTCTACTTTGGTATATTCATTTTATATTCTTAAGGCTCATTGGTTTGTCTTATGCATATAATAACAAAGGAATCTATCACACTGATTTCACTCTGTAGAGCACTTTGGGGATTTTCAAACTTCTTTGAGCTATATTCAATCACAATTTCCCTATTTTAACACGGGATAAGGTGAATCAGGAGTAATGAGATGACGCTAGAAATTTCTCTGTTTCCAGGCCGCCTTATAAGATGATTCTTGATTAAGTTATTTTTTCTTTATAAACATTGCAGTAAATGACATTCCCCTGTCTCATGTAAACTATTATTGTATTATTGCAGAAAGACCCCCAGACCACTATACAGACGTAAAGTATTTTTCTCTTGGTCCTGAAGAAGGTGATATAAAATTGTTGTTTTCACCGAAACGTGCGTAGACCAGTGATTACACATCCGGGAGTCCTACCTAAGAACTAAGCTAAACAGAAATTAACCAGAAACAAACTTAATGGACCAGTGAATGCTTAAATCTTTATTCTGACAACTATGAGGGATAGCAACAGCGAATAGGACCCCACCATAGATGTGCTTTTATTGTCATTTTACTGTTATTTTTGTGTAGTATGATTGATGGCATGTGTGATGAGAATGATAGGTGAGAATGGAAGGATGATGGTGTTCTTTTTGGAGGTTATTATAATGTGTATCTAAATGGATAGAATCAAGCTGTGATTTTTCTTTCAATTGAAATATAATATGAATTTATCTTTATTTGTAAATATCTTTATGAGAACTGGAGTTTAAAATATTCAAAAAATATACGTATATTAAAAAAAACAAAAATACAAATGTTTTTGATAAATAAAAACAATTAGAATGAAAACAGTTTCTGTGTGTAGAATTTGTCCTACTAAGTAGTGTTTGTGCTGACATTTTGTCTCATGGGGAAATGTCTTGTTTGAGTAATCACCACTTTTGAAATTAGATCGGCCAGATAAGAGGTTGCTCTAATTGTATTTACCCTTTTCCCCCCTCCTCTTAGGCCTCAAATTAACTGGGGGATACCTTTGTGTATATAGTATACAAAACAAGTGCCAATTGTGAACCTTCATGATTTTTTTCACCACCTTCTCTCAACAAAACAGGTACTACATGACCTTCCCAAAGAAGACCGAACTACAAATCGTTTACTTAGGCAGCTATACCAATTGACATAGCTACCATCACATTTTCGAGGTCCTGAAGAAAGCCCCCACCGACCCACAAGGGCGAGCGCAAGGGCTGAAACATGTCGACCTACCTTGGACACAGAGTGCGTTCGACTGCTAATCCGTCTTCTCACGCACCACACTGTTTTTACTCACCTCTATTCCGGACCAATTAAAATATTGTCTAGGATATATGAGGCCTTTTTAATTCACTTCACCAGAGATTCACTTGTTTCTGATCACTACTGCACTAACCAGTGGTTCATCCTCCGGACAGAGGTAAGCATACAAAAATAAGCCCTATGATGATGTGGTCACGTTTTTAAACCTGGCGGAGAATCAAGATATACCGCCACTGACCTATATACGTGAATGAGGGTTATTATCTGAACATATTGCAAACCCTGGTTAATCAGGTCAAGTGATCCATTCCCTATTTGATATTGAGCATTACTTCAAGGAAGCTGAATGGATCAAACCCCCTTCCTTCTTCCCCCCACCTGATGAATCGTAACCTTAGCAGCGCACAGCTGTGGGAGCTATTCTCTAGAAGACAATCTGAGTCTCTCAGATCAAAATTAATCTCTTCACGCCCCCAAATTGGTTAGGCTTGAAAGCGATCCTCTCAAGAAGAGATCCACTCAGGGACTAAAAATGGCTGAGAATCTAGGCCTAAGTTACTCAACTGAAGAAATAAACGCAATTCTTTCCCTTCCCTCACTACTACAAGAAAGTGATCTGACACAGACACTAGCACAAACCAACGATTGGTACAAGCGCTCTGAGATCAAAAAGGAACAAGTAAGAACTGCGATCCATGGCATTATCATGACCGAATACTTCCGTGCAAATGCGGCACCCAGAGGACTCTGGGTACACAATGCTCCACGTATCTTTTACAAGACCTAGCCTTCCGCAAGGATTGGTCAGCCATTTCTTGGAAATGCAGAAGAGACTATTTGGTACTTATCATAAAAACAGCGACGAGACTCACTGAAGCACTGACAATAAAACTCCAGCTGAGCGAAATGAAATTGAAAGGGATGGTGCACATCTCCGTGTATAAAAAGAAACTGGAAGAAATCAACCGGGTAATGAATGAGACAAAGGAATACATGACAGGATAAAATACAAAAATTAGGGAAAGACCTGAAGAGATTTTCAATGGAAAAGATGCACCCCTATACTAAAGAGGACTACAAAGCACCAGACCTACAATCCGACAATGATTCCAGTGGAGGTACCTCCACAGAAGGTTCAGATTGGAGCGGTGATGAAAGCATAACACTAAGAAAATACAGAGGCCAAAACAGACGCCAACAACGTCAGAGACCCAATACATGGCACACACCCAATTTTGGCAACCAACCACCCCCCTTGTTCCAACCATTCAACCACAACTATCAAGGGTGGATGAACCCCCATTATCCAGGTCCACTTCCAATGGGACCACCAATGGGATCTAATTTCATGCAGAGGCCCCCTTATTTTAGGGCGAGGCCAGAATACCCAAAGAACCAGAAGAAAAGGAGAAACCTGGACAGATCAAGAACGACAGGTCCATACCAGGAGCATGACCGGGGCCAAACCAGGACCAAGCACGACAAACTCGTAGTCAATTTGATGGAAATAGTCCTAACACAGAAACAAGAAACAGTTCTTAAGGATTAGGCTACGTCCCAACCCCACCTCTAGACACTTTCAAATTACAGTGCGAAATGTCCGAATTCTGCAGAACACTAAAACGTAAAGCCTTCTCGAATGATCAGGAAGATTATGCGACAGAAGGAGACACCAAACTTCAACAAAAATCCACTTTCTGCCCTCTCAACCACCAAGTTCCCATTGAAATACTAACGTTTGAACAGGGAGTAATGCAGGAAGTTGAGGATCTGAAAGATCACACCAAGAAGCCATTCATGAATATCTCAAGATCAGAACAACAAGCACTTGATGAACTGCGACAAAATAAGGATCTAGTGATCAAGCCAGCAGATAAAGGGGGAGGCATAGTCTTACTAACAAAAGAGGGATACAACCAACAATGCCTGGATTTACTAACGGACGAAAAATTCTATAAGGGAATCAACATAGACCCCACAGAAAAACGACACAGAACGATAGAACTTATGGTTAGTGAGGCATAACTCCATGACCGGATATCTAGAAACGAGGCAGCATTCCTTAGGACTAAAACACCCAGAGTACCTTATTTTTACTCACTAGCAGAGACTCACAAAGAACGTCGACCACCACCAGGACGCCCAATCGCCTCAGGTATAGGTTCCATCTTGGAACCACTTTCACAATTTGCAGACCAATACCTGAGACCTTTAGTACAGAAAACTTCAACATACCTAAAAGATACCAGAGACTTACTTAACCACCTCAAAGAACAGACCTACTCAGAGGAGACAATGCTCCTTGTGAGTTTTGATGTTGAAAGCTTATATACGAGCTTACCGCAACAAGAAACCCTAGACACCCTTGAAACAATACTATTCAACGAACAATGGGATTTTAAAACTCCCAGACATTTCGTTCTAGAATTCTGCAAACTAGCTCTCACTGAGAACTATTTTGAGTATAATGACACTCTATACCTACAATGCCACGGTACATCAATGGGCAGTACATTTGATCCAAGTGTGGCAGGGCTGTATGTGAGCAATTTCGAGACTACCTTTATATACAATGTGACTAACCCCTTCCTGCCAAAAAAACGCTTCTGGAAGCGTTACATTGACAATATAATTGTAATCTGGGAAGGCAACAAAGAGAATTTACAAGACTTCCACAGATGGATCAACACAAGAGACCAATGTCTTAAGTTCACCTACACTACAGACAAAAAACAACTCTATTTCCTAGATATAACCATTTACATTGAAAATGACTGGCTCAAAACTAGAACCTTCTTCAAATCTACATCTAAAAACAGCCTTTTATCCTACAACAGCTTTCATCCGCGCCCTCTCAGGGACAACCTCCCATATAGTCAATTCCTCCGCCTGAGACGCAATTCTAGTGACTTAAGCGAGTACAAGAACCAGGCAAAAGATCTGTGTTAAGTTGAGGAAACGGGCCTACCCAGAGAGAACCATCAATAAATGCCAGAAAAGAGCCAGGAACCAACCGAGAGAGAGTCTGTTGGAAAGTACACACAAAGAAGCAGCACAGGACATTACAACATGTGTCAGCACATACAGCATAGCCTCGAACAATGGTAAGAAGATCATTAACAAAAACTGGCGGATCCTGACATCAGGAGCACTAGACTGGCCAAAACCAAGATTTGCTAATAAAAGAACTAAAAATCTAAAGGACATGTTAGTCCATACAAGACCACTCACGATGACCAAGACTGAGGTAACAAACACGTTATGGAACATGCCACCAATTACTGGACATTACCCCTGTGGGTCCTGCTCAGTTTGTCCCATCACCACACCTACCAAAGCAATACAACTCCTACTGGGATTCAAGTGGACAATTAAAAATCACACCAACTGCAACTCAACGCATGTGATCTATATGATCACTTGCCCATGCTCCCTACGATACATAGGAATGACATGTCGCAAAGTGAAACAAAGAATATGTGAACATAGGAGCAATATGAAATGCAAGAGGGCGACCACCAAAATGAGTAACCACTATATCAGGTTCAAACACACAACTGAGGATCTCAAATGGGTTATACTGGAAACCTTACAGACCAAGAATCAGAATGCAGAACGTATACTCTTTGAAAAAGAGCAGAGATGGGTGCATCGCCTCAAAACCAACACCAGTGGGCTAAATGATAATATTCCTTGGCTGAGTCCAGGCCACAAGCAATAGCATCCATCAGAACACTGAATGTTTCCTTGTTTTGATCACGAAAGCCATAAATGAATACCATACGAAAACGCCTGAAAATTGTCCTATAGGTGACACTATCATAATGAATATATATAATCCTGGAATATACACACCAACCGGTTCAGGGAACTTGACAATTAGAATACCTATTTGCAACGACCAGGCTTAACTCTAAGCTCCTGAACTTGAACTCCTGCTAGAAGTGTCCAGATTCTTGTAATTTCCAACCGCGACATTTCCCATAGGGTTTAATAGAGATCTCGACTGTAGTTTAAACACTGCACCAGTCTCCCGTGGGTCCCCTTCCTCACTACCTTGGGTGGTTTCGTAAGGGGCCAGCGACCCCAAGTGCCCTAGGCACTGTCTGCAGAACTGTTGTGGTTCTTATACCACTTTTTTAATATATGGTTTGCTCCCCCCCGGGGCCCTGTGATTCCAGTGCTATTTATTGTTGTTTAAATGCTTTATTGAATTGTATCTTTACCCCCAGCCTCACAAGAGACTAGTGGGATTTGTTCTTAGAATAAATACTTATATTTTGAATATATACCTGTGTGGACTACTCTTTCATTTGATCATTCAAGAGGTTATCCATGGTAAAACAATAAGCTTAACACTCCTTCAAGACTTAGCCTGAAGGCTGCTCTCCACAGCTACCACTAGGATAGCTTTCTTTAAAGGTTGTCTTTTAACCTATCACCTTAAGAGGCGAATTGGACTGGTGCAAGGTGTCCCCTATAACTAGTGGACAGCATATGCCAGGCCAACTTCTCACACCTGGATTTACAAAGCGGTGCAGGCTCTAAAGCCAATCACCCTCACACCCCTTCGGGAGAAATGGGAAGCTGAATTCCAGAGGCCATTGCATGACAGGGAGTGGGACCGTACGTTATAATTTCCTAAAAAAGTATCCCACAACTATTGTTTCAAAAGCATACAACTTCACATACTAAAAAAGCCACCAACGACAGACAAAGGTTAAGCACTTAAATTCCCAAATTTAGTTTATCCACAAGATGGTGCATCCACTTCCAGCATCCGTCGTTGATAGATGCTATAAAGATCCAAGGTTTATATAAACAAAAGGAAGGTGCACTCGACACAAGAGTCATACAGAACCATAATTGTTGTCCATTAATACTTCAAATTTATTCCAGATAGGTAAACAAAGAGGGCAAACAGCCAACGCGTTTCGTCCCTTTTGCCAAGGAACTTCTTCAGGGCTAAAGATCAAAATGATATGTTTAATCTTGCAAGAGCAAAAGCAGAATAGCTTTAGGTGAACAGTCCATTTGTCGCAGAATGTTCAAGACATTTGTATCCAAGTATTATCTTTCTTACATTAAGGAATAGCAGGATCAAGTGCAGATTGTACCCGTTTTGTACGAGGATGCGGCCTCACCTCGCCCGGCAACATCTCAGGTCTAGGAGGCCCCGCTCTATCCGTCGGTACCTCGAGCTCGTCCTTGCCTGCCCCCTCTCAGCGCCACACAACCAGATCCTCACTTTGGATGTCTTAACCCGCTGACTCATAGTATGCAACGCCAATGTAGACACAGTGTACCCCTGTTCTGCCTCCCAGTTTAGAAGAGTTCAGATCGTTATTTTTAAACATAGCATTAAGTCACCTATTGGGCTAGCGTTGAGCCTACGCCCGGGCTTCAGTACAGGCCACAGACTATCTCTCATGGACACATGCTCTATACCCATGTACCTACTCACACCAGCGAGGTTACCTAATGAGAAGATGGATGGGTTATATGATATGACCAGGATATAATGCACGCCATGGTGTACAAGTAGCATGTTTCTTTATGAGATCACTGATTTGTTTGTACTGTAAAATTCAATGAAATGCTAATAAAAACGATTTACAAAAAAAAAAAAAACTGGTTTATCTATTATGACTAAATTCTGTCAAATTATGCTAATAGTTGATAGTTATTAACTATATTCTGCTATGATCTTAGAGATTGTGAGGGGAATAAAGATAAGGAAAAACACATATTTGAGGTCTTAGTTAACGTTGCAGTGAACACAAGAAATTAAGTACATGTCATTTTGAAAGATGTTGCTGTAGGCCTTGTTGTCGAATCTACTTGCAATCACTTAATGGGGCATGCAAGCCTTTTAAATAGAATATCAGTGACTAGTGCGATAAATGGGGAATGTCGCGCATAACTGTCTCCTTATATGTAAATTGGGTCTCCCTTAGTCAGGAGAATTCTAATTTCTGTGTAGTAAGTAATGCTCTTCTCGCAGCAATGGTAAACTCGCCATAGTTGAAACTAGGCGCTAGTGCAGTGATTGAAAGGACCGCTCTGTGTGAACGGCTGTGAATTCATCAATAATCGCACCGATGGTATGAGCGCGGAGCGTGGCAGGCTAGAACGAGGACGATGCATGGATTAGTCCTACAATTTCACTCTCGGGATCCCGTTCGCTATAGTCGAGAGGCTTGTTGTTTTATTTAGTGCAGATACTGCACTGATAGTTGGCCGTTAATGATATGGAGCCTAATTTTATAGTGAAAGCAGTCCACCAAATGTGAACCGGAATGACAGCAAGTTTACCAGTGAGTTGTCCATAATGTTCTGACCTATACATTAACCCCCGATTACACATGGGTCGTTATTACGAGGTTGAAAGTATTTAACTCATCTGATATCCATCTTCTGCGCTAAATACCTGGCACTGCAATTAGCTGCATGAGTTGTCAAAGCAATACTTCTTTCTACACTGACCAGCCCAAAATCATCTATCCACGAGCCACTAAGGGTTTTGTGGATCAGAACCAGGCACACAACTGCCCGGTTACAATGGCTTGTGAAGAGAGGGGGACCAAAAAAAAAAAGAAGGGCGCAAGAGCATGCAGGGAGAGAGAGAAGATAGTTATCTTGACATATGCTGATATACAGGCCACAAACCCCATAGGATGCCATGTCTTGGTACCCCAAATCCCATGCACTACACAATGCTGCTTCTCATAGACACTTAACCGCTCTAGAGGAGTGTGTGGTTACAGTCATAGTACACATTACAGATTTACCAGGGAGACACAAAACAGTGGTCACTAGTGTCCTTCGAGCATACATAAAAGCGAGATGGTATATTGTTGTACCTATTGGAAAACCTATCTAACTCACTGTGTGTTGAAATATATAAACAAGCTGTTTGCTGTTTTTTCAGGCATGGTATCTATTTTCTTTCAAACGTAACAATAAAGCGAGTATTAGCAAATACTACACCTTGGATTTGAATTCCTACTGAATGTGTTCAATACACTGTGCCCTATGGAGTCACCATTAATCGATGCATTTTAACTTATAGGCACAGCTTCATCTCACCATAAATCCATATTGTGAATTCAAAACTCGTAAACATCCGCAATATGCCGGTAACCTATACAGATGATCAATGACATTAGCGTTCAACAACAGACAGCTACAACAGTCTGTAGCCAAACACTAAAAATATGCTTAAACAAGTATTGGTAATGCATCAGTTTCGCCTGTGTAATTAATAATAAGCTGTTTTTTGTTGTAAGTTGTAGCTTAGTGAGCAGTTGTGCAATACAAGTTACTGAAACTCCGTTAAAGTATTAGGACTTGTTTATGGAGCAAGGCGATATATTGTGCGCTCCTACAAGTAAACAAGATAATGCCAATTGTAATTGTGAATCTGTGCAAAAGTGTGTACAGGAGGAACACAGCTCTCAATATATTGACAGTGCTAAAGAATATGAAAATGCAGTGGCCTGGAAAGCATTAAGGTTTCCGTAACTTACTTCGCACAACTGCTCACTAAGATACAATTTACAACAAAAAACAGCTCATCAATGAGTAGAGGAACACAGAATTCCTCAAGGCAGCAAATATCTGAATGCCTGAAAGCAATCAAGTTGTGTAACTCACTGATGCTTTATGGCAGACCTAGTGTCATAAATAGGACATTGCAAATACCTCAGCAGGCCCTTACTTCGTTTGGGATGTAATTTGAGCAGGAGATAGGCAAAGATGCGAAGTGAAGCAAAATATATATTGCAGCATTACCAAGACTTCTGTTGAGATAGAGAATGTGCTCTACCCTGTGCATTTTTGAGGTATGACTGTTAAAGTGGAAGGTCGAAAAATGGAAGCAACAACCTGTAGTATACCGCAGACAATGGGTAGAGATCCCTAGCTGCCATCTTTTTGGGGTGACTGTTACTGCGCACCTCTGAGTGCCTTTTTTTAGGGCTGTAAGGTAGGGCTGGGGTACACTTAAGGGTTAACAGCAGTTGTGACTTGCAATCACCCAGTATTTCAAATCCATCTTCTTACCTTTGTGCCACGTCACCAGGGAACAGAAAGAACAAGGTCAGTCCTTGCTCCTCCTCAAGGTCACAGATCTACATGAGAGAAGAGAAGTGAAACTGGCACCCGCTGGCCACTTAAGACGCAATAAATGGTAAGCAATGGGTGGGCTCCAAACCCCTTGCATCAAAAAATATCTCTTACAAAGAACACGGCATGTGTGCAAAATCTAAAAAGTTTTAAAAAATAAATAAATAAAGTAAGGTTGAATTTAAAAGAAAAAGATGGGAAACCACACAAGTCTCTAAAGACACTCTTTAAAAAAGAAATTGTGAGCGTAGAATAGAAGAGTGCCCAAATGGACAGCATCGTGTTTGTCTCAATCAACATGTAGAAGTTCAAGAACATGGATGGAGGGAGCAATATTGTACAAAAAGGCAGCGGCAGAGTAAAAGTTTCTTTCACACCAGTAAAGTGACATATCGACAATATGATCCCAGGAAACATTTTCATGCTCCATGAAATTGATGAGGGACTAAAGCAAGGAAGGCCCGAGAATCCTAAGATCGTACGGAGATGGCTGTGCAGAGGGGAAGATGCATTAACTATAAATGAAACGGGGGTGCAAAGTTAAAATCATTCACATTCTGGTTATAAAAACGGTTCATGAGAGTAATAAAAATATTTCATGAATGCCCGGTCTCGTTCAGAAGGAAATCACGAATTGCATTCTCTTAAGAAACATATGAAACACGACTCCAAGATGGCGGCAGTCTAACAAGGGTCAAGAAGGGAATGTGTCGAAATGGTTGTTGAAGTGGTGCGTGGGAGGAGAGAAAAGAGGTGGAGGAGCAACATGAGGAACTGAGACCAAATGTAAAGCAAAGCGCAAGCAATGTGAATGCAAAAACCATAGGAAGATAGTTCCCCAAAAGTGGACGGACACACTACTTTGCCGATGGGAAACTGATCAGAGAAGCAACAGGAGGAAAAGGCATTGGTAAATGCAGGAAAATAAGTGGCAAGCACAGGAATTAATGTAAAGCAATTAGAGCAAAGGGGCGGGATGAAAGCCCCTGTTAAGATTTATCCAATATAAATGCTTTCACAAACACAGTGGAAGCGCTGTGTAGGCAAAACCTAAAAAAGGTATGAGTGCATTAAATTCACTGGTCCTCCAATGGCATGAGTCACAAAGACGAATATACTTCTGAAATTATCTATCAAACAGAACTGGTAATGTTACTTAAGAAAGAAAGTTTCGCATTTTATGATTTTTTTTAATAAAGAAAATGTGCACATAGAAATATATCTTCTTCAACATTCTCACACTGAAGTCATTTTGCAAACATTTCCACATATATAGATTGGCAATTTGTTAGCAATTTCTTTGAACAGGCATCCCGAGGCAACAGGGAGAAAGGAGGCACCATGTTGTGAAAGGTGGGGCCCAGCTGTGGACCAGCGTGCCAATAAATTGGAGTCTTTACAGAAGCCCACTGCACCAGCCAACGTCTACGAGAATAAACACACTGATGGGCACAAAAGCACTGTAACGGTATGAGGCGCAAAACATACAACCGCAGTCACCAACAGACACAAAACTATTCAAAATCCGGTATATATAAGGAAAAACTCCCCCAAAAAACAGAAGGGGGAATGGTTTTAGGAAAGGAGGCTGAATAATGTGAAGCAAAGGCAACTATATCATGATATGAATTCTAGGTTGCAAACACCAGGGAACAAGGTTGCTGAGCTTTGTAAAAGCAGCATTTAAAAGAATGCATGGCCTCTGTATTTATAAAAGTAAAGGATGATGCATGAGTCTAAATATTTCCGGATATGAGACACACAGGAAATTGTTTATTTCAGAGCAAGAGGCATGTGTGGTTATTTATTAAGGAGAAAAAGTTTCATTTGGGGATCACGGCGTGCAGTGGGGATCACGGCGTGCAGTAGTGAAAACTGTTCGGAAAAAAAGCATGCAGATATATGGAAACCTGGGCTTCTGGAGACATCAGCACTTGCCCTATGGGGAGGGAATGAGCTGGTGCATTAACATTTTGATCGGCAAGACTCTTTTGATCGGGTTTTCTTTTTTTTAACTTTTGACCCCCTTATGGAGATGGTTGTCACCCTCTGCCGTATTACTTCCAATATTCACAATACTGTAACTGGGGATGCTCACCCTGGATTCTGGGGCTGTGGTGTTTGCGTTTCATTTCTATCCATTACCTATTTTCTATTTCACATCTTTCAAAACCACAGACGATGGAAAAACCACAGTTGATGGGGCTTACTTGATCAGTAAGACCTCTGTTTAGGAGAGAAGGAGATGACATGGCCTACAGCAAATCTATTGTAATCGTGGCAGCAGGTAAAAAAAACAATTTTTTGCTGTGTAAAAATATTGCTTTAAACTTTTCCTGCAACCAGGACATCCAAACAGTCTAAAAGAAAGGCACTTGTATTCATAGAAACAATTACCTCTTGCATATTGGAATGTGTACTCGACATGCTAAAAGATTTTCCCCACGATATACTGTCAGTGCATCAATGCGTCAAGTGGACGAGAACACTGGCCAGCTTCAAGGTTGTTCCTTGCACATCCTTTACACCTGCCCCAGGGAAAAAAAATCCTTGTGTTCTTTAGGACAGTATACCGTTTCTACAATAGCTGTGGAATAGCCAATTCATGACTATAGGAGTTTGAAGGACAGCAGGCAACGCGGTCTACTCGTGAAAGTTGACGCAAGAGTCTGCAACTGTTGACTACTTGCTAATGATGAGCGGTCTATAATGCTATGCAACTAAAATGTACACATTTGAAGTCATAATTCTTATATAGTACAAAAGGCCAGTTCGATTACTGTCCAATTTTTTCTATTTTTTTTTTCTCCCGAATATTGGATGCAAAATATGAAACTTTGAGGACTGGCACCATAAAACAATTTTTCAAATGCTTAACTGTGGACTCCAAAGAATTCACAAAGCACTCTCATTTCATACAAGATTCATGGACACAGTATGGTATGTGTAGCCTGCCGACACTAACAATATTGCGCCTTCAGAAGCCATGGATGTACAGCTCACAATAGCTCCCGCATACCATCTTACCACAACTCTCAGCCAACATTTCCAAATAGAAAGGCCACAGAAAGAAAGGTTAGTGCAATTCACACAAAATAGAGCACGCATTGTATTTCAGTCACTGTGCAGTAAAATGCCTTGAATGCAGAATGTCATTTGGAGGTTACACATTCATTTTTTGTAATTTCCATTTAAATTTCAAGGAACTTTTATATATTTATCCATTTTGTTATTTTTACAGTGCCCTTTAAAATAGTGACAACTATGTATAAGTGTGGCAATAGGATGCGTCTAAATATGCCCATCATGCTACCAAATATTCATGCTGGGACAAAAAGTGACTGTGCGGATAACTCCCACAGACATCACACACGTGGTGAATCACCAAATAACTATTTAGTCGCGGACACGAGGTGTCTGAGGGTGCCCATCCTCCTCCTAGACATTCATGGAAGTTGCAGATCAGCACGTCTTCAGACTACTCCTCCCATCGAAAAATACTCAAATAGGCCTAGGGCTTACCCAGTGCAAATGCTAAACCCCTGCATGTCTACAAGCAGTTTCTGGTGGTTGTACAAGCAGGTCAAAAGCAGTGAAGCAATGGAGAGTGCATTTATTTAACAACTATGGTAGCAATTTATTTTTTCCCAGACATTTGAAAAATAATTCTTTTGTGTTCAGAGTAGAACTGACAAGAGCCAGATCTACTGTAATGTGCCTGCAGACATGTTTAAGAATCACATTTTATCACGCTGTGCTCATGCTGTATACCTAAGCAGCAGCCCAGTATGTGGTAGCACTGTACAAGTTTCATGTAGCCACAAACACTAGCTTCTCCAAGACAAGCAACAACGGCGCGCAAACACCCACAATTTCAGGGCACTGTATGATCAAACAGTGTGTCAGTAGTTCTGATCCTAAATGTGCCCCAATAGTAATTAAAATGTGTAACTTATCGCCCTTTACCAAGGTAGGTCGTGCATGAACCAGAACCACCGGACGTGTAGGCTTTAACAGCAGCGACCATTATGATAAAGCAGTAAAAACCCGACCTGGATTCCTTGTCAGAGACCTAAACTAGATAATATTGAATTGAAGAGTTCAGTCAACCAAAAGAGACCTTCGCCAACTTTAGGGGGTGAATAAATGCACATTTGTTTCATTATCTTAGTGCATATTGTACCACTATACCTAGAAAACAGAAGATGGACACATGGGCATGGACATCCTTCAGTCAGAAAACTGTAAGGTTGCAAAATCAAATGAAAATTGTTTTCATGTAAATCTAAATACAGGTTTCTAAGCACCTGAAGCTTCGATGCACAAAGTCCAGATAGATGCACATGGAATATAGGGCTTGTTGAGTCTGATTTTTAATCACATCATTTTTTGGATGCATTCTTTGGATTTGTGTGTTAGGTTTATGTTCACGCATTTGAAGTTTCCAAGATATAAATAGTGTTCACCGGTCGATCTTTGTTTGTCCTTTACCTTCTATTCCTGCTTTACTCAGTTCTGGTTTCGGTTGACTATGATCACGCTTTCTTCGGTGTCTTTTTCACTTTATCCGTCTGCTTGAATTCAAGGAGACATCCTGTGGTTTTAGAATTGAAAATAACGACAGATGTCTCTGTTTTATATATTTACATACCAATATTGTGTATCTATGATTACTTTTACAGCCTTGAGGAAGTCACTGTGGTGACGAAACGCGCGTTGGCTGTTTTTGATGCTCCACATGTCAAGAACTGGACTCCCAAGAACTTCATAAAACGTATTACCTTTATGAACACTTTTTGATATGGGATGTAATGTCTTGACTTATGTTCTTGACCATTTCTTTAATGAATAAATCAGTGTTTGAATGATACACATGTACGTTCCTGGACGTTCTCTATGTCAGGGGTTATTTCCTAACATAATTTCGTTTTTCTGTCCCAAGAAATCCATATCTAGAATTGTATACATACACAACCAGAGTGCCGGGGTTTCTGTGTTTGTATATTCTTTACAAGTCATTTGATGGCTTGTGTGACTGATACCCTTGGTAGTGGGGTATTTTACCCTGAGCTGGCACCTGTCATACGTTTGACCTTTATATAACTGTGTTTAGCTGATACGAATACCCCATTATCTGTCAAATATTTGTTTGAATGTGCGACGACATATCCACCATTACCTTATGTGATAATTACATGAAACGCAAGTGTTTGCGTGCTTAGTCCATCATGAACTCTAGCTTTTCATTTCATAGGTCGAGTATCCTATACAACCATACACAAATATACCCAATGACGCCATACATGATAGAAGTTGCAGGTGACACTTTTAAAACAGTCTACTAAGTTTATTTTTATCTTTCATAATCTAGAACCATTGCTGCTTCTGCTACGAAGAGAGGTAACAATCATCAATACAAAAATTGGAGCTTAAGGCACTGTAATGTAGGAACAGTTTGAATTGTCTTCGATCTAGTTTTAAGTTCAGTAAAGATTTTGCATAGCCATTTTGCTTCCAATGGAGATGCATTTGTAGAGAGAAATACATGAATAAGTGTTAATCAGGTCACAGAGAAAAAATCTACATACGTGTTTCCTTGTGCATACGGCACTGGGAAGTAATGAGGTGAAGTAACCAGAGGCTTGTGAAATGATGCCTGGTTTGGAAGCTGAAAAATAAACACATGGCAATTTCTTGGAGCAGCCAGAAGTGGCAAGCATAAGACACAAGTTAAACACGAAACAACTGTAATAACAAGGGACTTCACATGTTCTAGTCGTGCTTGGTGAAAAGTACCGGAATAATCTTGATTCCTCAACAAACAGTGAACTGCTAATCTGGGCACATTCATGTACCACATCGTGGGTCACAGTAGTGCTCCCAGAGAAAATCTTAATGTTTCATGTTAACTATTTCAAAAATGTTAGTGTCAAAATGCCATTGCTCATTCACATTGGTAACAACATTGATGCTGAATCTCTTAATATTACAAGACCACAGCTCCATTTTAGGAAGCTAAAGGACAGTCCTGTCTGTCTCGAGTACTCCAGATTGATCCAATAACTGACAACATTCCAAAAATAAACCTATCTCATAGTAATGAAAGCACCCTTGCTAGGAGAGCTTTCTCAGGGTCACAGACACTAAGTCGGATGAATTGCCAATGACAAAGTTCATAAGGTCTAACTCCATCCTATGTAGGCCTCAACTCCATCTTGGCTAAGGGAGGTCCCCATCTTCCCCAATTTATGCAGAATCATTGTCATGACTGCTGTTAGATACCGATGTTGCATGATCTTATCCATCTAAGAAATGTTAAAGTGTCAAGCCACAGACACATGACACAGATACAACCAATAAGGCGACATTTTCCTTAGCCAGTGGCTATCATTCAACATGTCAAGTTTGATTGAAAACACATATTGGCATATAACCAAGATAGTGCAGTCTGAATTAACATCTTTTTGCCATACATGTTAACAGAAAAATGCCTAGAACGCATACTTTGATGCACATAATTTATGTCAGCCATTCCAATTCCCGATGAAGTTTATTATTGAAGGACAACCACTTGACCACTTGGGGAGAGAGGTCTTTCGCACAGACTATTATTGAGATCCTGCCACTGACTGTCTCACCTACTGGTAGCAAATTTCACGGATGCTACATCTTGCCTGAAGCCGATAATGTTGAGTCCTGGAGGAACACTGATTGTCTGGTACCGCAGTGTTTGCCCTTCGTGGGGAACACTGTCTCCGTGCCTCCATTGATAAAGACAGCCTTTGCGGTCAACACAGTATGCAGTGTGTCTTCTCTCCCTAAGAAACTCTAGACTGGAAGTTGCTCTGCCTTCCATGCTCACACAGCATAGAGCATAGAAGTAGATATTGTGTGTTAGGTTCTAGATGACCTTTTAAATGACATTTTAAACAATGCTGGAAATGTTAATTTTATTCTGGTTATACATAACGTGTCTGCTTGCTACTTTTATAATATTGTGTGTAGTTGTTTCAGATGTACTGAGAAACAGATTATTCCTGTACTAATTAATACTTTTAATTAGAAGTATTTGTTCTTCTCAGTGCAGTGTGTGTGATATTGTGAATAACTCAATAAGGTTTGTTTCTGTTCCCACAGTGCCCTTGATCCCTTTAGGGGATTGTTAGTAAGCCTAAAGCAATACTTCTATATCAAATACACATTGAATAGTGTTTTGCAGGTCTACAATAACCTGTCTTTCACATTCATCCCTGGTTCATTGAACTGAGTTCACCTTGGTAGGGAAGCACACCTTGTAGAGATACGCCAAAGCCGTAACTTATGCAACAGTTGGTGTCCCGTATCTTACGGTTATTTCTTGAGTAGTTTTCTTTTCACACACATCTGAACAAATATTATATCATTATGGAGATGTTCGTCGTAATCATGGTTAACTCCTATTGGAGATCAGTGAGCACATATTTCCGTAGGTTCGCCAAGTTTGACTCATTAAAGTTATTCCCCCATTCTATGAGTGTTCTAATTCTTTGACTCCAGTTTTAAATTTAAATCCATTCATCATGGTATCAGCTATTGTTATAGGCGAAATTGCAATGAAGCAGTTACTCAACATCTCAAATCTCAAGTTGTCCCCGAAGAGGAGGGGGCAGTTGATGGAGCAAGGTTTCGCATCAAAAAGAAATTTGCTTGTATGCAATCCTCTCGAAAAACCTGTAACATTATAAACAACCTGTCTGTGAGCACTAACAGTGCACCACATTTTACATTTGTATCCAGGGGAAGCTTTCCTATGTGCTTCACTAATGAATAACCCGTGTGTCCTAAAATGGCCGCTAAAACGCTGGAACTTTTCTGCGCATGCGTCTACTACATCTACGTAGTATGACGTTTTCTGTCGCTTGGGGGGAAAACTTTGCAGCTGCGCAATAGCTTCTAATATGGCTGCTTTAAAGTAATGCACTAACGCACGTGCTGAAACTAACCTATGCAAGATTTACTAAGCCAGTCATGCAAAAGATTTATTAAGTAAATAGGGTTAGAGTATAAGTAAGTGGTATACAGTGAATTCATTTAATTTTGTATTCTAACATGTTCTTCTCTGACTTTATTATTAGTTCATATTTGGCCTTGGAAGTTGATCGCGTCTCGCTTTCCTTGTGGCTTCTACGCATGCGCAACGTCTGCTTGTCCTGAACAAGTGAAGTAATTGACTGGCTGCCAAACCCTAAGTCCAGCAAGGACATGGGAAAACCAACTCTTGACCCTACGAGAGGAAGAGGACGCAGCATTGTAATATAGACTTATCGATCCACATATGAAATGCTTGTGGGAATAAAGCTTGTGGGTATTAAAATTAAGGGGCGGGAAGCTAGACAATAGACTAAAGAAAGGTATTGCACTTAGTATGGTGTGATATCCTCACCCCACTGCTTGGCCCAATCAATATTGCGGGTGAACATGGAACTGAAACATTGGGGGGTGGATCATACATCTGAATTGGTATAACAGAGGTAAGTTCTAGATAGTTAGCCACACTCGATGCTGAGATGCTGAAGCTATGCTGAGAGGCTGCCCGATTTTGCTGCAATCTGACTGAAGAATCCAACACTAGGAAAATTTGCGGAACAAACGAGGAGGCACATCTAGGAAGGGGTCCGGATGAGCCAGAGCCAGAGAGAGTAGCACCAGAGAGGGGTGTAACGCTGGTGTTACACTAGGAGAGGTCACCTTCCCGGTCTTGAACCGATCCTGAATCCTTGACATTCTGATGTCGAGGTCCTCGTACCATTCTAGGTAAATATAACTATAGGGTTAATGCTCCGTACTTGCTTTCTGTTCTTTCTCTCCTCAGGTGCTGTCATTGCAAGAAATTAATTAATGCAAATTGATTATAAGCTAACTGTACTATTTTTCCTGATGGAGAATTCTGGCATATCCATGTGTATTCTGATTTGACTCACAAAATTATTAATTCAGATAAACTTTTAAAACTCCGTCTGAGTTTCTGATTTCATTGAATAAAAAGGTTAAATGCATTATTGTAATTTCCTCCCTATTCTAATCTACTACTAGATCTTTCGAATTGTTCATTTACTCAGGAGACAAGAATGGTAAGAATACTGGTGTAAAGGTTTCCTAGGGTAAAACAAAATTGATAACCAGTGGATATTTACTAGCTCATTGAATGTATATGGGCCCAAATGAGTGATGCGTGTATGAATGTGTAGAGCTGGTAAACTCCGCAGCATCACAGTTACGTTTGCAACAGCTGCACATCCAGCGCATGCCTTTGATACTTTTGCACTCCTGGATGTAGTGTGAGCCTACTAATGCTGCCTAAGGACAGTTTCAAGAATATATACAGCAGTAAACCCACCAGCACATTATGCTGCTCACCAAGATTTAATAATCCCTTTACCTTTTCAGGAACCCCAAAATTGGTTCGGTGGTCAACTGCCGTATACGCACAGACATGTCTGTCTGGGGCTGCTGAGCAATGACGAGGCTACATGGCCAGTATTGGCTGATTACTCTCCCGTTCCCCGCCCTGACAGCCTACCCCATGAGGAGGTAGTATGGATATTAAATCTCACAGTCACCTTATGCAGGAGACTCACATAGTTTGTAGAACAAACTTTGAGCTTCAGACTTGCTGCTACAGCAGGTCCTACCGCTCCTGCACAAATACAGACCATTAGCCCACAAGCTATTAATGCTTTATGGAAAAAGCGCCTGCAAAATGTGATGAAATGACTTTCTGGATTGCTCATAAGACCAACCAGTTAAAAGCTGTGTATCTGTACACTATCCTCCCTCCCCAAGATAAACACCAGATATTGACTAATGAATCCTTTCTATTGGGTTTATCATTTGAATGTACAAATTGAAGGGGACATACCACGTATAATCAAAGCAATCTTCTGGACACAATTATTTAATGACTAGGACATCATCTTGGCAGAAGAAATCTGGCCTCCAGCCTTCATTAGGGAAGCACCTCATGGGGAGGAAGTCATAAGAGTAGCTTTCTCTCCCATAGTACCTGAAGACATCGGGGAACTTTTTGCCAGCAGATGGGTTTTTAGGCAGGCTATGGCCCAATACAGAAACCAAGCGGAGTAGGACAAGCACTCAAATCCACATGTTACATAGTGAACCACAAGCACAATATCCCTTAAAGTCAGAAGCAAAACGTGGTATTAAAGTAATACTATATCAGCTGCAGTATCAAGGCATCATAGCGCCTGGTCTCTCACCCATAAACACACCCTTCTTCCCATGTCTTAGCCAGGCGTTTTTTATAGGATAGTCTTAAACTATAGGAATTTGAATTCACACACTCAAACATATGCAAAGCAGAATGCTCACAGCACAGTTTTAATGACGAACCTGGTGCAAAAAATAAATAAATAACAAGACCCTGGATATTTCCAGTGGGTTTTTCGGTCAGAACATAGCGCCTGAGAGTGAGCATCTAACCACTTTCAGTATCGACAGAGTGCAGTTTTCATTCCAACGCTTGCCAATGCACTATAGGAAGAATCCTGGCTTGTTTACAGCAAGAATCATGCATATCCCCAGGTATTGCCATATGTGTATGATATCAATTTAACCGAAGATTAATTGAAACTCAACTTGACTAGGGTGTTACAGAGTAGTGACCATAATAACATCACATGGTTACACAATCAATTTCAAGAAACTGAGGATTGCATACCTGACGGTGACCTTCCTGGGATATGAATTATCCTACAAGGGCAAGGGTTTCGCTCCAGACTTCCTCCAGAAGTGTGCAACCTTGCAACCTCTCAACACAGTGACAAAGTTACAATCCCTTAACTTCGAACACATTTTTTTGTAGTAATATACTTTATTCGGTAGCCAAGTATCATCAAAGTGCAAATGTGATACATCATAAAATCATTTAAAAACATGCCACAACACAATTAATTGAAATACAATGCTATTCAAAATGTAATTTTCTTTAGCCATTACTTGTGTGCAAAATAGATGCAAGAATCAAGCGGAGCTATGTGCAAATTAAGCAGAGAATACATACAAATACATTAAAATCTTTCAACTTTATGTATAAAATGAATACGGTTAGAATAAAACGATAAAAAAACTTGACCTAGTCGCTTGAGGACACAATCAGTATTCTACCACGTTTGTGCCATACTGCCTGCAAGAACTTGCACATAGCAATGACTATTACTGGGGTGGTATCACTCCTTAAAATTCTAAAAGCCACTAAATATTTTGTAAGTTTCAGATTTTAACATATGGGAATAATCCATTTTCAACGCAGGCCGTGGTAGCTAGGAGAGAAGTATAATAAATGCGCCTAATCTTCATCTGCCATGCCACACTCCGGACAGGTGCAAGGGCCTAGGGCCTTATGCCATTAACTAGTTATTGAGCTCAGGAGTAAAGTGCCAAGTCGAAAGCGGATATAAAGACTTTTGGCTAGAGGGGAAGAAATGAAATCTAAAAATTCCTCATAGCAGGAGAATTGTTTAATATCTAAAAATCTATTTATTAATATACCAATTGAATGGTTATTTAGATGAATATCTTGAATGTAAGTCCCATAACTAGATTATAGGATATTAAAATGCGTCTTTCACATTCTTTCTGGGTTATATCATCGGTTTGTCAGTCCAAAATTGTTAAACCAGTCAGTACCAAATTTGACCCAAGGTATTGATTTGTACGCCCTAATACATAACAATTCGACAATGCAATCTCTAAATTCCTTTAACTCAGAAGTGACCCACAATCGAACCCACTAAACAAGTGGTCTTAGGGCGGCCAAATCTGCAAATCTTTTGAGTCCTAAATCATAAAACAAGAGGATTAGTGGTGTACTACAGGGAACAGAGACCAGCCTTCTGGCAAATCTATTTTCTGCAACAGTAAGTTGGGAGATGTCAGTACATCCCCAAGTCTAGGCTCCATATAGCACTGTACCTTGCACTTTACCGCGATAAACTTCCAGGGCTTGCGAAACTGTAAGTGAGCTTGTTTGCCTATGCAGCCTACTGATAACATTTGCTCTGTGCTCTAGTAATAATGTACTTTTTAATTGATCATTCCATTTCAGGATCTCCATTACCTTAACTCCTAGGTAATCGAAACTCCTCACCTTCTCTAGTGCTCCTCCCACAGCCCATATGACACACTTATTTGCCTCACTACACAGAGAGTGAAGCCTCAGTATGACCGGATTCTAAGTTTTGAACCAAACAGTGGCTAGAAGCACACACTGATATCTTACATTCCCTAGAAGCGGACATGCTTGAGGCTAAATATTTACGAACTACGGACAACCAAATCAACCTAGTTATGGGAGTCATACCCAGTCATTATAATTACACCTATGGGACCTACAACGAAGGACAGACCGTCCCCACTGCTTAGAAGTCACACTTTTATTCCTTTGCAGAAGCACGCTTTGCTTCTATTGAAAAAATACGGACAGCTGTACAGACGGCTATTTTGAAAGAGCGTCCTTTGGTGCAGGGAAAACCTATCATTATTGTTTCTCCTGTAACCACACTAGAAGCGGCCACAAAGTATTCCCGATGCTAGTGCCCTACAGCACAATTGGGTATAATGGCACTCTTCTTTAATTGCAGTGGATGCAAACATTCCTTCTCTTTGTACACAAGCTTTTCTCCAATACAAACAGTATACTGTTCTGACTCCTGACAGGTTACCTGTAGGGTCTAACCAGAGGATCTTTTATACAGATGACTCTGCCCAACCTATGTTAGGAACCAAATGTAAGTACTGCACAGCCTGTGCAGCAATGCAAGGTGTAGTGAAGGATGGTGAATTCATCCCACAACGCACCCACATCAAACCTTTAGCTAACAGTATTGCACAACATGCAGAATTACATACCCTGCTACTTACATTACACAAATCTGACTCATCAGCTCCCACACTCAACCGTGTCTGACTCAGCTTTTTTGTGTGGAAGGATACAATGTCCATTTGCAACATTGGATTGGATGGATTCAAGGATTCAAATGGAAAGCCTATAAAAAATAAACAGCTTTGGGGAAAGGCAGCTTTCTTACAAGAAAATCTTCCATCGGTCCATGTGAGGCTCACTTTGAGCCATCAGCATAGTGGCCTTCACGCTAAAGGGAACTGTGCAGCTGACCCAGTGGCAAAAGCTAATATTTGGGCTGTCTGAGTTGCAGTCCTAACCAGATCTCAAACGAGGATCGACACAGATATTTTAACAGCTAGGGACTATGTTAGACAGTGTGACATTTGTCAACAGATCAAACCCTCCACTGTAGAGTTTCACCAACTCCCCCCATGATTTCAAATATCCCCTTTCGGGTGATTTATTTGGACCACATTTGTCCCTTAATTTCAGCTAACCGATATAATTACATATTGGCAGCTATTGGTTCATGTTCTCGATTCCTATAGATTTGGCCACAGAAAAATGCCAGCACTCCAGCAGTCGTAATGATTTGCAGTGCCTAGTGTCAATGGGGGCATTTTATTCATTCCATTCAGATAACGATCCTGTGTTTGCCTGCAGGGTTTACAGGGATTCAATGTCTGCTCTATAAGTCTGTCTGCAATTCAGCAGCCAGTTCAAAGCTGAATCAAACGGCTTTGTAGAGGGGTCAATGGCATGATTAAAAAACGTTTGACCGCTAGGGTGCTACGTTCAGGACATAGTTGGTACCATAATCTGTATGGAGTTCAGAGAGCATGAAATAACTTGCCTAGATGAGTATTGGGAGGACGCATTACATATGAGGATCTCTTCAGAGTTCCAATGAAAGTGCCTAGCTTAGATAATTCTGGGAAGATGGTGGATGAAGATAAATTTGACTTGGAAAAACGTTTGAATGTTTTACTGAGTATCCGAAAGGTCAGAGACCTGCTATTTAACACAAATCACTCTGATGCCACCACATGCTAAGACTATTAATGCAGATGATGGGTGGGATACCAAGATTGGGGACCTATTTAGAGAGAAGATCCACAACAGGCAAGCATCCGAACCATCTTACAGACCACCCGTCGCTGAAACAAAACTGTTACTCTGCCTCCTCTCCCTGGCTTAAGGATAAACAGATAGGTGCCCGTAGAGCACAACCAGCAGCACTATCTGGCCAGTCCTCCACAGCCGACCTCTGCAGACACCAAGAAGGATTCAGAGCTGACTCCCAGCCTCTCCCTACCCTGAATACTCTACCCCCTGAACAAAACAGTAATGTTTCTAGCTCGAGTTTCCAGCAAGGGATAACTGAGCTTAACACTATATGCAGAACTTTGAGTGCAACAAACACAGCTGATGCTGCCAATATAACAGTGGCTACTGTCCAACGCAATGCCATGGTTTACTATAAAATTCCACCTGATACTAGGTCATTTGAACTGGTACCCTTTCGAGAGCCTTGAGAGACCAACAATCGTGAAATTGACTATGGAGATTTCACAGGAGATTGTTCAACCCCTTCTACAGTCACTTATTGCAAGAGAGTGCTCCATGACTGCCACTTGTTTCATGACAAGAATTAGATTCATCCGTGGTGCTACGCTTGGATCATTTTGTGATCTTTTCTTCTAGTCATTTGGTTGTCACGATACTAGTCCTTCTACTGAATGGACAATTGTGGTTTGTGAACTGCAACCAAACTTCTCATCCCACGGAGCCCGAAGAAGTTTCCCTGCTATAAATATTACAGCTTATCATGTGCCTGGGGGCAAAGCCTGGGTAAAACTTCCATATCAGATTATAGGGTTTACCGAGATATTTCAATTGCCTTGTGATACAAGTTTCAATGAATGATGTTATAAACCCAGTTGTATTACACATGATTGGGACATCGAGACCGTAAAAAGAATGATGTGTGTGCTACTTTTAATAATGAAGATCCTTATTTGAACTCAGCCAAATTGCAAAGAAATGTATTGGTATTACTGTTATGCGCATTACTTCATACACTGGGTAGTTACCCTAGAGAAATGTATAATTACACTCACTGGGAACACTGTGAGGCTATGCTCTCTGAAACCTATTCTAGTTTCTTAAAGAAATGTCCTTATTACCAGAGTGCTGACAGATTGCATCCTTCAACCTTCTATTTTACACAAACGTCACAGCTGCTTCCAAAAAATCTAAAAACTACTGACAAGCTGATATACTCCACTGCATTTACTTAAAACCTGGCTGTTCAAGGATATGAGCATTAGAAAGCAAATGCGGATCAGAAAAGCCTTTGGGGAACCAACTTCTGGGGGATCCAAGGCAAAGAAGCCTTATTTCGAGCCTGCATAATCTTTCTTAAAAAACTATCTGGCAGACCACCTGTGTGAAATTAGGAACAATTAAGGACTTAAAGAAACCTTCTACTCTGAAAGTCAATTGAACTAGGTTTAATAATTGGCAATTTCAAATTAACACATCTGAATTAGACAAACAATAGGATACAGAATGGAACCTTAAATTAAACACAAATTCCTGTTGACGTTTTTTTAACCTACGGCCTAATGATTCTGGATACCAGCATGCAGGGTTTCCTTTCCAACACTCCTGGACTCAAATGTAATCGACCTGATCCACAATACAATACACAAACACCTGTAGGGGTTACCACATACGGTGGAGGCAAGCTATGCCAACAATGGCTAGAACACTCTAGTCAGTCAGCGGTGAAAGAACACTTCTCCTCCTTTAAAGAAAATATGGATTTTTCTGATTTTCTTCTGGGACCACATCCTAATGGAAACAAATGTTTCCTTGCTACAGTAATATACGCTATCTATAACTAATTAAATACATATTCAGAAAAGGAAGCTGCAGAACGGATTAGGTAAATTGACCGGGAGATCATGCAAACAGTTTTTAAAGTTCTCAATGGAATGCACACACTTTCTAAAAGAGATCACTCGCTAAATCACATTTTGGCTTCACCCGGAGACCTCTTGAAAGGAGACTTGCATTTATTACAACACGGACAGGCTCAGTTAAAAGCAATCATACAACTAAATTAGGCATTACAGACACTTCGATCAGGTTTTACGCTTTGGCAACTTCTTAGTGAAACTGCCAAGTTTAACCATATAACCTAAAGTTTACACACAAAACAATAGCTTAAACAGGAATCTACATCCACCCTATTAAGTAGAGAACAAATTGAAGATGCACCGTTTACAGTCAGTGATAATCCACCTATTACCTGGTTAGCAAATGGTATAATTTCCATACCCATAGCAACCTTTCATTTTCATGTCTGTCAAAAATATAAATAAGTTGGTTGGTATGAGGTCATGCACAATTCTCAATTGTTCTATTCATGGAAATTTCCTTTTTTACACATCTGTTTAAATGAAAATTAACAAGACCCTGTGTATATCAGTACGGCAAGTTGTTGAAATCCCCTTGGACACTCCCTCTTATGTGACACCATGTCATTGCACGTATTGTGTACTGCTATGATGTCAGGCTTAGGTTGTGTTTTATCTGTTTCCCCCCCTTGCCTTTATTCTCCCCACATCACGAACTTCTGCATAACAGCTCCCATTTACTTTTAACAAATGTTATTTGCTGTGGGTTGAAACCCGGCCAGCCGCACCTGATGACGGTTTCAGAATTAATAGTGTTGTGGAAGGACCATGTATCCTCGGCCTGAAAATATCATTAGGAACATCTCCTAGAATAAGTATGAAATCTATCCATTTTGGCTATTTGAACAAACTATTGTCTGGTCTGCTACACAAAAAAGTCCCTTTGACTTCAGTGGTTGAAGTTTCGAATTTACAGAAAGCCAACTGCTCTAGAAATTCAGAGGCTGTTACACACGCTGTACCAGATATCGTGCAAACAATACTTAATTAATCTGTTACAACGGGTGTTGTGCACTTTTTTAAATAACATTGGATCTGGTCTGGTGACTGGATTTAAAGCAATATTTGGACAGATTGCGCAATTTTTCCATTTTCTGCACTCCAGCCATTTGGAGAATTTCTGCTAATTTTGCTAACTGGCTTGGCCATCATCATCTTTTACTATCCAGACAAAAAAAAAAAAATCAACAACATGGAGTACACGTATCCAGCCGAGCAAAGCTGCAGGGAAACTCTAGCTTGTTACCTAGGACATGCTTGGTTATCCGAACTCAGCGACCACTGGATGTTCGCAAGATTCATGCTACACAGGTACCTGTGTTCTGGTGCATAAACTGTCTGACTGACATCATCTTGGATTTACAACTGTAACAGCCCACAGTGATTTATCTTGATCTGCAAAAGATTCTTTAACCACTACATGAGCACCAGAAACAAGGTCAAGAAACGCATCTGTGCCTTGTACAGGATGCTACCTATGACAGATCAATCTCATCAGCGGTCCTTTTCAACGCAGCTATGGATAAATGGCTTTATTTGCTATTAGCCTTCAAGCCCCCTCGAGAAGAGCCACAACTACTATCAAGTGCCCAAGATGAGCAACCAGGTCCGTCGAACACATAGATCATCAATCATGAACATGCTCATTATAGTTTCACAGAGATCACACTTATGCTGCGCGTGCACCCGAATATGTCGACACATTCTCTGACAATGAATGAATTCAATAAATAAGTAGACCAACGACAAGCATTCAACCAAGATACCACAAAGGATTGAATAAGCTACATTCCTTTTTTTGCAATTTTTTGTCTTAATTTTACCACATTTATTATTTGGATTATGTGTGTCATCAGTGTTATGTTTTAATTGCCAACACATATACAACATCCTGTGAATATCTGTATCGGTCTGTCTGTTGGTGTGTAAGTGGCTGCATGGGTTTGTGAATAGCTACGTGAGTGTCTATATGGGTTATGAATTGGTTGTCTGAGTATCTGTATGGGTGCCTGAGTGTTTGTGTGAGTGGGGTGTGTGACTGTGCATAGATGTGTGAGTGGGTGATTCTATGGGTGCATGGTTTTAAGAGTGCATCTGTGATGGACTGTATGGGTGGGTGAGTGTGTGTATGGGTGTGTTAGTGAGTGTGTGTATGGGTGTGTTAGTGAGTGTATATCTTAGTGGTACATGTGTGAGTAGCTACATATGTGAAAGGCAGTATATATGTGTGTTGGAGTATATAAATGGCTATAAGTGAGAGTGTGTGATTGTGAGAGTGGCTGTATGGATGAGTGTGTGCTTGTATCAGTGATTGTATAAGAGCGTAAGGATGTGCTAGTATTTGTACAAGTAAGTGAGCTGGTGTGAGTATAACTGTATAGGTGAGTAAATGGCAGTGTGAATAATTATTTGCATGACTGACTAGGTGTGTGATTACCTCTATGGATGAGTGGCAGTGTGTGAATGTCTATATCAGGGGTCTCAAACGAGTAGCTTGGGAGCTACTGGTAACTCGCCAGTACCTTCAAAGTAGCTCTCAGAGGTGAAGTCAAACCCAGTATCAAATTCAGAGTAGATGCCTATTAAAAAAGGCAGCACTGCTCATTTTAAGACTATTAGAGTGACAGCCAGCCGTACCGTTGGCAGTAACCAGGTATTGCAGTCATATGCCGTGGATGCTCACTACAGCACCATGGATGCCTGTATTATGCCAGTAATGCCCACCATTATACTATGACCACAGTTGTGCCAAGGCTGGAAACCTTAAGGGTCAGGGCATAGACCATATATCAGTCATGACCATTATTATGCCAGGAATGGGTAAATGTAGGCCAGTCATACTCCTAGTATGTAAAGGATGGCTGCCAATCAATCAATCACTGCATTTGTAAAGCGCGCTACATACCCGAGAGGGTCTCAAGGCGCTGGGGAGGGGGGGTGCTACTGATCGAAGAGCCAGGTCTTGAGGAGTCTTCTGAAGGCCAGCAGGTCCTGGGTATGTCATAGGATGGTGGGGAGAGTGTTCCAGGTCTTGGCGGCGAGGTAGGAGAAGGATCTGCCGCCGGCGGTGGTGGTGGTTTTCCGGATGCGGGGGACTGTGGCGAGGGCGAGGTTGGCTGAGCGGAGGCTTCGGGTGGGGGTGTGGAAGCTGAGTCGGTTGTTGAGGTAAGTGGGTCCGGTGTTGTGTAGTGCTCTGTGTGTGTGGATGAGGAGCTTGAAGGTGATCCTTTTGTTGACGGGGAGCCAGTGCAGGCCTCTTAGGTGGGGTGTGATGTGGCTGCGGCGGGGGACGTCGAGGATGAGTCGGGCCGAGGCGTTCTGGATGCGTTGGAGTCGTCTCAGGAGCTTGTTTGTTGTTCCTGAGTAGAGGGCGTTCCCGTAGTCGAGTCTGTTGGTGATGAGGGCCTGGGTGACGGTTTTTCTCGTGTCGAGGGGGATCCATTTGAAGATCCTGTGGAGCATACGGAGGGTGTTGAAGCAGGACGCGGAGACGGCATTGACTTGCCTGGTCATGGAGAGAGTGGAGTCGAGGATGACCCCCAGGTTGCGTGCTTTCTTTGGTGGCCTGTGGGTTCCGGGGCCGTGCCTAGCGATGTGGGCCACAAAGAGTCGTCCCAGGCTGATGGGGTGAGTCCGAGAATGAGGACCTCCGTCTTGTCTGAGTTCAGCTTCAGTCTGCTGTCCTTCATCCTGTCGGCTACGGCCTTCATTCCTCTGTGGAGGTTGGCTTTGGCGGTCTTCGGTGAGGGATATGATCAGCTGGGTGTCGTCGGCATAGGAGATGATGCTGAGATTGTGTTGTCGTGCGACGTGGGTGAGAGGTGCCATGTAGATACTGAACAGCGTTGGGCTGAGGGAGGATCCCTGTGGGACGCTGCAGATGATCTCGGTGGTTTTGGAGCGGAAGGGTGGGAGGCGGACGCTCTGGGTTCTGCCGGAGAGGAAGGATGTGGTCCAGGCCAGGGCCTTCTCTTGGATACCGGCGTCATGGAGGCGTGCTGATAGGGTGCAGTGGTAGACCGTGTCAAAGGCTGCTGATAGGTCCAGGAGGATGAGGGCGGCTGTTTCTCCTTTGTCCATCAGGGTCCGATGTCGTCAGTGGCGGCGATGAGGGCGGTCTCGGTGCTGTGGTTGCTGCGAAACCCAGATTGGGAAGGGTCCAGGACGTTGTTGTCTTAGAGGTAGCGGGTCAGCTGTTTGTTGACAATCTTCTCAGTCACTTTTGCCGGGAATGGGAGTAGGGAGATGGGCCGGAAGTTCTTGAGGTCCTTGGGGTCCGCCTTGGGCTTCTTCAGAAGGGCGTTGATCTCGGCGTGCTTCCAGCTTTCTGGGAAGGTTGCTGTCTCGAAGGAACAGTTGATTGTTTTCTGGAGGTGGGGCGCGATGGTTGTGCTGGCTTTGTTGAAGACGTGGTGAGGGCAGGGGTCCGATGGGGATCCAGAGTGGATGGAATTCATGGTTTTGATGGTGTCTTTGTTGCTGAAGCTAGACCAGACGGTCAGGCAACTGGTGCGGGTGGTAGTCACAGGGGTGGTGGATTCGGTGGTGGGTGCGGGGGGGTCGGAGTTGAAGCTGTCGTGGATGTCGGTGATCTTGCGGTGGAAGAAGGTGGCCAGGGAGTCGCACAGGTCTTCAGATGGCGGGATGTTGCTGGTGTTAGAGCTGGGGTTGGAGAGTTCTTTCACAATGCTGAAGGTGTTGTGTGCGTTGTTGTCTAGGCGGTCCTTGAAGGCGGTCTTCATGGCGATCCTGATGAGTTGGTGGTGTCTGCGGGTGATGCTATTGAGGGCTGTGTGGTTGTCTGGTGTTCAGTCGTGGAGCCATTTCTTCTCCAGCTTCCGACAGGTGTGCTTGGAGTTCCAGAGGTCCCCGGTGAACCACGCGGCTTTCTTGTTGGTGTGGTTGGTAGTGGAGGTCTTGAGAGGGGCGAGGGTGTTGGCGCAGTCGTTGATCCACTGTGTGAGGTTGGTCGCGGCGGTGTCTGGGTCGGTGGGGTCGGAGAGTGGTCTCAGGGCGAGGGCGGTAGTCAGTTGGTCCTCGGTGACCTTGCCCCAGCAGCGGCGTGGTAGTTGTTGGGTGCGGTGGTGTGTGGTGGGTTTCCTGAAGGTGAAGTGGACGCATCTGTGGTCGGTCCAGTGGTGTTCGGTGGTGTGGTTGAAGGAGACGTGTGGGCTTGCGGAGAAGATGGGGTCGAGCGTGTGTCCAGCGGCGTGAGTAGGTGACGTTACGAGCTGTCTGAGTCCGAGGTTGGCGAGGTTGTCGATCAGGGCGGTGGAGTTGGCATCGTTGTTGTTCGAGGTGGAAGTTCAGGTCCCCGAGGAGGATGTAGTCCGTGGAAGCGAGGGCGTGGGTGCTGATGAGGTCGGCGATGGTGTCGCTGAACTGTGGGCAGGGTCCGGGAGGTCTGTAGATGAGTGTTCCTCTGAGGGTAGTGTTGGAGTCGGTGTGGATCTGGAAGTGCATGTGCTCGGCGGTGGTGAGGGTGTCGGCGGTGTTCGTTGAGATTTTGATGGAGTCTTTGTGGATGATGGCGATTCCTCCTCCCACTCCGTTGGTGCGGTCTCTGCGGGAGATCTTGTAGCCCTGTGGGATGGCTATGGCGATGTCTGGTGCTGAGGTGGCGTTCAGCCAGGTCTCCGTCAGGAAGGCGACGTCGGGGCGGTGGAGTCTAGGAGGTCCCAGAGTTCGATGGCGTGCTTACGAGCGGAGTGGGTGTTGAGGAGGATGCAGCGGAGGTGGTTGGGTACTCTGGCTGGTGGTGTGGAGGGTTGGATGTTGGCGAGTCTGCAGTTCTGGCAGGTGAAGGGCCCCTGGGTGCGCTTCGGGGTGGCCCGGTAGCAGGGGTGGGCTCGTCTGGTGTTGAGTGCGTGGAGGGTGCTTGCGTCGTAGTGCAGTCTGGCGTTGCGGGGGGTTCGGGGTCCAGGGGTTCTGGCGCTGGGTGCGGTCCAGGCACAGACGGGCTTTCCTTAGGCACACCAATGGCGTGTCAGCGGCGCGGCCGTTTCGCGGCCTTCCCAATGAGGGGCAGAGGGAGGGAGGAGCAGCTGGGAGGTGGAAGCGGGGCGGCCAATGAGGGTGAAGGGGGCGGGGCCGCAGGGACTCAGCGGCGGGGTGAAAAAACGGCAGGAAAGACGGCGAGGGTCCCGGAGGCAAGGGGGGGGAGCAGAGCACAGGGGTACAGAAATGAAGCACAGGGGCACAAAATAACGAGCGCAGGGGTTCAGAAATGAAGCACAGGGGCACAAAATAACGAGTGCAGGGGTTCAGAAATGAAGCATAGGGGCTAAGAAATAGCAAGCGCAGGGGTACAGAAATGGAAGGGAAGGAATCACTGTCAAGTGGCAAGAGGCGGCAACGGAGGATTAATCACCCAGGGGGCTGCGTGGCAGATGGGGGGGGAGCGACCTGCCTGGTGACAGGGTCAAAGGTCGCTCCACATCTAGACCAAAAATACCCAAAATAGTCAAGGATGACCATTATTATGCCATTGGCACTAGTATGCCAGGAACAAGAGCACAATTATGTCCGAGATAACACCCTTATGATGGGGACTAGCATACACATTTCATGGTCCTTGACACCAGGCGTAGCTTTCAGGAAGCAATAGCATTTAATATGGATGCAGATAAATGCTGATGAGTCTCTTAATTTTCTCTGGTCTGGATCATGCCCTGTTCTCACCAGGTTTTGAGTTATCATGCACCCAACTGACACAATTTCACTCTGACACCTGCAGTCCCACACTTTGGTGGGTCAGCACTGATTACTGCTCAGGCTACTGCTACCATGCTTCTTTGATGGTCCACTGTTCACACACATGTTGTGTCTGATACAGCAGGGACTACAACATGGTCAATCTCCTTGTGGCTTAGTTATATTGAGATTGGATACAGACTGCCAGGTGGCTGGCCCTATAGGTTGATACAGTGTGTGTCTGTGTGTTAGTATGAGGTATTCAAAGACAATTTTACATAGGAGTACTCGATGAAAATGACAACCTGATGTTTTGGGACTGTGCATTTCCTAAACTCTGAAAACTTATATTTAAAGGCAGTTTTCTTTTCAAAACTGGGTTTTCTTCTGGAAAATTGAGTTTGTTCGCCCACAGTGGAAAGGGGTATTTGTTAGGAACATTTGCATTTTAAGAAACTGATGAATGATAAATCAAGCTGAGCTGGGGAGACCTACTGCTGTATTTATGTCCTTTGTGCCATAGAGCATGTCAAGATTTGAATCTTATTTCATAAGTCAGGTGGAGGCATTTTATATTGTTTAACGTTTTACCGGCATTTCTGCTGTTACCCGCACTTGGAATACTTGGGTGGTAACTACTGGTAATCCTGCTTATGGTGGTCATAGTATAGTCCCTATTTTACAGTTAAAAAATTTGCTAGTAGCTCGGGCAGACTTTCCTTGAGCAAAAGTAGCTCTCAATACAGAAAAGGTTGGAGACCCCTGGTCTATATAGGTGTATGAGTGCATAGGATAGTCCTGTACTGAGTGACCATAAGTATGAGTGACAGTACGGGTGAGTGAGTGGATGTGTGTGTAAGCCTAAGAATCAGTGAGTGGGTATGTAGTTATTGGTGTTGGAGTGTCTATGGTTTTGAGAATGGCAGTCTGTGATTTAGAGTGAGTGTATCAAAGGTTATATTAGCGTGTGAGAAGATGCATCAAATTATCACCTGGATGATGTCATCAGTGATGGCATTTGAGATGTCATCAGTGATGTCACTGACCATGTCATGAGTGATGTATTATGTGACGTCATCAGCAGTGCATTGCGGGGGCGCGAGTTATAGTTATCTGAGCAAACTATAATGGGGTAATTTCTCTGGTTTTGTACGAGTGAAATGTCCAACTAACTATAACGTGTCCGAAACCTATGGTTCTTTCAGTGAATTTCTAAGGTTTTTTTTAATGCTAATTTCAAACTGTAACGTGCCTGAAACCTATGTTTTTTTAAGTGAATTTCAAAGGTTTTTTAAATGCTAGTTTCTAACTATGCCTACAGAGGTAGGACATGTGAAGAAACAAGAAAAAACGCACAGAAAGAAGCAAAAGAAATCCAGAAAGAAGCAACAGAAGTCCACAAAGACAAAGAAAAGTGCAGGAAAAAGCAAGACATGTGCAGAAAGAACCAACAGAGGAGCAGAAAGAGACCTTGCTGCAAAATCATCCTGTGCCCACAACTTTTTCAGATGGGTACTGGTGGTAACTGACTGACTAACCAGGCCTAGAGCCAGTGTTATGCTAAAAGACATGCGTTGCGGTACCCCTGTGATTAGCATGACCTCCTCTGTAAGGCCCTAGTACATAATAGGGCAGGAGGATTAAAACTACCTCCAAGTCAGAGGTGCAGAAATATGCTACTTTAACTAGTAGTCGCGTTTGCAGAGTGGTGGAGAAAGGGTGCTGGGAGTCCAACCAACTCTCAGGAATTCCGCTACGTAGGACTTACAGGAGGTACCAGGAGGGATTCTTGGCCCCAAAATCCCTCAGGACTAAATTGGACTTCATCCCCCATCTCGTAAACTGCCACGAGGCACGTTTGCAGAGTGGTAGAGAAAGTTGTAAAAAGGGGCGTGGCCTGGACCACCTCTCTGCAACGCAGTGCAGTGACGCTTACTAGAAGCACCTGGTGGGCTAGTTGGCACCCAGGGGCCCTCAGGATTGAAAGGGAATTAACTCCCCAACTTAAAACGCGCCACAGGGCGTGTTTGCACACATGTCACCTAAGGCCCCGCCCCCTCCCTTCACCACTGTTCAAATGCGCCTCGTGGCGCGTTTTAAGTTGGGGGGTAAAGCCCCCTTGAATCCTGAGGGTCCCTGGGGTCCAACTAGCCCACCAGGTACCTCCAATAAGCGCCACAGAGCTGCGTTGCAGAGAGGTGTAAAAAGGGGTGTGGCCTGGACCACCTCTCTGCAACGCAGCCCTGTGGGGCTTACTGGAGGTACCTGGTGGGCTAAATGGCTTGTTAGGAATTTGGATTCAATAACTCCGGTATCTTTCATTGTAAATTGTGCAAGACTTGCTATGAAAGAAAATGTTTTCAAATTTGAGGATCGATTTTTTTTCCAGGTATCAGGTACCTCGATGGGGAGTGTTTTTGCCCCAAGCTTGGCAAACTTGTATGTTCACAGTTTCGAACAACAACATATTTTTAACATCAATAATCCATATCGAGAGAACATCCGGTTATGGAGAAGATATATCGATGATGTGTTTGTGGTTTGGAGAGGAACATCAACTTCTATTCTCGACTTTAAAGCTTGGCTGAATGTTCAAAATGATTTTTTGAACTTCACGTGTGAATACAGTAAAATCGCATTACCATTTTTGGACATCTTGATTACTCCACAAGATGGTGGTCTGAACACAGAGCTATATAAAAAACCAATGGCAAGAAATTCACTTCTATCGTATGGGAGTTTTCACCCCCAGGCCTTACGTGATAATTTGCCATTTGGACAGTTTTTGCGCATTAAGAGAAACTGTTCCACCACTAGCAAGTATCTGGAACATGCAAAGAAGCTGGCAATTCAATTGCAAGCTCGTCAATATCCCAAGGACCTTGTGAAAAGGTCTATGAAACGTGCTGCCAACAACAATCGGGCGGCTCTTTTGGAGACCGGGGCTCCCAAACACCATTGGACAGATTGACATGTGTACACACATGTTGTAGTCTCACCAACAAAATCAAAAAAAGTATCCTGTCAAATTGGAAAATTTTGAACATTGGGGAGATAGCATTACTCCGGCCTTTGTTTGCATTTAAACGCAGCACTAGTATCAAAGACCGATTGATACATACACGTCCACGCTATAACAAAATGAATCCGCAAGATACCCTGTGGGGTTTACCCCCGATACAGCGGCATTTCCCTTGCGGCTCTTGCACAGCTTGTCCCAACACTTCTCATACTACTGAGATTTACATTGGTTCTCCCAAACCGTGGTTATTAACACATCACACAAACTGCAATTGTGAGAACCTTCTTTACCTGATTGCCTGTCCATGTGCCCTGCGGTACGTGGGCATTGCCACACGCAAAGTGAAGGTACCAATTCTTGAACATAAGAGCACTATTAGATGCAGGAAATCCTCAACAAAATTGACTAATCATTTTTTGTGAGCTCAACACAGTCCTGCTGACCTCAGATGGACTGTTAGAGAAACCGTATATTCCACCACATATTACAGATGCAACCTCTTTTCTATTTAAACGAGAACAATGGTGGGTCCATAATCTGAAAAGTGATAGAGTGGGTCTTAACGATGAGATCCAGTGGGTCTCTCTATAATAGATACTCTGCGTACTTCTGTCCCCTCCCGTTTTTTGCTTTTTGTTTCTTGATTAATGTCTCAGAGGTACATGATGTTGGAGACACACTGGGTAGCCTGTTTAACCCTTCTAGTAAATATGATAGTTACACTCTTATTTACTTATGAGTTTCTCTGTTTAGATACCAATGCGACTATATGGCACTGGTTTTAATTACTGTTCTCAGGTTTCGACAGGTTTTCTCTAGGCGTCTGCAGGAGCATCTGGCTTCTTGAAAGTTCTGTGATGAACCAGGTGGCTTTTAGCGGGCATTGTTTGGCGGGGGCAGATGGGTGCGAGCTTGTCGGCGCAGCGGGAGATCCATCGGTGGAACTCTCTGGCTGCGGCACTGGTTTCGGGTGCAGCGATGGTGGGGGGGGGGTGCTTATGTGTTTCTCTGTGACTTTGCTCCAGTTCTGTCGTTGCGGGCGTCGGGCACGCTGGTGGGGATGAAGGTGAAGTGGCCGCAGGGGTGGTCGGTCCAGATGGGTTGGGAGATGCGTCGGAAGCAGATATTGGTTCCTCCCGCGATGATGGGGTCGAGGGTGTGGCCCGCTCTGTGGGTGGGTGTGTTGACGAGCGGCTTCAGTCCGAGATTGGCGAGGTTGTTGAGGAGAGTGGTGGAGTCGGGGTCGTTGCCGTTGTTGAGGTGGAAGTTCAGGTCACCGAGTAGAATGTAGTCCGTGGAGGTGATGGCGTGGGGTGCGGCGAGCTCGGCGATGCTGGTTGCGTGGTGGGTGCGAGGTCCTGGCGGTCTGTAGATGAGGGTGCCTTGTAGCGTGGTCCAGGGGCTAGTGTGGATCTGGAAGTGGAGGTGTTCTGTGTTTCAGTGGAGTTCACTCGTGCTGGAAGTGGAGAGGCGGAGGGGGATCTTGTGAACGATGGCTAGTCCTTCTCCTGGCCGGTGTGGACAGTCCTTTCGCTGGATCTTGTAGCCGTCAGGGATGGCGGTGGCAAGGTCGGGGCTGGAGGTGGAGTTGGTCCAGGTTTCAGTGAAGAAGGCGACATTGGGCGAGAGGGTGTCGAGCAGGTCCCAGATCTCAGTGGCGTGTCGGTGCAGGGAGTGCACGTTGAGCAGGATGCAGGTCAGGGTTTCGGTGGTGTGTGCGTCGGGCGATTTTTCGGCCGTCGTGGGGGCTCTGTCGATGGTGAAGGATTTGTGGCAGAGTCTGCATGAGAACTGCCCATGGGTGGTGTTAGGCGAGTATCTTGCGCAGTCGGATTGTCTTCCGGTGTTGAGCGCGTGGAGGGTGGTTTAGTCATAGCATTGAGGTCCCGGAGAACCAGGGGTCCTGGCGCCGGCCACGGACGGGTGCAGACAGGCTAGCCTTAGTCGCGCCTTCGGACGTGGAGCTGGGAGGCGGGAGGAACGTGGAGATGGGAGCGAGGCAGTCAGGGGGAGGGCTCACAGGAGAAGCGGCGGTGGGAATGGGGGGGGGGGAACAGCAGCAAAACAAGTGGGGAGGGGAGAAAGAAAACAGGCACCACAATGGGCACAATATTAGATAACAGCAATCGGGCACAAAAGGAACAATGAGAGGCACACGCGGAAACAGACAAAATAACAGCAGTTAGGCACAGAGGAGTGGGATAAGGGCAACAGAGCAGACAAAACGAAATAGGTGGAAGTCAGGCGCCAAGAAGTTACAATTAAGGCAAGAGCGGAGACAAAAAAAATTACGAACAATCAGGCACCAAGAATAACAATTATGGCACAGAGCGGAGGAGAAAAACAAAATTACCAGCAGTCAGGCACAGGAAGAAAAATGAGGAGGAACAGAACGGAGAAGCACAGTACCAGACTCAGGGTAGATGTGAACCCTGAACGTAGGGGCAGGCAGGCGACGCAGAGCAGCGCGGAGCTGCAGGGAGAGTGTGATCCTGAGACCGAAGTCGTAAGTCTCACTCTTAAGATATACACAAACACCTGACAGTCGTAAACGACTACACGCCATTCACCCCAAGCGTGAATATGCCGGAAAACCACAGCCAAGGCAACAGGTGTAGGCGCATTAGACAGCACACACATGAGAACATACACAAGTAAGTGTGCGGGAGCAACCCAACCCAAACCCATGTTTGACTACCTATAGTAGAATATACAAGAAACCCAACTGTACTAAATATGTACTATATTATTGCCCAAGCATACCAAATGTAAATTGCCAGATGAATGTACTTACTGATTTAGCAGCTGTAATATAACTGCCATTGTTTATGTGACGAATAACTCCTGTTGCTGCATGTTACAGCAAGATATGCTGATTGTTAATGTACACGTTCTCTAAAAAAAACAATAAAAACAAATAAAAAATAAAAAAAGGAGTGGCAAAACAACACCACCTTGTAATAAACTGCACAACAGTTTACTAAATGTTTGGAAAGAAAATTAAGAGACAGTTTGAATATTTGTAATATATACACACTATTTACGGGATACTGATGAAATATGGAACATTCTCAAGCCTCAAGAGTAGCACTACTCCCACTTCCCTCCCAATAGATCGGGAGCGGTTTCTCAAATAGGGCTCAGGGCTGCGCCCATGTGAAATTCCAAAACATTTACACATAAACACATTATAGATCAATTTAAAGATACAATTGAGTCTAAATAAATCGATGCATTTAAGTCTGGGCTGTCTGTTTCAGGCTGCCTCCCCGCCTCGCTCTGAAGCAGGGGACTGAAGCCAAGCAGTGAATCAGATTTCTGAACTGTGATGGACGACGCAGGGCTTTTTGTTTTAAAGCCCTCCATTGCTATTGTGGCCTATGGTTGTATGAACTCTGTAGGTCAGTGACGCAATCAGCGCCATGGTTTCGGGTGTGGGAGACTTCATCCCTGTGTGATTCCAGCCGTCCGTCATTCTAATGCATAAATCCCACCCTTTCGTCATACATGAGAGTGGATACAAGTACATCTGATCTGGTGCCTTGTTCTTGGTAATGCCAAGTGTCTGCATGCTAATGCTGTGTGATGTATATTGTGCTGAGAACCCTCATCATGCTAACCTCCCCCAGTGCCACTCCAGGCCCTGGCTGCAGATTGTTGGCTCAGTTAGAAGTGGAGCTGCTGCATTTGTTCCCCCTTGAAATGGTTCCGAATGAAGAGCAGGGTTCTTGTTCCCTTGCGAAGTTGATCCAAATATCCAAGTCAAGCAAGGTGAGAAATATGTGCTTAAAGTGGACCACTCTAAGATGTAGGACATTAAAACCAGCTGTCCCTTCATGCCCTTAAGTTAACAATGATGCCAAAAACATGGATTGACTTGCAAACAATGAATGTTGATAACGTTAAGGGAATGCATTTCCGTGATTTAGTTGCTCTCTAATTTCACATCCTTTACTTAATCTTACAATCCCCAAGAGTTAGCTATTTCATAATGTTGTTGATCTGTATTTTTTGTCTGTGCATAATTTGGGGCTTCAGCCATGCCAGGTGTTTACGAGGGGCTTTGATTGAGCGTGCAGGCGCTATGGCTGAAGCCAAACAAAGCGCCTGTCAGTGGGTTGACCTCTCTACAGAGCACATAGAATAATGATTATGTATTCCATATGCAACTACAATTCTGTGGATGTGTGTGTGAAGGGGGTACACAGATGTAAAATATTTACAAGGCAAAGTAAGAGAAATTAAAGTGGTTACATTTGAGGGAGTGCAGTGCATGTTTGGGGGCGGTGAAGTGCCAGATGCGAGAAAGTGCATTCGGGGAAGAGTGAAAAGAGGAGGCTGAAGAGCAAAGAGAGGTGCTTGAACATGCACAGATTGACAAGATATGCAGAGAAAAAGAGGATACATATCTACTGGACGAGTTACTTAACTTCGGTAACGATGTATCTGGTAGAGACACAGTCTAGCCGCAGATTCCTTAACTTAGAATAGCCCCAGGTGTCAGACTGGATCCGGAAAACTTTCCGCAGCAGCACCTCTGGCGCCGGGGGGCGGCGCCGCACGGCTCCACCCTGATATCGTCCACAGACATGACGTCAGGGGAGCCATATATGCCCCTCCCGGGGCACTGATGTCAGTTTTCGTTGGAATAACTTTTCCGCCCCACAACGTGGAGCCACCACCAAAAACTGTGAGAGTATGGGAACAGTGTGCGTAAAGAATGAAAAAAGAAAAAGAAATTGAATGGTGAAAAACAGCACCATAAAGTACAGTGCTAGGCACTGTATACTGCAAAATAACGAAGGGAAAGAGCAGAGCACCGCTCTGAGAAGCAACCCCACAAAAGCGAAGGCTACACCCTCCCCGGAGGCAGAAGAAGATGTGAAAAAATAATCATGGCAGACGACAGAAAGTCTGCAACCACAATATATAACCATGAAGGACAATAAATCCGGAACACATGAGCAAAGAAAATCCACCACAAGACGGCACCAGAAAGGGACGTTGTATCCCCAGTAAGGGACCTAGAGACAGAGGCAGAGCCAATAGACTCCAAACCAATGGACCGCAGGGGAGGTAAGAGACCCCAAGGCGATTGAGAAGGGGATAGTGGGGGTGGGGAACCATGATTTGATCCCACACTGGACAACCAGGCAGTAGGGATGGAAAAAGGGGGCACATGGGCATACCGCCCAATCACAAGAACGGGCGGGGTAGAGCAAACAAAATAGAATGACGCATTCCGTGTAGGAGTGAAGTGAAAGATGTCACTCCGCAGAAAGAAAGCCACCCGGAGGGAGGCGATGCAGGAAGCCCAACCTGAAAAGATACTCGCAGAACTGGGAGGATGGGCGGGCCTTAAGGAATCTGCGGCTAGACTGTGTCTCTACCAGATACGTTGTTACCGAAGGTAAGTAATTCGTCCATCTGATAGAGACATCTAGCCACAGATTCCTTAACTTAGAATAGATACCAAAGCCATACCCATAGAGGAGGCGGGTCTGCGACCGAATCCCACCAAGTCCCAAAGAGAACTAAGCCTCCAGCAAGGTGACGAAACACGGTGGGGACCGCAAGCCAGCGCAGTAACACCAGACCACGAAGCTCTGAAAAGAGCGGGAAACAATGAGGCAAAGGCACCACAAGCCGTTAAAGAACAGCACAAATACTCCCGTATGTAGATGCGGGTTGAGAGAAAGAAACATAAGCTAGAAATGTTGGTGCGGAAGTGAGAGTTCATGGCTTCGCAAGAAAAGGATATGAGCCCAGGGTCCAATGGATCCGCAGGATCCGATGTTGCGACAGCAAGTAAAACCGAGAGATGACAAACTGGTATGACAGGGTCAGCGCATACCGGTCCAATACGCACAACAGTGTAAAAAAGCACTGTCGAACCCGCACCAGCCAAAATACGTGGGGCAGCAGTGGCAGGCTGCCGACCCATGGCCAGCAAGTGTCGGTAGAACTAAAAACACAAGACACTCCAGTACACAGATGCCCTGTCAGAAGACATGTGAGAGGGGGGGCGGCGACAAGCAGAAGTACCCAGAACAGGACTGCAGTAAAAACGATAGTCCTGTGGAAGACAAGAGCACACCTGTGTGGGTCCTAGAACCACACAGAGCATAGGAAAAAAAACAGTAGGGTAGAGGGAGCAGCCTAGATGTGAAGGATGCATTAGCAAGCAGACCATCGGTAAAAATGGGTATCTAGCAAGCTGGATACCCACACAAGAGCTCGTAGAATGAGCAGACCGGGGTGAAGGCCATGGACACCGCTGGAAGGAACGTTGCCTGGGCGACTCTGCTGTGTGAAGAGCGCAGATATAGATTAAGAAGATTAATACAAGATGATGGTACACGAAAAGTACCAACAGTCATGTGGAAGCAGAATTGGACAGGACAATGTCTGGACCTGTAAGCGACATCAGCCACCCGCCCGGGAGGAGCCACGGTCCCCCGCTAGACAGATGAGGAGATGGAGCCAAACACAATAGTGGAAACAGTCAGGACCAAGCTAATAGCCCAGGGACTGAAGAAGCGAGTATCCTTAAGAGAACACTCCCCTTGAGAGTGTGACAGCAGGAACCCAAAGCAGAAGTGTGGAAAACACCTGTGCGGAAGCAGAAGGGGGAAGAGGAAAAACTCCTGTTGGGGAAGTGCCCAGAAATGGAGGGCACAAGGCCATGTACAGCATAGACGTACATGGTGAAGACGCCACCTTCAAGAACAAGTCCAGACATGGCTGAAGTACGAGAAACTATTACCCATCCCGAAGAGGGGAGGGTAAAACCAGTACCACAGAATCTGAAGAAAGAACGCAACACCCTATGATAGTGAATCATACCAGGGTGCACTTCCAGTACGTGCAAATACTAAAGAAGCGTGCCGCACATACGCTCTGCCCTGGCGCTAAACGATGACAGGGCGTCAGCCGTGGAAGAACTGTGCCTGAAAGGAACAGAACAAGGGCCCCAAGGGACAGTGGCTGGCGAAAAGAGGAGCAGCCAACATGGACAAAGAGGAGCACAGCGATACTAAAAAACACCCCTGTGAAAGGCAGGCGAGGCAGAAGCCTCACGGTAAGAAACCCATACCGATGGGTCGAAGTACCACGGACCACCATAGACCACAACTGTAATTGAAAATTTAATAGAGCGACGCCAACCTGTCGGTCGCATACAGCAAAGAGAAGACAGAGAAGTCCACAGAAGACCTTCTGTTATGAATACTCCACCAGAGCGTACCAAACCTTCCTTGTAGGAAGGCAGCTACACAACAGCTATTAAATACCCCTCATAGGGTAAATCTGAACCCCGGCTTGGGGGCCTCCTATGGAGCCAAACTCACAGACAGAGGATTTCAAAGAAGGTAGAACCAGCTGACCAGCTGTACCGACCAAGGCAAAAATGGCGGAGTATCCGCCCAGAGCATCTGGGTATTACGTCATGAACCCAGGGTCCAAAACAAGGAAGGCAATGCTGCCTAAGAAGAAAAAGCAACATAAAGTCACACAATGTGTGACAAAGACAGGCCACAAGGTCCAGAAAACCTGGCCGCAAGGGCCAGCAAATTGCGGGAGACCAGACATGAGGCGGGAGACTGCAGAATCAGCGTGACAATCAAAACGGTACACACCATTGAATGGCAGATCCCGCAGAGCGTCCCGAACGTTCTCAGGAAAACGACTATCGCACAGCCAAGCATGGCAGCGTAAAGCAACTGACCGGGCCACTGCTCTACTAACAGAGTCAGTAGCGTCCACGGCCGTTCGAATGGAATATTCTGCCAATCCGCGGCCATCAAGAAGAAGACGATTCAAGTCAGCTTGAGGCCCTTATGGGAGAGAAGGAAGAAGAAGCTCAACCAAGTCCCAAAGGGCTAAGGAAGCACGTGCAAACACGTGAGATGTGTTTAAGGCACGGATGCCCGCACTGGCAGGGGCAAAAATATTGCGCCCATATGTAAATGTGAATGTAAATGTAAATGTGCAGATATTTATATAGCGCAAATCACCAACCGGTCTCTAAGCGCTTGCTTAGGGAACCCGTCCTGGTATTCCCCTGTGAGATAACCCGGCAGGGCATCCACAAGGTGAAAGCCAGGCATCCTGCCGCGAGGGGCCATTGTGGAGATTAAGCAAGCTATTGCCCAGAGTCGCAGAGTGTGAACCCATGAATCGAGTATGCACTGGAGCGAGAATTATCGAGTCCATGGACAATTTATGGACTCAAGACCCAGCCGAGCCGGGAATTGAACCCTGGTCCCGGGCTGACCTCTGCTTCCAGGTCTGCCTACTCTAACCAGTGAGCCACACTTCTCCATATGTCTCCAGCAACCGAGACTCCCTAGTGGGAGGGAGAAACGGCAGAGCGAAAGAAGGCTGCAAGGCGAAAGCCACCTGGACAACTAGACCCTGAGCCCTAGGGTGAAGGGACAAGCAAATCAGATGGTCTGGGGCCGGGCGATGCCGGCGAGCAATTGCTCTATCCACAGTGTCACCAGAGGAGGGCCGTGCCCAGGTACCAAGCATGATGTCAAACAAGGACCCACCAAGGGGCAGTAAAGGCTCCACGTCCACATGCTCCATGTGTAGGAGATCCAGTAAGGAATCAGTGGGTAGGGAAACCCCGGGGGCTGCAAACGGAGAATATCCGCAGCCCTGCAAATAGCTCTTGCGAAGGCCGCACTAGCCTCAGTCGCAAGCCTGAGAGGCGACAACAAACCATTGGTCGGGGACGGTTGAAGGCTAACCCGACCACTAGAAAATAAAGGCGGAGCAGCCTGGGGTTGATCCAAAGGCCAAGGAACACTAGGCACTTGCACCAAGGGGCTGTGAGACGACCTTGGGCTTGATGTGCCCAATGTGGGCACATCCTCCAGCAATAGAGGAGCCGCCGGCACCGACGTCTACCGGGACGATGTCGGCTGGACGTCGAGAACCTCCACGGGGGGGGGGGGGGGGGGGGGGGGTGGTCGATCCGGGGCGGATGTACGGCGACTCGACCTCCATTGGCAGGGAGGAAGGAGATCGACAGGGCGTCGAACTCGGTGCCGCAGCCGACGTCAGCGCAGGATGCCACACGGGGCTATGCATTGACTGAACAGGCAGATTAGACTGACGACTGGGATGCCCCTCCGGGCCACGCCCCATCGACGTCGTATCGACTTTGGGGTCGGAGTCGATGCACTCAGCCGGTGCCGAGGACGATGCCGCCGGCGGAGACCCGAAATGAGAGCCTTTCTCCTCTGTGGGACCCATAGGCACCCCAGGGAGAGGGGGTAACCCAAAGAAAGACTGGAGAGCCTTTGAATAGGCCTCCATTTGGGACCGTGTCACTCTGACACCCGGGAAGGGTGGATATGGGGGAGACGACTGCAGGGCGCCAGTGCCTGGTAAGGCCCGAGAGCAGCGGGCCCCAGTGTCACGCTTTTGGGTGGACGACCTCCGCGACTTACGCTTGTGCTTACCAGTCTCCGAACGGCATCCGCAGGAATGGCTCCGTGAGCGAGCCCGATCCCTAGAGGGAGATCGGCGGCGTGAAGGCGCAGGACCGGACATCCGGGCGGCCAGCAGCTTCATACAATGCTCCTGGAAGGACTTGGGTTTCATCTGTTGACAGGCGTCGCACTCTTCGGAGTCGTGGTGCAATCCCAGGCACCACATACAAATCGTGTGCGGAACTGTGACAGACATCTGCCGTTTGCAGGTCTCACACGCCTTAAAGCCCGAAGGCATCGCACACTTAAGTTAAGGAATCTGCGGCTAGATGTCTATCAGATATAAAACACACATACCTGAAGGCCAAAACTCCGTTCATAGGCCTCAATGCTATTTAATTCACAGACTCACAGTTTCAGAATTGAAACATTTCCAATGTTAATTATTTATAACAAATCGTTGTATCTTATTTATCTTAAACAGCTAACACCCATTGGAAAAGCCAATCATACTGACAAGCTTTAGGTGTATGTCAGTTGCTTCGTCATTTATCTGTATACAATTATACCCCAGAGACAAACCAAAATACTGGTCAGATGGCACACTATGGGAATCACAGAAATGTATTTGACACGTTCCTTTATAGAGAGCCCCCACTTTTTTCATCCCACTTAAAGACCTGTCTGCATATATTTCTATATGTCTAGTTGCTGCCAGCAGCTGTGGGTGCTTCTCGAAGTCTGGTTAGAGCATATTTATTCAAAGGTTAATGCTGCATGTGGTGCAAGACACTACACTGGGCAAGCATACATTTTAAAGGGCTAAAGTTGTCATGCTTTACAATTTACACATTACAGTAACTCCTGAACATATTAATGCAGGAAGATAAGGGCAGTTTTTAATGTGTTTAATATTTCAAGACTATACGTTCCCACTGCTTTATAAGCCTTGCTTTATCACTACATCAATTTGCTTTAAAATGGACAATTTGCCAATCCTTTTTTCATTTCTTTGTCGGGATAGGGACTCACCCTGAACCTCAGGTTTGTCTATTGAACTTGTTCACATTGGTCGCTATATAAAAGTAATGCCCAACGTTTACGTCACCACTTTCAAATGTCACCAGCCGCCACTGAGCAACGGGGCTTGGAACCAAAAACAAAAGTACACAAGCAATAAAGACTGGAAAGACTGGAAAGACGAAGACCAACTAGGTTGTCAGTAATTTCTTGCTTTTCTTTCCTTTTGGGAAGGATATTTGCTTTTCAGATTTTCAAAAGTAACTAGCACTTTAAGAACAGATATGTATCAAATAGGAAAAGGAAATGTTGAAGATTAGCTCAGATTCCCTTGCGGGTACAAAGTAAAGTACATTATTACCTGATCTTAAATCGCATGGAATAAGAGAATATGACAGTTTTAATAACCATCCGTTGCTCATACGTGCATAAACTATGCCCAGTCAACCATCCTTAACATGCCTTTTGTAATAAAAAATTAATTAGGACTTTGCTGTAACAAAATACAAGGGAAATGAGTTATCCGAATTTGCTTCATATCAACCTCGATTAATTAGGCAGCACTGTTGAGAACTGTAGCGACATCGCCCAATTTACTGCTTCCAGGTTGGTCCCTGTCTTCCTAATTTTTTTTTACAGGCAACGAATGATCACTCTCCGTGCTATAGCTGCACCTTCACCTTCTGCACACAATACTGAAAAGTGCAATGCTGTTTACAGCAAAAGAAGAAAAAAACCTTGGCTTAATCCTGAAAAAAGCAAGCATTTCACATACTTGAGTGCACACAAAATTCAATTACTCTGGAGAATTGTCTTAAAAAGCCATTACCTCTCTGCTCGAGACAAGAGCACACAAGTTCAGCCGGCATTACAAAAAGCTAGAATGAAAATGAAATCTCAAAATGGAGGCTGGGCTCGGCTCACGGGTACTTGACGGTGGAGCTATACAAATATATTATGCCACCCTTAAACTACAACCCTCCAAGCTTGGAAAATTAACTACACAACTCAGACGTAGGAGGTGTGAAAAGAGACGGGCTCCTCGAAGACACTGCACAAGTAGCCTGTGTAGCTGTGCACTTGCATTTGTTTGCACGCAAGAGGCACATTAAAGCTAAACTTTGTGACTCTGCCAAGGCTTGTTGTGAATGTGCTTGAAGGCATCAGATTTTACCATTTCTGTCTCTGGTTTACCATGGGTGAGGATACACCAGGGCCTGGATTTAAAAAAGAATGAAAACGTTGTCTTATTCTATTTGAGAGGGTTCCAGATTTGCATAGGGTGTTTCTTTATGAAAATCCAGCTCATGGTAGAGCCATTGCTTAATTTGAGCAGGTGGTTTCTCACCGGCAATTATGTATGGGGTCCGGCGCCTATGTTTTTGAAACAGTAAAAAAAACAAAGCATAAAGATGGAAGAAGAGAAAGACAGAAAACAGTCATGAAGAGAGAAAGCAGGAGCCTCTTAGACTGAAGACAGAGGGACAGGGAGTGTCTGTTGTGGATTAAAGATGCATGAGTGGATTCAAGACTACCTGCGCTGACGTTTAATTGCAGCGGGTTTCAGAGCAGAACTCAGGGCAAGGACACTCATTCCTTTACAAATTAAGCACTGGGTATAGCCCTTAATAAAGGCAGGTAAGGTGTAATGTGGTAGTATGCAGAACGGCTTTGAAGATGGATGTGCAAGTGTCTTTCTCCTTTTCCCAGTAGGAGTTGTAAACCCCCAAGAAAATCAGCACAGGAGAAGGTGGCATGATCAGTGCTGTCAAAAAGGAAACAATCGATCAAAATAGCTTGCTATCGTGTAGGCTGTATAGATGGTGTTTAGTTTCAATGGTTTAGGTTCCTGTATTTTAACCTTCAGATTTAGGCATCTGAATGAGGAGACGTTTATAGAGTAAACCATTCTGCATTTAAGGGACATTTTGTGCATAAAGGTATCCTGCAACCATTTTTTTCTGCTGCATGGAGGTGGACTAAGTAGGTTAAGTATATAGTAGATGGTGGTATAGCGGATAAGCAGAACAAGGTTTCCATGAGTGTGGTGGTGTCAAGGTCACAGTTTTAGATGAGGACATATTTGGCAGTTGCATTTTATACCACACATCTACAGGTCAGTAAGGCAGCTTTGATGTGATGTGCAAGAGGTGGTTCCCTGGGTTGAGAGGGTGCAATTCTTATGTTACTTGGGCAGACATCTCTGAATGTGTTTAAGATGTCTAGCTCTGGAAATTGTAATAACAAGATGTGTTGTAAGATCGTTTATACAGAGTATTCGGGTGTGTTAGGTGCATTAGAGATAATGTGCACGGAGGGACGCTCTGAGCAGTGAGATAAGTGTGTGCGTTGGGGTCATCATGATTAGACATGTCAAATGAGTGAAAAGGCGTAAGGGTTAGGAGAGCAGTACTTGGGAGTAGAGTGTGGGGCAGAGATGGCGAGGGTGGACTGCAAAGTCATGTCAAGCAGGTGATCTTGCTTCAGTTTGATTTCAAGCAGTTCATTTTTAGAAGTGGATAAGAGATTTATGCTCTGGCCAGGGGTAATTGGCTATACCAGAGTATGTGGAAAGATTATACACATTTACATGTGAATCAAGTATATGGCTGGTCAAGCCCATCTATGGAGAGTCAGTTTAGTTTCTATACTGTGTTGGGGTAGCTAGACTTGACGAGGACTTTGATTGACAGAGGGAGGCTGTATCAAGGGTCAATAATGGCTACCAGAAGGGCAGTAGGCTAGGTCCTTGACAGTACTTTGAAATGTGTCCATCAGAATAGTTTTGTTCAAAAGTATGGTCCAGACGTCCTTGATTTATGCTGACAATCAATGTCTGGCTTCATTTCCACAAGGATGTGTGGGTGTTAAATGGACACAGCAGTGGAGGAACATGAGCTAGTGGCACCATAGTCAGTAGTGTGTGTGTACACTTGATGTCAATGTTCCTAGCCATGTGAAAAGCACCCCGATATTGATCATCAATGTGATGAGCATATAGAGTTTGATATCAGAGGACTGGATTACACCCGGTCTCGTTGTATCCCCTTAAGGGGTTTCTGTGTTCTTTAAATGTAGGTGGATGGTGACATACATGGGTGGTGAATTTGAATCCCTGCACAGGCAAAGGTTTGTGTAGGGATAAGGATTCTGAGTGTTGATGTAAACACCCCAACCCTGAATTGTCACCTGACAAATTTCAGCAGATTAAGCCTGCCAAAATGTATTGGGGCAAAAAAGTGTAGGAAAAACTTCAAAACATACACAAATTGTTGTGGTTTTCACATGTATTTCTTAATTTTCCTGTGGCAAACTCATAACCTGTTACTTCACACACACTGTGAATACCTCACCCAGAAGATAATTGTTTACCAGTTGCAGTAAATCCCACTGAAATGTGTCAAACGCAGATTGAGTGCCTAAGAAAAAAAGCATAGCGTACTTTCCCAGGAGGGTATACCCTAAATGCAAAAAATAATAGGTTAGTTTTAATGAAGATCAGTCTGAGACTATGGTATTTCTGACTGATTTAGGTTTCAGAATTGGCAGTCAGGGTAATTTTAACTCGTCCGTTTCGTCCCCAGCGCTGAGGCTGGAATTTTGTCTGATAAGCTCCTTAGCACAAGGGGTGGCCAGTATGATTCAGTGGGTCTTCCAGCTCACAATGAAAAGGACTCCATGAGGTTTTACTAATCGCAAAGGTTTTGGCTCAGACCCGGGTAAATATACATTTTCCTGGGATTTTGCCTTGGTGCTAAGCTATCTTGAACTGCAGGAAGAGGCTTGGGCTTCCCTCTCTCCTGCACAATTTAAAAGCTCCTCAAAGGATGCCTTTAGCTCTACTAGCTATCAGATAGAGTTTATGCGCTCGCTACATGTCAAAGAAAAGGCTGGAGGCAGTGACTTCATCCTGCCATCCCAAGGTAGCGCCGCAGTACTTGATCTAGGATTTGCACCATGTTTACTGACGTTTTTGGACACTATTACAAATTAACTTGTTTTCGCGAAATGCAATAACGGTAAACTGGTCCTCTTCTGGAAAAATAGTGTAACTTGTGTAACTAGGGGATCCAGGATTTTAATCATCTGCTCTTTGTTCCACATTGTCCCTTCGGCGCCGCCACCTTTCAAGATCAATGTTTTTCAAGAATAATATTAAATCTGCTGAGGTGGCACACAAGTTTCCTTTCATCCAAAAAATGAAGTCATTTGCACAAACATTTTTAATTTTTTTCAGGCTTCATGAATTTATATTAACTCGGATTCAGGATTACTGCGGAAGCACAAGAATTTTTTGACTATTCTAAAATAGGAGTAATTTGTACAGAAGTTTAAATATTGTAAGGTTTTATGAATTCATATCAATTTGCATCCAGGTTGCTGTTACAGAAAATGAGGTTATGTGAACAAATGTTTTAAAATATAAATATATATATTATATATATATTTATTTACGTGTGATTTTAATGTTTTAAATTCAGTGTCTTGTCATGTTTTTTATGTTGACCTCTTCGGAGTTTTAAAACATAAGTAAAGAAATGAATTGGTGTAGGAAAAACTCCAAACTATACAGAAATTGGTGTGGTTTCCACATGTAATTATTAATTTTCCCTTGGCAAACTCATAACCAGTTACTTCCCACACCCTGTGAATACCTCCCTCAAAAGATGGCTGTTTATCGGTTGCAGTAAATACCCCTGAATGTTGTCAAACTCAAAATGATTGCCTAAGAACAAAAAGCATAGTGTACGTTTCCAGAAGGTATACCCTAAGTGCAAAAAACAGTAGGTTAGTTTTAATGAAGATCATTCTCAGACAATGGTATTTCTGACTGATTACGTTTTCAGAATTGGCAGTCAGGGCTCAGTGTTTGCTGTATTTGATTGTAGTTTTAGAAAGACCAGGAAAGAACAGGCTCTATGAGATGTTGTTCCTGGAGTCTGCAAATATGAAGCTCTCTATGGTAGTCATATTAAGATAATATTAAAATGCAGGTCTAGTGACAATGGGTACAGAGAGAAAATTCAATAGTAAGAGGCTACAGTAGGTGTAAAAGGTGCATATTAGAATAAACTCACATTTGCTTGAAAGTGCACTGAGGCGCACATTCATACCTGAAGCAACATGGAGATGAGGGTGGAAAACCCTTTGGAGAACAAATCAATGTAAAGTGCAAATTCACATTCAGGTGAAAAATCACTTTTAGATGCATAACCAAACACCTTTGGCTTTAAGTAAACTAGATTGTGGTATCGCATTTAGAAGCAAAATCACATTTAGGTGCAAAATCACTTTTACTGCAGAATCGTCAGGAGCTCAAATCACATTGAGGAGGAAACAGCATTTATGTGCTACATAAAAAAAAGTGTGAAAAAACTTGCAGGAGGAAAAATACTTCGGTACAAACACACATTTCGATGCAAAAGCATGTTTAGGTGCAAAAATAGTTTGAGATGCAACAGCAGCAGAAACCTTTAGGGGCAAAAACATTTAGGTGCAAAAATAACCCTTGGAGAAAATCAGCTGGCATGTAATATCACAAGAAGTTGCAAAATTACTCAGTGCAGAGGTGAAAAAGTGGTGCATCAATAGGACATTTCATTTTCAATAAAGCATGCTGGGGTGCAAAATCATCCCTATACAACCACATGCAAAAAACCGTGCCGGCGGCTGCCCCGACAGCTCGAGAGGCCTGGAACACAGACTTAGCTCTCAACCTAACCGATACACATGGGCTCTCTGTTGCAGCTAGCTCAAGATGCTACCCCCCAATTACAGATTGCGCCTTATACATTTCAAATTATTGCACCGCTTGTATCGAACACCCGTACAGATATTTCGGATGGGGCTGTCCCCTTGCTCTCACTGCCCACGCTGCCACTCACCTTAGGCGGTCTTTTTACATTTTGCTTGGCACTGTCCCGCAATTGCGGTCTACTAGGTAGAAGTTTTCTGTATGATAGGGAAAGTCTTGAACACGCCAGTTCCCCCATTTCCACTACTGGGTCTATTGAGCTATTTTAGTGCTGTGCCAGATGGGGATCGCTTTGATGCTTCTCCTGGCAAAGCGCAGAGTTGCAATGTACGGGGAAGACCATGGACACCAAAAACCCAGGATTGGATTGAAGACAATACATACTGTCATGGACGACTTTTCAAGTAATGGGACCTGATGCCTCTGTGAACTCGCCCCGTGACATCTAGGAACCCTTCACCGCTTATCTTTGCCAGAAGGATAGTCTCACTTCACCAGAAGGATAGTCTCGCTCCCGACCTGGGCGATAACAATCCTGCTTTTGCACATCCAGGCATTTCACACAATGCTAGACCCAACAGGACGACCTCACTAGAATGCACAGTTCCCCAAAATCACCACCATAAGGAACCTTTATGTTGTAATACGGCACGAGGGGGGGGTTGCGGTATCCCTGAGGTTTCGGCTGCTCCAAAGAATGTGGCATATGCATATGTTGCAGTCCAGATATGCATGTTGCCTTTAATTGTTAATCATCAAGCTGATTGTTTGCCATTTATAAATCAAATAATAATAATAAAAAAAGGCCTGTACATCTCTCAGCCTCTGAAAAAAGAGCAGAAGAAGAAGTTACTGATAGGCAGGATGAATTAAGGCCTAAGGGGGTGCTAAGGCTGATTCTTTATTCAGCTTGTATTTCCTTTTATGCTGCTTTGGCAATGGGGAGTCCTGAGGATTTTCTAGGAGACTTCAATCTAATCCACTTCATGCAAAATTGGTTCTGCCATGGATACCAGGAGTGACAATCTTTATCCCATGGTACTATTGTTGAATAGGGCCACAGAGCGTAAAAGGAGAAGAAGACTTGAGTAAATGGTCTCTGTAGAGCAAGGTGAGGTTGGCTTCCCCAAGAGACTTTTGCTCCTGGATGTGAAACATCTCCTCTAGAATCATTAAGAATGGATGCGTCCATAACATGGAACGTGCAGGGGCTAAACTCATTCGTTAAGCACTACAGAGTGCAGACATACCTTCGGCGACAGGGAGCCGAAATAGCACTACTACAGGAGACACACCTATCAGACACTGAATCCCAGAGCCTACATAAGAAATTGAGGGGACAGTTATTCTACTCCACCTACTCCACATATGCAAGAGGGGTAGCGATATAGATAGCTCCACAAGTCCCATTCCAGGTCCAAGGTTGCAAAGCAGACAGAGGGGAGATACGTGGTGATGCATGGCATACTAGACTGCATTGAAGTGTGCCTGTTGAACATCTACGCCCAAACCTAGATGATGGCAATTTTAAGCTGAACTGGAAACTGTTAAAACCTTCCATGGGGAAACCGATAATATGGGCAGGAGAGCTTAACTGTGTGCTGAATGGCTAACTAAACACTAAACACCAAACCAAATATGTCAGCTGCCGTGCGCAGCGTAATGACGCGCCTGCATTGTATGAACATATGGTGCGAACAGCACCCAACCACACAAGGATACACTTGCTACACTCCAGCCCAAACTGTCTTCAGTAGACTCTACAGATTTCTTGTTTCCGAGGAGACAACTGCGGCGGCAGCACTGACCAGTCTACTGGGCCGATACCTATCAGAACATGCCCGGAATGGGGAGTTGTGCGCAGCAGACCAAAGGTATCAATGTGGTGTCTGCGTCCGGAACGCAGCATTTAGAGAAGAAATCAAAGAGGCCAAAAGCGGTTTTTGGCACACGTCATCTCCCTATATGCGGACGATGCACACATACTTTCAGCAACCGGAGGAAGCGATACTGGCACTCTTGGATGCTTTAACCTCCTTAGAAGATTAAGTCAGGCCTACACATAATTCGTCAAAAATGGTCATATTCCTACTGGCCGCGTTGGCAGGGGGAAATACCACAACCCTCCCAAGCGTGGGGCTTGACTGGAGGAGGGATAATTTGCGCGACCTGGGCATACAGGTGGCACACTCACCAGAAGCACAATACACTCTAAACATGGGGGCGGTGATCATGGGGTTTAAGGAATCGGTAGGTTCAGGAATAAATTCCTCCTTTCGGTCAATCGAACCGGTGACTATGGCCCGGATGGGTATGCTACCCTGATGCCTATATGTCATGCAGAACTCCTTTTGCAAGAATTCGGCATCCACCTTTAACATACTGAATAGCCTCCTGGTGTTGCTGGTGTGGGCCGGGATTTGCAACAGGGTAAACCTCGAATTGTTGAAGTTGGACATGGAGGGGGAAAGGGGTTGGGGGCTGGGACTTCCAGACTTTAGACTCTATTACTATGCAGGGCTACTACAGTACACAGCACAGTGGTATACTGACAGTTATAACACAGAGAAGGCACTGCTGGCAGACCTGGCCAGTGGAGATGACCTACCAAGATGGCTCATGATGGGCTCGCGAGCACCAAGCGCATGTTCACATATAATTCGACTGGTGACAGTGGCATGGGAACAGGCAGTTACATGTGTTAGCGTAAGGGTCCCATACGTGCCTGCAATACGCTTCGATGGTTGCAGGGCTTTCACCAGATCCAATCGGTTATGGACATTACCAGATGGCATGATGACGGGGGGTGAGAGACAGTGGGAAACTTATTCATGAATGGGACCTTCTGGACTCTGGAAGAGGCAGGGGAGTGGTTCCAGGTGCCAAAAGGACACTTTTTACAATATGCCAAAATAGTGCGCACTGTCTGCAAGATCTGGCCTGTCTGCCCGGATGAACCAAGAGTTGCACATATTAAGACTACTACTAGGTCCGGGGTCCAGCAGAGGACTGACCTCGTGGATATATAAAGCCCTGAAAAAAGATTGCACTGTTGCAATCTCCATAATCAAAGACCGATTGGAGGCAGATCTACCCTCTCTACTCACAGAAGGTGAATGGAAGTGAGCACTTTCGCAAGTCCGCGAGGTGGCCAGCAACGCAATGTTTAAGCTAACCCAGTTTATTTACTTACACTGTACTTACTTAACACCACAGAGACTGGCACGCTTTAATACCAGCCGTTCTCCGGCATGCCTATGCTGAGGGTCAGACCCTACCACATTCATACACATGACCTGGACATGCGCCAGATTGCAACCATACCGGCAGCAAGTAGTACAGGGACTATGGACGGCTACAGGCGTACAACTTGAAGAGTCAGTCAAACAGTGCCTCCTAGGGGTACTTCCTACACCGAAAAAGGGTGCACACATTAGACACAGATTTGCTCTTCTGGGCCTAGTCCTGGCCAAACACCGCATAGCAATACATTGGACAAAAAACTTGTATGTCATGTCAGTGGCATGCAACATATGTTGGATTCCCAATGTAATAAATGTGCGTTGAAGCAATAAAATTTAAAAAAAGAATGGCTGAGTCATAAATAGGTTGACAGGTACCAGAGAAAACAAAACTGTGCAACTCACTTCTACCAGGTGTTATTAACATTGTATGCATATAAACCTGCATGGGTGACAAGCAGACAAGCATGCAGGAGGAGGAGGGTATTTTTATCACATAATTTGCTTCCTCCGTGGGTGTTGAAGACCTGGCTATCACGTGTTATCTCCTTCAGAAACCATGACTCATGTTCTTTACAAATAAATATAATAGCTTATGCAGAATGAGGCTCACAATTAATCTGCAAAAGTGAGGAGTCGTTTATCAGGGAACTCCAAGCAGGACGCACATCTGCAAGAGATGGGTTATCTTCAGAGAACAGATGTAATTGCTGCAAACAACCTACGGTACATCCTGCATGACTTGAACCAAGACTACCTCAACATAGGCTCTCCAACTTGAAGAAAAAAAGAAATTTGAAGAAAAAAACCCAGCTAAAAACGCAAAACAGAGTTTGAGTAGTGGCCATAGTTTAAGGAATTGTGGTGGATGAGATATTCTAGCTCTAGTACACCCTCACTGATGAGGAAAAAAAGGTTAATGACTAGGTTACACACCCGCGTAAGGGAACAGACCAGGCCATGTACTACTGTATAAATTACATAGGTGATGCTGGTGCAATGATTTTGTTTTATCAGCATTGAGAAACGATTTCCGATCCCGAATGGATGGTAGGACACCGAATGGTTGGTCATAGGTGAAAGCCAGCTTTAGAGAATCCCAACCACTTGAGAACAGAGCTCCCTTTCGTGGGGGCACAACTATATGCTGCTCAGTTGATTTGCCTCTTTGCTCTTCATCTTGAAGTATATACTGCTCAGTGTGATAAGCTTCAATTACCTTCCCCTCCCCCCATGCCCCTCTCCAACCTTGAGAATACTAATTTCACAGGGCCATCTTCAGCTGGGAATAAAATAAACCGTTATGGTTATCCCTGCACACTCAATTTTACCACTGTGACGATAACAATGTCAACCAGACTGTCCCAACATGAAAGCTAATAAATGTACCAGAAGGATTAATTGTTATCTGGACAAACATACGCTCTAAGTCAGGAAGCACATAACTCCAACCACCTCCTACACTAGAGAGCAATAGTGACCATCTTGAACTTTAATTTTTTTACAGAGAAAATCAACTTTTTGATTGAATATTGGAATTTGGTTTCCAATCCCCTCTTCTAGCAAAGAAATTTCAAAGTTGAACCATCCTTATTCTTTTTTGTACAAAGAGAAAAGCGAGATCATTGGTTTATTTCAATGTCACTCACAGATACATCTCAGTGGGCAGAGAACGTTTTTTTTTTAAGTGACAGAGGAAAGTAATCTACTATGGATACAAATAATAGGGAAGGTTCTGTTTTAGAGAATCTTAACTATACTTTAACGATGAGCGAGTCATACCTTGAATACTTTGTTGACAACTTTAAATGATGAAAAAAGTTGACTCCAGTCTAAAATGGGGTCATTTTCACTACTGCATTTTTTATACAATTGTTTGTAACACAATCCTTTTTGTGTCGCTGCATAGATACATACCATCTTATAATAACTGTAATAAAGATCCCCACAAACTATTTCAGTTATTAGACCTCTGAAAAAACCCTCAAATTTTACCCAATAGAACAAAATAAACAACAAGTTCTGGACAGTATAGGCCCACTAATGTGAATAGTTCAACTTTCTCAAGCGTTGCATCAACCTAATTTCATTCTAGGGAAAAGCAAATTTTCAGGAGTTCAGTACATTATTGCTTTAAAGTGCTCAACCATTCTTCAAGACTTTCAGATTAGCACTTTGACGACAATTGATAATACACAGCACCACCAAGTAAACTTGTTTACATCTAATCTAGTTAAAAATATAAATATTCCAAAATGAAAACAGAAAAAGAATAATACAGAAACTTCTCCCTAATTGTAAATCCACTAAAAAACGTAATTTCACTCGGGGTACAAAAAGCAAAAAATATCTGTGCTACTTGATGTAATTTATATTGTAAATACCAAGGTATGCATATTCATGTATAAATACATATGTTTGTTGTTATACCGAACATGCCTCTTAAGCATGTGCATATTTAAAAAATGTTAAAATACATTATTACAAGTGCTTTTATTTATACCATCGTTGTTTTGTCTTATTTATCGACACCACAAAAGGACAGACTTCCCCTGGATGATAAATGAACTGGATACCTAGGTCAAAGGTTATGCAGCATTCCCATCAGCCAACCTAGCTGTATCACCTGCACTGAGGAGTAAGTATGTTCAGCACTAGAGACCCCGGACACGGATAGGAGACGCTTAGCTACATTAAAAGCGCAGCCTTACCTCTATTTCACAGTTGTATTCGGTTTTATCCAAAAGAATAACTTTACACAGTACAGCTTTCAATTTCTTTGGAGGCTTCAGAGGAACCTTATCCTGTTTGGTTTTCATTGTCTGTTCTTTACTGTCCTTATTAACTTCTTCAGTTACTTTGTTGTCTTTCTTTTCTTCTCTCTCTGATTGAACTTCCTGTGTCGTTTCCAAACCATCCTCTTTAGCAGGCTGTGAAAAATAATGCAAACTACTAAATGTAAAATTCATGTATTCCAAAACATATCAAACCGCCTCATATTTAAATGAGGCCATAAAGTCTACCAGTCTTAAACAAAGGCTCGCCCTCTAGATGATGGGTGTTAGCCTGAAAAGCTCTCTGCCCACACCAACATCCCTTTGTTCAAACTTAGTCCCCACCTATATGCGCAACGTCACTTCCTGCTTAATACATTAGTTTGTAGATTGGACATTGAGCTGTAAATTCCCGTACTACAAACACATACAGAATGAAAATTTGCCTAGCCTGGGAGAAGGTACATTTCAATTCTATTAAGGACACGGTGGGGAGGATTATGCTTTATCCATGCGTAAAGTCATGACACATGTAGGAAACCCACCTCCCCCATCCTGAGCAAGGAATGGGACCAGTCCCAAGACAAACGGGGACAACAAACTTCCAAGCCACTCCAACCTAGAGGGGAACCACCCACAACGGACAAGGGAAACACCTGGCCAGATGACCCTTAAGCAGAGTATAGCAATGGAAGGAAGGGAGGGGAGGGAGGACAGGGAGAGAAGCAATCCCCCCAAACCTGGAGTAGCCACAGCAGCAGGGCACCGGAGCACCGGAATCCCATCCTCCAAAGAACCTAAGGAGGAATGAATCTCCCCCAGACGGAGTCACCCGTCCAGAACAAGGAAGGCACTCACAGGAGACACAGCCCCCCCCCCCCCCCAACCGGGAGGCGAGTACCGAAGACCAACCCAAAGGTCCTCGCAGAATAGGGGAGGAAGGGCGGGCCGTGAAGGAAGAACAAATATTACTTACCTGTAAACTGTGGTTCTCCAGTATTGGTGTCTTTCATAGATTCACATGCTTGAATATTCCCCGTCGTCGAAGTGGGAGTCCCACGGTATATAAAAAGCAATAAGTGTCATGTACATTCATAAACATACATAACCACATAATAGCATATACATATCCAAATAAACTTTATATACAGTTCAGAACTAGCATATCAAGTGAAAAAATACCATAGGATAGTATTGACACATAGGAAAGCATTGAGAAAAATAATCACTTTACTGACATATCAATGTCGTTTTATAGTCCAAACTCCAGCCAATCAGGCGCAAGCACCCTCTAGAACCTTCTCCTCAGAGGCTCAGCTCCTCAGATTTTCGTAGCACTAGAGTAACAACAGAGCCGAAAGAGGAGAAGAGAGCCTCTGAGGGGAGGAGGGTGGGTCGCATGTGAATCTATGAAAGACACCAATACTGGAGAACCACAGTTTACAGGTAAGTAACATTTGTTCTTCTCCAGTATTTGGGGTGTCTTTCATAGATTCACATGCTTGAATAGAATAGTGAGCAGTAAGCAGCCTTATAGAAGGCCGTAATAATATTGCCTGTAATACAATAACAATGTATTAAATATGCAATAAAGAATTCCCAAGGAGGAGGGAAGTAGCAGAGGCTCACCTTTTTCAAACAGATTCCGTAGAACTGCTTGTCCCACAGCTGTGTCCGCTTCATTAATCGATTCCAGGCAGTAGTGCTTCGTGAACGTGTGCCTGCTGGACCACGTAGCTGCCCGGCAAATCTGGTGGATGGGTACACCAGCTAACAGGGCAGTGGAAGAAGACATGGCTCTTGTTGAATGAGCCCGTACTCCAGAAGAAAGAGGCTTACCAGCCCTTTGATGGCAAAAGGAGATTGCTGAAGAAACCCAACGCCCAATCGTGGGCTTGGTAACTGACTGTCCTTTACAAGTGCGTCCGTAGGCCACAAATAGCTGATCCGATTTGCGGAAGGATTGTGTTCTGCTAATGTAAAATTTCAGACATCTCTTCAAGTCCAGAGAGTGTAAACTCTGCTCCGCCGGGGACTGCGGATGCGGGAAAAAGGTCTTTAAGATTACTGGTTCATTGAGATGGAAATCGGATGGCACTTTAGGCATGAAAGCCGGATTAGTGCGGAGAATAACACAGTCCGATCTGAATTGAAGAACAGAGGTTGTACCGTAAAGGCGTGGATGTCACTGACCCTGCGGGAGGAAGTCAGAGCAAGGAGGAGGGCCACTTTCCAAGTTAAGAATTTGAAATCCACCGAGTGGATTGGCTCAAAGGGCGCCTTCATGAGCTGAGCCAATACAATGTTCAGACGCCACGTGGCTGGAGGTCGCTGAATGGGCGGGAACATTCGGAAGATGTCCTTGAAAAACTGATGTATTACTCTAGATGAATAGAGAGAGGACGAGCCATCCTGTCGAAAGCGAGATATTGCCGCTAGAAAGACCTTCAAGGTAGAGTGTGACAGTCCAGACTGCGTTAACTGCAGGAAGAACGGCAGAATGCGTTCCGGGGAGGCGTGCACTGGATGAATGTGAGCGGACGCGCACCAAAGACAAAAACGCTTCCATTTTAGCTTATAAGTCTTCACTGTGGCGAGAGCCCTTGCCCTAGCTAACACCTCCCTGCAGGCTGGCGGAATGTTCAAATGAGCAAATTCAAGGTGCTCAGTGTAGGAGAGTAGGGTCTGCTTTCTATGTTCACCCCCACTTTTTGCTTTTGCTTTACTGGTTTTCGACTTAGATATGGCTGTGGGCCTGCTAATCAGACCCACAGCCCTGCTGTTCTCTCTCTAAATTGATACTATGTACTTTAGGTGCATAACCCATTTGGATAGGATCACCTTATTGGCCCCTGTACAGAGTACCTTAGGTACCCAGGGCATAGGTGTACCCTAGGCCTACCAGGGGCTGCAGCATGTATTGTGCAACCCCTGGCCTGGCCTTCCATTATGACACAACTGGCTGATCACTCAGCTGGGGCAAGGCTGTGTAATCACTCCTTGCTTAGGTGTAGTATTCCTATACCTAACTTACATATAGACACATGCGTACCTATCAGCCACTCCTATGGCAGGCCTTAACAATCCTGGAGGCAGAGTGCTTGGTAACATGTGAGATGGTGCTCTAGCATGAGCTGAGCCTGTCTGCAGCTTTCGGAACCATGTCCTTATAGCTGTTCTATGATATAGCCTACCATATACTCTTAAAGTGCCTTATAATCTTAAACGGTTATGGTAACTATGGTTTGGCTTTATCAAAACATGTGGTGTAAGGTGTCTAACACTTTGGAATAATACCCCCATCCCATTTCTGGGGATGAGGATATTATCCCTCCCTTCTAGAGGGAGAAGACATGTTGTAACCTACTTACCCGGTTAAAGTTAACCAGAGCCCCAGCATCACAAAATGGATGCTGCTGCCACAGACGAGTCTGACCTCCTGCTGCTGGGAGTGATCCCGGCAAGGGAGGCTTGGACAATAGGTTTCCTGCCTTGGGAGGTGCGAGCACCACCCCAGACAGGCCTTAGTGTATTGGGGCAGGGAGGGATGAAAAGAATGAGACATGCCTGGGGCACACAAGGTGTCCCGTGCATAGTCCAGTTCAAACCGGTGCTGGGGGACTCCAGCCCCAGTCCTGGCGCAAAACTGGACAAAGGGAAGGGGGTGTAACCACCCCCCTCCCAGGTCCCACCCATAAGGCGTGACCTAGCAGGTAACCCAGCCCCCCAGATTAGTATAAGAGTGGTAGCTGGGCCCCAGGAGATTAGATTATCCTGAACCTGCAACTTGAACAGAAACTCTGGACCTTCGACATTCGACGAAAGAAGAAGACTGAAGAATCTCCCTTGTGGCCAAGGAGTGGCTACCCTGTGCAAACAGGCACCATCAAGAGACTACCCTTTGCTTTGCTGAAGTTCTACGAGGGACCGACTGCAGAGCCCGACCAGAGCCTTGACTTCCAGACTTCTCCGACCCTGATCCACATCCACAGCCGAGCTGAGATCCGTGGAGGCGACGAGAGACGTGGGACCGGCTACCTGGGAAAAGTGGCTAGTATCTTCCAGCGCAGCTTCTGAGGCACCCTCGAAGTTGTGCACCGGGGATTGAGAAGCCCCAACCCCAAGCACCATCTGCACCGAAGATCAGCCCCCCACACTCCACGAGTCCTGCGTGGGGCCCTTCTGCATTTTCCTGCTTGCCGCATCTGTCCGGTTGCTTGCCCGTTGGCTAGTGGCCTTTGTGACGACGCATCCAGAAATCTTCACTGCTGGTTTGGCTCCTCCAGACTGGCTCCCGCTTCCTTGCAAAAGAGAAGCACCCCAGACCTTCCTGATCTGCACCAGAAGCAAGTCCTCCGTTCTTCGTGGGTTCCGCTTGCCAAGGCTTGGTGAGTCCTAGTTCAACTTCGACGCCGCCGACAGCAAGAGCCTTCGTGGGACAGCTCGCCTCCTGGTCCTGGTCGTCCTCGACGTTTCCTGGTCCTCGTGGCTGCAGCGACAAGCTTCACCTTCACCTGCAATCTTCACGACATCGCCTGGTTCCTTCCTGGTTCCACGTGGTCACTGGCTAGTGACCTTGACTCTGTCCCTTCTGCTTGCAGGTCTCCTCTCTTCTTGATCCCAGCCTTGGGATCCACCGGACACTCTTCACTGACTGCCTGTCAGCAACTTTCCTTCAGGCATCCATAGAAGTCCACGACGAAACCCGACGCAAGTTCACACCTATGCACCCGCAGCCTGTGGGCTAGGCAGCTTGGGTACTTCGGTGCTCACAAGGGTAGTGACTATCCTAGGGTCTAGTCTAGTCTCGACTCTCTAGCTGCTTCAGAAGTGTCCTTAAACTGTTAATTTCTAACAACTACTATTTCTATCGACTTTTACGCATTACGCGTGAGTGTTTCCACTCTGCACCTGAATCCCGTGGGCCTCCCACTTCCTAACTGTTGCTAGTGTAGTGTAGCCCCAGCGATTCCCTAGGCCTAGGCCTATCCTATTTCCGTGACAGTGGTCCTTATACCACTTCTTTAGTATATGGTTTGCGTGGCCCCTAGGGCCTAACTGTATTACTTACCTGTGTGACTTAATGTATGCTTAAATAAGACTGTGTTGTACTTACCTCTAATCTCATAAAGAGTGCTGAGGGTTTGACTAGAATAAATACACTTTATTTTATATATATATCTGTTGTGGTGTCCTTTCATTTGGTATTCAAGGGATTATATATGGTATCACAGCTGGCTTCACATGCCATTCAGAGTTTAGCCTAAGACTGCTCTTGTCCATGCTACCACTAGGATAGCTGGTCTATAAGGTTGACTTTACAACCAATCACCATAAGGGTTGTTTGGACTGATATAAGGTGTACACTAGAACTAGTGACATCATACATCAGGCCAACTTCTCACACTCAGGTTCCAAGCTGACAAGCTGAGTGAACTGGGATTCGGATGGCATATCCGTCCTTCGTTCATCGTTAGCAGATCCGGCCTCGGGAGAAGAAGGATGGGTTCGCATTGGGTTCTGTAACTACACCTCTGAGGCGGAAGCCGGAGGAATTACGCGCCATTCTTTTAAAACTATTCTTTTGTGTTGTAACATATTTTAAAACTTTGATTCCTGCCTTGAGCTCTCTGCTGGGATGCTTGCCTTATAGGTATTCCACATTCAGTGGACTCTAGCGCTGCTTCGTGGAGTTTGTTGTGGTCGGCCGCCATCGCCAGTCGCGAGGCCACGCCCACCTGACAGGCCACGCCCACCCCTCCCGCCTATAAGAACGCGCTGAATCACGAGTGCGCTCTCTGTAACTACACCTCTGAGGCGGAAGCCGGAGGAATTACGCGCCATTCTTTTAAAACTGTTCTTTTGTGTTGTAACATATTTTAAAACTTTGATTCCTGCCTTGAGCTCTCTGCTGGGCTGCTTGCCTTATAGGTATTCCACATTCAGTGGACTCTAGCGCTGCTTCGTGGAGTTTGTTGTGGTCGGCCGCCATCGCCAGTCGCGAGGCCACGCCCACCTGACAGGCCACGCCCACCCCTCCCGCCTATAAGAACGCGCTGAATCACGAGTGCGCTCTCTGTAACTACACCTCTGAGGCGGAAGCCGGAGGAATTACGCGCCATTCTTTTAAAACTGTTCTTTTGTGTTGTAACATATTTTAAAACTTTGATTCCTGCCTTGAGCTCTCTGCTGGGCTGCTTGCCTTATAGGTATTCCACATTCAGTGGACTCTAGCGCTGCTTCGTGGAGTTTGTTGTGGTCGGCCGCCATCGCCAGTCGCGAGGCCACGCCCACCTGACAGGCCACGCCCACCCCTCCTCTCCCTAAATGTGCTTCCCACGCAAGCGCAGCGGACGAGCGCAGCGGGAGCGCCTAAGGCAAGCCCGTCTGCGCCCGTCATCGCCAGACCATCGCCTCTCGCCAGTCCCCCTGCTCAACTCGTACCACATTTACTGCAGTACGATAGAAAGTCCCTCCTCGCACTCAAACCAGACTCAAGATGCGATAAACTTGAAGGCTGCCTTGGGCAAACAGGTCTGTACTGCAAGCCGTGTTGTTTTTTGACATCTTCACCCGGGCTACCCAGCCACAATACCACTGCTTATAAGCAATACACCCTTACCATCCTCCAACTTAATGTTAGATCCCTTGTGAAACATCACGCCGATGTGTTCACCCTTATAACAGAGTAACATCCAGACATTATGTTTATCTGCGAAACCTGGCTCCATGATGACCAAAACAGCATCCTAAATCTCTCGCTGCCCGAGGGTTTCTCCATCAAAACCATCAATAGAGACTCCAGGGGTGGGGGGATAGCGGTTATTTACAAATCATCATACAACTGTACTTTTGAAAAGGAAGCCATTTGGGGCTGTGAAAGCGCAAGATTCAAAATCTCCACTAGTCCCCAGTTCACCCTTTCCGGACTCTATATCTACCGGCCCCCTGGCCCCACTGCCAGGTTTATTGAGGAATTCCTAGATGTCGCTCACACTCTAGTGATATCCTCTCCTAATTCTACCATCCTGGGAGACCTTAACTTACATTTCGACTCCTTGACCGATCCCACTATTAAGAACCTTCAGGCAGACCTCACAGCCCTTCAGCTAAACCCGCTCATCCAAACTCCCACTCACTCTGCCGGGCATTTACTGGATCCAGTTTTATCCAACCTCTCAGATGCCTTGGCTGCCCCCCCAAACCCATGGGGTGGACTGACCACTCTCTTATCCAATTCTCCCTGAAAATCAGAGACTCGATTGTGAAAAACACCACCAATTCCCGATACAAGAGGCCATGGCATAAACTGGCACCTAGCGACCTTACTAGTAAACTAGGCAACCTCCACCTCAACCTCACAGACGGAGACATTAACTCCGCCTACGCGGCCTTTCAAAATTGGATCAACTTAGGACTAGACTCCCTAATACCAGCAAAACGGACTAAAACCCGTAACACTCCATCTAACCCATGGTACAATGAAAATCTTCTAACCATGCGGAAAGACTGCAAAAGAGCTGAACGCCAGAGGAGGAAAGAATATAAGGACACCGACAAAGCTGCTTACCTGCGAAAATTTAAATCGTACCACAAGGCGGTTCGCACCACCCGTGCTTCCTTCTACGCGGAAGCAATCAGCTCCAGCGGGAATCCCTCAAAAACTATTTTTGAATTTGTTCATAAACTTAAAGATAGTTCTAATCCTGTCCCTGGTATTACCTCTGCACAACAATGCGAGGAACTTGCCACCTTCTTTACGGAAAAGGTAAAGAAAATCTACACTTCCTTTCCTCAGAATCTCCCGGATACCTCCAAACCACGTGAGCCTTTGCCAGACAGTCCCAGTTTGTCTCTCATCCCCAGCTTAACACACGACGAACTTGCCAAACTGTGCACTAAAGTCAAATCTGGCTCGCCCACAGACGCCATGAGACCCACCAAATTCCTAGAATCTCTCGAGTTCTTCCTTCCTCCTCTGACTACCCTACTTAACCTATCATTCTCCTCAGCGGTGGTTCCCACATGTTGGAAGCAGGCCTGGGTCTCTCCAATCATAAAAAAACCCACCCTAGACCCATCAAAACCAGAAAATTTCAGACCAATTTCATTGCTTCCATGGGCCTCAAAATTGGCAGAAGCCCATGTGAACAAGGTGCTAGCCAACTACATGACGCAACACCAAATTCTAGACCCATCACAGAACGGCTTCAGGCCAGGATTCAGCACCGAATCCGCCCTGCTGACCACCATCGAACACCTACGGAACATCCTGGACGCCGGTCAAAGTGCTGCGCTGATTTTACTCGACCTTAGCGCAGCCTTTGATACGGTCTCCCATTCTATCCTACTAAAACGTCTCGAAGCCATAGGTATCAAAGACCTTGCTCTAGAGTGGTTTCGTTCATTCATGATAAACAGATCTTTCCGGGTCTCTGCCCCCGTTCATATCCCAGTCTTACCCCATAGAGCAAGGCGTTCCTCAGGGATCGGCGCTCAGCCCGTCCCTATTCAATCTTTATGTCCAGCCTCTCGCTGATATAGCAAAAGAATGGGACCTGACGCTAGTGTCGTACGCCGACGACACCCAGCTCGTCATTTCTCTGACTGAAGGCCCCTCGATCTCAGCGGCGAGATTCAAGAACGGGTTAGAGGCAGTTGCACGCTGGATGTCACACAACTGCCTCCAGCTGAACGCTGGCAAAACAGAGGTGTTGCTTCTGGGTAAAAATCCTGACTATTGGACTGATCACTGGTGGCCGTCCGCACTGGGCCCTATCCCCCCCCCCCCAAACCCGTGGTAAAAAGCCTTGGTGTCTGGGTGGACGCATCTCTTAATTTCCAGACCCACACCAAGAAACTGGCTGCCACCTGTGTGGGCCTGTTGAGGAGCCTTCATCCGATCCTTGGCTTTTTTGACCACCATACGCGCCAAATGATAGTCCAATCTACCATCCTGGCTCGACTGGACTACCCCAATATCCTTTTTCTAGGCCTTAATAAAGCTGAGATGGCGCGGCTACAACGTATACAAAACTCTGCTGCCAGGGCAGTTGTAGGCCTCCCTCGTAGGTGCTCTGCAAGAAACACCATCCAGAAACTACACTGGCTGCGCATGGAAGCCCGAGTTCAGTTTAAAGCCCTCACTACTGTTTTTAAAATTCTCAAGACTGACTGTCCTGGCCTCCTGCGTCCACTCCTAGAGCCCTACACCCCTCAGCGGGCCCTACGCTCCTCGGGTCAAAACTTGGTGGTTACCCCACGTATAAGGCTAAGCAGAATGGGCGGTCGCTCTTTCAGAGTCTTGGGGGCAAGACTCTGGAACTCCCTGCCACCTCACATTTGCTCCATGACTAACCTGCTGGCCTTCCGCAAAGCGATCAAAACATTTCTATTCTCCCCATCTTAATCTCTTACAGCCCGTCCTTTCCTTCTCCCCCCTCAGGTTATCGTTATAGTTCAGCGCCGGGACGCCTCGTTGCTGGGGCAGCTGTTCGCGCTAAATAAAACGTTATAACATAACATAACAGAGGAGGAGCAACTCCGAGAACCATGCTTGCCGAGGCCACCGTGGAGCTATGAGGAGTATCTGGCACGGTTTTTGCCGCATCTTCCGCAACACTCGAGGGATCAGAGGGATCGGCGGAAAAGCGTACGCAAATGTCCTGTACCAATTTATCGAAAGGGCATTTCCGCATGATCCTATGTGGGGAAACCAGCTTGCGTAGGACTGGCATTTGGAATTCTGAGGGGTTGCAAACAGGTCTATACTCGGGCGACCCCAACATCCGCCAGAGTATTGGAAATGCCGGGCAGATGGACTGCCTGGAGAGTAATCTGAAACTCCAAATCCTCTGAGCCAGACGTGAAAGCATCGGAGATCTTGTCCCGCCCTGCTTGTTGAGGTAGTGCATGCAGGTGGTGTTGTCCGTCTGAATAAGGACCGACTCCCCTTGGAGCTGGAGGCGGAAGAACTTCAACGCCAGAAAACGGCCATTAGCTCCAATCTGTTGATGTGCCAGACAGTGTCCACTTGCCCTTGATGGATAAGTCTTGAGGATGCCCGCCCCAGCCTTCCATGGATGTGTCCGTGGTAAGGACGAGCTCTGGGGCTGTTGTTAGAAAAGATGTTCCTGCTGCGATGTTGGAAGGACGGGCCCACCAACGCAGCGCATGCACCATGCGGAATGTTACTACGAGCTGGTCGTTGAAGGAACCGGAGACTTGACGCCACTGCTTGTCCAATTCCTCCTGAATGGCACTTCTCCTCAGTCTGCAATTGGGGATCAAAACGATACATGAGGACGCCATCCCTAGAAAAGACTTTAATGTGCGGACTGAAGCGGACTGTTTTGCTGCGATGGAGCTTGCAAGCTGTCGAATTCGTGCTTGACGTTCCACAAAGGCCATAGCAGTGTTTGTGTCGATGGCCGCACCCAGAAAGGTCTTGCACAGAGCTGGTGTAAGCTGAGACTTTTGCAAGTTGATCGACAAGCCTAGAGACTGAAACAGATCGAGGCAGTGCTGAGTATCGAGAGCCGCTTGGTGGGAGGATTGGGATTTGATGAGGCAATCGTCCAAGTACGGGTATATTTGTATCCCCGTCAGTCTCAAATGAGCCAC